>NC_073254.2:168331136-168634166 GCF_029289425.2 Pan paniscus | reverse complement strand
AGATTTTTCTAGAACAGGCCTGATTTCAAATATCCTGTACCATTACCTTGAAAAATACATCATACTCATCATATTGTGTCTCAATTTTTACTTTAAAAGCAGGTTATAGCATTTCTTCTATTTGGCTTATTAAAGAATGTAAGTTACTTGCCCAAGAGGGATGCATATATTGAAAAGTAAGTTAAGCCTTGTGAAAACCTAATTAAATCTAATATTAAATACACTTATGCCAATAAATCAACAAGGCATTTATTTTTTCTTCAATCAGTGTTTACCACGTTCAGGGAACTTGATGAGATAGAGACTCAGCATGCTGTGATCTCTCTCTTCAAGGAGTTTACAGTTTAATTGAAGATGAATGCACTCGTGAATGATTGTGAACAAGAGGCATAGATAAGCAAGGGTGATAATTGGCACAGATTGTTACTGTTGTAGCAGTTCAGGATGAGAGAAACAAGTATAGGAAGAAATAGTCAAACAAGTCTTAGAAAGGGGGTGGCAGATGGCCTTGACCTGTAAGGTCTTGCTGGACTTGGATAGATACAGAGGAAGAGTGTCCATATAGGAAAAATACTGAAGCCAAGAGACTGTGGTGGGCATATATGACAAGATTAGGCTGCAGGGGTGGAGGGTTTGTCTAAGAGAAAGGAGACAAGAATGAAGATAGGTAAGGTTGGAATATGGAAAGTCTCAGGACAGGCAGAAGCACTCAGACTTAATAGAGTAGTCTGGGGGGAAATCACTAGAAAGTTCTGATGAAGAGTTAAATTTCACGACCCTTAAGCTGGATAAGAAGCAGGATAAACTAAGGTCTTCCATCATGATTCAGATGATAGTAAGGAGGCCTTAGACTAACTTGGTATAAGTGAAATGGAAAAGGAAAGAGAGATGTAAGTGATATTGAAAAAGATCTATTAAGACTAGGTGCAAGAAATAAAGGAGAATGGGTCATGGTCTACTCCAAACCCAGCCACAGTGTCTGTGGTAATCAGTGAATAAATCTACATTACGTGGAATTGAGAGAATGTTGATGCCACTGACAGAAAGGAGACTTCAGAAAGTAATCTATTTGGGTTTGAATTTATGATTGTAAGATGATGAAGTCCAAATTAAAGTATCTTTTAATCAATGAGGTGCGTAGATGTCAGGTGAAAGGTCACAAAAAAAGAATCACTGGCAAGAATGTGATGCTGAAGCCATGATAAAGGCTGAACATTCCCAGGAAGGGAGGTTTTTAACCCTTAAATTTGAAGACTGGTTATATCCTACATGGAAGGTCTGTCCGGGGATGAGCAACGTTACGATAGCAGAGCTGTGGGCATACTTTTACCAACTTGATCAAATAGCATTTTAGCATTGAAACACTGTGTGAGAGATAGTTTGAAAATATATTGACTTCTGCTAAATTTAAAAAATGAAATTTCAAAATTAATGAAATGTGTTTCAAACCTCCAGGCTGACACATTAAGCGAATCAACATGGTATATGGGTGGGAGGGGGTTGAGGGTTGAAAAATTGCCTGTTTGGTACAATGTTCATTGTTTAGGTGATGGGTACACTAGAAGCCCAAACCTCACCACTACATAATATATCCATGTAACAAACCTGCACATGTATCCCCTGAATCTATAATTTAATATATATATGTGTGTGTGTGTGTGTGTGTGTATTTTTTTAAAGGCAAATATAAGCATGTTAAAAAAAAAAACATGGTGTGTGGCATAACTTGTATCTTCCACCACCTCTGTTTCTAGAATACTATGCCATGATGAAGTAGGGTAGGTTTTTCTGTGGAGCTCTGACATACATTTTATCACAACTATCTTGCTGTGTTGCAGTTGTTATCATCCTGATTCTTATATGAGAAAACCAAAGACCACAGAAATTTGGTGGCTTGCTTCAGATCAAATAGTCAGTAAATGGCAGAGATAAGGCTATTACCAAGAGTTTCTTGTTTCAAATGCCATGCTTTTTCTGCTATGTGATGAGAAGTCATGTTCAATGGCAATGCAGAAAAGGTGGGACCTCATCCAAAAAGCCAGGTGAACAAATTCCTGCAATGCTAGGTCTGCAAGAAGAGTTACAAGGGCACAGACTGCTAACTTCTTTTCACTTTCTGTATCCCACAGGGTATATGCACATGCACACATTCGCACACACACACAAATCTGCAAGGCCTCTTGGGATCACGAGGTGAATTACAGTCCATTGCAGGTACATAGTTGTAGGATACATGAGGAGTAATTATGCTGCTATATATTAATACTTAATAAATATTGGTGCTTTGCTATTTACAAACTTTCAAACCGTTGATACAGATGAACAAAGTTCCTTTTCAGAGCAAAAGCCCACCATTTCTACTCTTCACCAACAGATGGCACCATGATTGTGCACAGACATTTTAGTCTTGGCTTAAGTTTGTTACTCTGTGGCCAAAATCATAAACTCAGGCAGGTAAAGTAAGTGAATGAAGTGAGACCCAGGTAAGGCAATAGGGAGTGAAACTGTGAATGACTGTGTCTGCCCAGTCAAAAGTGGACAGCCAAATCTCAGTTCTAGACCATTGCTATCACGCAGGTTAGAGGCCCACTATTGTAAGATACCCTGATTTTTCAAGAGAGTATGAAAATTCATGTGAAAAGTCTGACTTTCGTTTGAATGCTCTTGGTTTTTTAATTTGGCAGCTAATTCACATAGCAGCACTGTGTAGATGAAACACATGCACATCTGCAGGCCAGATTGTGCTTGTGTGTTTTGTTTTGTTTCTTGAGATGGAGTCTCGCTCTGTAGCCCAGTCTGGAGTTCAGTGGCATGATCTCAGCTCACTGCAACCTATGTCTCCCAGGTTCAAGCAATTCTCCTGCCTCACCCGCCTGAGCAGCTGGGACTACAGGCGTGCACCACCATGCCTGGCTAATTTTTGTATTTTTAGTAGAGACAGGGTTTCACCATGTTGGCCAGGCTGGTCTCGAATTCCTGACCTCAGGTGATCCACCTGCCTTGGCCTCCCAAAATGCTAGGATTACTGTCATGAGCCACCGCGGCCGGCCTGTGTTTGTGTTTTTTGAGTTAATTAACATCATTAACTTCATCATTTCCAAAAAGTGCAAATTAGGAAGAGTGATGAGAGTCATAAGAAGAGAGCCAAGAAAGTTAAGAAAGTCTGAACTAATGCCGTCAACATGTGTGTTCTCTGGAAAAGCCTAACTTTACACAGATATGGATATTTTAATTGATTTGAAAGTGATACTTTGGATTCATGAACCAATGGACTTACAAACAGCTTTTAAGATCCTTATGTGTCATCAAGACAAAAGTGCCGACAGCAAACATTTATACTGTGAACCTTCTTTAAAAAGAGATTCTCTTAACATATTTATATAAGGGATGCTGCTCTGTGACTCCAGGAAGGTTGAAAGCCTCTGAAATATTTTAAAAGTTACATCAAACCAGCCGGGCACGGGGGCTCACACCTGTAATCCCAGCACTTTGGGAGGCCGAGGTGGGCAGATTGCCCGGGCTCAGAAATTCGAGACCAGCCTGGGCAACACTGTGAAACCCCATCTCTACTAAAACACAAAAAATTAGCCAGGCGTGGTGGCATGTGCCTGTAATCCCAGAGACTTGGGAGGCTGAGGCAGTAGAATCACTTGAACCTGGGAGGCAGAGGTTGCAGTAAGCCGCGATTGTGCCACTGCACTACAGCCTGGGCGACAGAGTGAGACCCCATCTCCAAAAAAAATAATAATAACTAAAAGTTACATCAAACATGAATTTTGAAGGCAAGATTAGTTGAGAAAAAAACAATTTTATCACTAATTAAGAGAGGGACCGGAGAAAAGGTATTTTGGTATGGTGATAAAACTATATGGGATTTGTAATCAGAAGGCCTGGACTTTAATCTTAGCTCTGTTATTTATATCTACCTTACCTTGGGCAAGTCTTGTAACATTTATGTATTTAATTTCATTTTTATAGAGTAGGAGTTAATAATTACTTTCCTTACAAAATTGTATTAATTGTAAGTATATAATAATACAATGTTTCTAAATCAAAAAATTAAACAAGCATTTAAGTTTTTAAAAAATTGCTGTTAAAATTTTAATGATAATGAAGAAGAAGAGGATGATGTTGGAGAAGAATAAATATATCAGATGAAGTGCATAAAGCAGAAATCATTTGCACTCTGTTAAAAACAAATCTTTCCCGGCTCTGTCTAGACTGAAAGGGAATACGGACTTCTCAGGGACATTGCTATAAAGGATACTAGTCCCAAAACAATGTGAGCATGAGAGAACAACTGCATCCCAAAGCAGTTCAAGCAAAACTATCCTCAGGGCTGGGACTCAATGAGTCCTGGACAGTGATTTTTAACAGTTTACCCTTACTTTTATAATTAAAATCATTTTTGTTGCATTGAAAAACTTGACTACAGAATGAGATATATGGGGGTGCATACATCTGCACTGTGATTTTCAATACAGAAAGGTGCAAATGACAAGAGGAGGCCAACTGCCATTACACTGAGGGAGAATCCAGTGCTAGGATATGGGTAGTAAATGAGGGATCCCAATGAAGTAGATACTATACTGCCACATTTATATTATTTTATATTAAATTTGTATATTAGGTTGGTGCAAACATAATCATGGTTTTTACCATTACTTTTAATGGCAAAAATATGTGATTACATTTGCACCAACCAACTATATATATATATATATATATATACACACACACACACATACACATATACATGTATCTATATACAAATTTATATCATTTTATAGCTAGTCTTTGACACCGTATATGTCATGATTTCTTCAGCTAATTTATTAATTGAAAAAGATTTTGAAGGAGACATCCATTTCAGCCATGATTGAATAATTAGAGCTGGATTTACCCTCCCATCATAAACTACTAGAAAATTGGCAAAATAATAAGGAAACGGCTTTGGGATATTAGGCAACAGGCAATGCAGGGATGTGATTCCTGGGAGAATAGAGACAAATGAAGTGAACCCAGCTATCTGCTTGAGGGTATTTCTGGATCATGAATCTTGGAGAGAGATTCATTTTACTTGAGGAGACACAGACTGAATTATGAGGAGGCTAAATTGGCTACAACATGTAGGGCAGAGTACTGGGGAGTGTGGGGAAGTTCATGGAAGAAGAGCTCATGAAAATTTCATAAGGATCAACACCATATTAAATGTAAATGGTTCAAACATTTTGATTAAAAGAGATTGTCAAATTGGATAAAAAAGAAAGACAACTATATGCTGCTTACAAGAAACTCATTTTACACATAAAAACACAAATAGGTCAGAAGCTAAAAAGATAAAACAAGATATATCATACTAACATTTAAAAGTAAATAAGAAAAATATTGTTTCTATGTTAATACCAAACAAAATTAACTTCACAGCAAAGAATATTACCAGAAACAAACAAGTTATTTCATAATGATAGAAGTTAATTAATCAAGAGAACAAAAAAATCCTAAATGTATGTACACTTAATAATAGGTCTTTAAAATATATGAAACAGAAATGAATAAACTGCAAGGAGGAATAGACAATTTACAATTATAATTGGAGAGTTCAGAACCCCTACACCTCTTTCTCAATAATTGATCAAATAAGTAGACATAAAATTAGTAAGGATATAGAAGATTTAAACAACTCTGTCAACCAAATTGATCTAATTGATATTTATAGGATAGTCCACTGAACAACAGCAGAATGCTCATTTTTCTCAAATGCACACACAACATTTACTAAGACAGACCATATTCTTGGGACATAAAAGAAGTCTCAAAAAATATAAAAGGGTTCAAGTCTCACACAATGTATTTTCTGACCAAAATGGAATTAAATTATAATCCATAACAGAAAGTAATCTGGAAAAAAATCTTCAAATATTTGGAAACAAAATAACACACTTCTAAGCAATCAATGAGTCAAAGAAGAAATCAAAAGACTACAAAGTATTTTAAACCAAGTGAAGGTGAAAACACAAAATTCCCATACTTGTGTGATGCAACTAAAGCAGTAATAGAAAGTATTAAAAAGGATAAAGAAGTATTAACTGTTTTATAGTAACAAATACTATACTAATAAATTTGACGATATAGATTAAATGGGCACATTCCTTGAAATATAAATGGCTAAAGTTCCTATAGGCAAGAATAAATAACCTGAATAGGACTTCTATCTATTAAAGAAATTGTAGTTAAAAACTTTCCCACAAAGAAAAGTCCAGGCCCATATGACTTAACTGAGGAATTCTAGCAAACATGTAAGAAAAAATGAATACCAATTTTATGCAAACCCTTCCAAGAAATTGAAGAGAGGAGATTATTTCCCAATTCCTTTTATGAGGCCAGCATTACAAACATATTGCAAGGAAAAACACCCTGCACATATATGATCAATTCAGTTTTGATAAGGTGCCAAGATAATTCAGCAAAGAGAGACTTTTTAAAAAATGTTTCCAGAAAATCTGGACATTCAAATAAAAAATAAATAAATAACCTCAACTCTTACTTCATACCATATACAAAACAGAACTTGAGTTGGGTCATAGTCCTAAGTGTAAACTGCAAAACTATGTAACTTCTAAAGGAAACCTAGGAGAAAATCCTTGTCATACTGGCATAGGCAAAGGTTTCTAAAGACATAAGAAGACAAACCCACTTAAAAAACTGAGAAATTATACTATGGCAAAATTATAAACTTTTATTCTTTGAAATATACCTCAAGCAAAATATGTAAACAATCAAACTAGGAGATCTTTGCAGGACACACCTCTGTAAAATGACTTGTATCAAGAATCTATAAAGAATCCTTGTAACTCAGTAAAAACAAAACCAAAAACAAAAAAAAAATGGGCAAAAATTTTAACAGATGCTTCACTGAAGAAATACGGTTAGAAAGTAAGTGCTTAAAAAGATGCTCAACATCATTAATCACTGAGAAAATGCAGATTAAGAACACAATGAAAATTATGCACTTATTGGATTGGCTAAAATTTTTAAAACAATACCAAGTGTAGACAAGGATCCAGAGCAAATGAAATTTCATATATTACCAGTGAGAATATAAAATTGGAAAGTTACCTTAGAAAACAGTTTGGCAGTATTTTAGAAAGCTCAGCATACTATTGGAGCCAGCAGTTCCATTCGTAGGTATTGAATTAAAAGAAATGAAAGATACATATTCACAGAAAGACATGCATGCAACTTTATAGCAGCTTTATTCATAATTTTGAAAAACAGGAGTTATTTAAATGTCAATCAATAAATGGATAGACAAATTGTGGTTCATTCATACAATGAAATATTACTCAGCAATAAAGAGAAACAAACTGCCAATACCACAGCATGGATGAATCTCAGATGCATATTGCTAAATGAGAGAAACCAATCTGGAAAAGCTATAATATAGTGTGGTTCCATTGATGTGAAACTTCTGGAAAGGGCAAATCAGATCTATAGCTGCCAGGAGCTGGAGGTGGAGGAAGGGGATTGACTACAAAGGGCCTCAAGGGGAACTTTCGGGGTGATAAAAATAGTTTATATTTTTATTGTGTTAGTGATTATAGGACTATATACATTTGTCAAACTTTATTGAATGTACACCTAAGAAGAGTGAATTACACTATTGGAAATTGTATCTCAATAAACCTTACTTGAAATAAAGAATATAATGGGAGGAAAATGGTTACTGTATAGAGTGATAGGTGCAGTCTAGGGAGCAGTACAAGCTCATAAAGATTCACAGGATCTTTACCATGAGAACCATGCTTTGATCATCTTTAATCTTATATTTGAACAAGCTCAGAAGCTCCTATGAAATCTGATTTTCATTTAAACCTAACCATAGTAACTTAATGTACACAGCAACTTCCATACCTGAAAATACCCTGAAATGTATAGTCGGCTGACACCTGTCTCCTCGTCCATTCCAGGAAGGGAAATAGTTGAAAGTCTGTGTGACAGGAAACATTCTGAAAACAAAAGCACGTTCTATGTCCCTAAAACAAAACAAAACTGCAAATAGTTATCTCTATGCACTCACTTAGATTAGTTAAAATTTAGAAGACTGGCAGGACTAACTGGGGCTAATGTGAAGCAACTGACGCTTGCAGACATTGCTGGTGAGGATGCAAATGGAAACAACAATGGTTCTGCATGCTTCCATGTACATGAAATTCCTTTATAGGGAAATCTAATCAATGACAGAGAGCAGGTCAGTGATTGCCTGGGGCTGAGTGTAGAGAGGGCGTCTAACTGCAAGGGGGCACAAGGAAACTTTTGGGGTGCTGAAATGTTCTTCATTGTAGTGGTGGTTACAGGGGTGACTATATTTGTCAAAATTACTAAACTCAACACTTAAATGGCTACATTTTATTACATACAAATTATATCACAATAGTGTAGATTTATTTTAACAAGACTTTTAAAGGCATCTATCTCATGCAGTGCAGTAGACTAGATATACTTTTTAACTCATTCAATAAAAACAAAAATATAGGTTAATATTTAATGCTTACATTGTTTCAGTTATGAACTTGCTATTCACAGCTAAGATACATAGTAGGTTATTATTGTTTTTTCTTTTCCATGCATTAAAAAAAAGTATTTTTCATTTAGGTTTGTGGAAATAAAAACCCACCAATGAAAACAAAGGCTATTTATTCAGAGCTTGCAATAGCAGGGGAATCAACCACCATCACTTGTATTTTGGCAGAAACTCAAGGCAGGCAGAGGAGTGGGGAAATCTTTAGAGTGGAAAAAAGAGGTTTCAGGTGTGCTCTGGTTAGAAGCTGTTGGCATCAGGAAGTTGGAGGCAGGCTAACAGGAAGTGGGGCATCCTGTGTGATTGGTTAAAGGAGAATATTTGGCTTTCTCTGATTCATCCTAAATTGGAAGCAGGAACTGCTGAGACCAGCTCGGTTGAGGAGACCCTAACCCAGTGGCACTAGAGGAATTAAAGACACACACACAGAAATATAGAGGAGTGGAGTGGGAAATCAGGGGTCTCACAGCCTTCAGAGCTGAGAGCCCCCAACAGAGATTTACCCACGTATTTATCAATAGCAAGCCAGTCATTAGCATTGTTTCTATAGATATTAGATTAACTAAAAGTATCCCTTATGGAAAACAAAGGGATGGGCTGAAATAAAGGGATGGGTTGGGCTAGTTATCTGCAGCAGGAGCATGTCCTTAAGGCACAGATTGCTCATACTATTGTTTGTGGTTTAAGAACACCTTTAGTGGTTTTCCACCCTGGGTGGGCCAGGTGTTCCTTGCCCTCATTCTGGTAAACCCACAACCATTCAGGGTGGGCATTATGGCCATCATGAACATGTCACAGTGCTGCAGAGATTTTGTTTATGGCAAGTTTTGGGGCCAGTTTATGGCCAGATTTTGGGGGACGTGTTCCCAACAAGGAACAAAAATTAAGGAAGTTGTCAGTTATTAATCAAATCCTGGCTGTTTTTTAAATTATTATTATACTTTAAATTTTGGGATACACGTGCAGAATGTGCAGGTTTGTTACATAGGTATACACGTGCCATGGTGGTTTGCTGCACCCACCAACCTGTCATCTACATTAGGTATTTCTCCTAATGCTATCCCTCCCCTAGTCCCCCACCCCCTGACAGGCCCCGGTGTGTGATGTTCTCTTCCCTGTGTCCATGTGTTCTCATGGTTCAACTCCCACTTATGAGTGAGAACATGCAGTGTTTGGTTTTCTGTTCCTGTGTTAGTTTGCTGAGAATGATGGTTTCCAGCTTCATCCATGTCCCTGACTGTTTTAACTGACTGTTACAGGGACTGTTTGCCTTCATGGACCACTTGCTAGAGATAACAGTCTAACTTCCTACAAATCTGACTTGTAGAAAAATGGCTGGTTTCCTGGGCTGGTTACTGTAGATAATGAATTAGTTTCTGGGGCTGGTTACTCCAAGTTGTGGGTCAGAGTTCTATCTTTGTATATGGTCTGGCCATTGTCTGTATATTCAGTCTGTTGGGTTTCTATGACCTTATCCTGAATGTAAGCCCTAAGTCATCATCAGATATCTCAATCTCTTCTCAGTTCTATCACTTTAATCTTCATAAGGAAAATTACTGGGGATCTTTTAGTCTGTCTCCATCTAAATGCCTGTGTCCTGGGGAGCACCCTGCCCTGTCCTCTGGGGGATGTCTTTCTCCCCTTTCCTGTATGGGATCTCTTCATTCCTACTCTCCATGCCTTCCTGTATCTTGGTTCATTCTCCTATTTTGGTGGTATGTATTAACTTCTCGAGAAAAATTGCATGAGTGGTAAAACTGTGGGGAGTTTGCACTCCCAAAACTCACCTTAGCCCAGCTTTGCTTATAAATAATATGGATAGGTAGAAATTCTTTTAGAAAATGTTTTTCTTCAGAAGATTTTCCTTCAGAATTTTAGGCATTGCTCCATTGCTTTTTTTTTTTTTAACCTTCAAATGCTGCTGTCTTTTTAATTTTTTTTTGAGATGGAGTCTCGCTCTGTCACCAGGCTGGAGTGCAGTGGCGTGATCTCAGCTCACTGCAGCCTCCGCCTCCCGGATTCAAGCAATTCTCCTGCCTCAGCCTTCTGAGTAGCTACCTCAGCCTTCTGAGTAGCTAGGACTACAGGTGTGTGCCAGCATACCCTGCTAATTTTTGTATTTTTAGTAGAGATGGAGTTTCACCATCTTGGCTAGGATGTTCTTGATCTCCTGACCTTGTGATTCACCCGCCTTGGCCTCCCAAAATGCTGGGATTACAGGCGTGAGCCACCGCACGGGCCCTGACTTTCCTTTTCTTAGAGCACCTAGTTTAGAAAACTTGCAATTGTAAATTCTTTCTCTGCCCCCTTGGAGATGTAAATCTTCTCCCAGCTCCTTGCCAGCTTTACAGCCCAGGAATGTCTTTCTCAAGGACCTGTGAACCATCCCTTTGAAATGTAATCACTGAGAAAGATGGCCCTCTCTGTGGATGGGTAGGAGCCTGGCTTTGATAAACACAGGCTAGCAAACACAGATGCCCAATCACATTGACCCACCTCTCTCCACCCTCTAGTACTTTTCCACTGGCTGATTCCAGAGTTTAAAAACTCTCCCACCGTTTGTTTTTGTGGAATTGAGTTCAATCTCTTTCCCCTATTGCAACAATCTTGAATAAAGTCTTCCTTGACTGTTTAACTCTGGCTGGTGCAATTTTTCTTTTATGATATGTTTACATTTTTTTAAAAAATTATTTGGATCAGTAACTAATACAAGCAAATATTTTTTCTGAAAAGAGATCACATTTTTGACACATCGTCTAACTTAGTAAATGTTTCTTGAGCAGTTGTATTGTAATTGCATTATGCCAGGCATTGAAGACACAAAAATAAGCAATAAATTCAGAAAAAGGACAACTACTTCCCAAAACATCTACTTACATCATTGAATTTGATTTGTTTACTTATAACTGAGACAAAGACTAGCTTTGAGACTTCAGACAAATCCAGATCCCTCACTGTACCTCTGTCCTGTTCTCAAAAAGCAATATTGGACTACATGGTTTCTAAATTTCCTGTTTGACTCCTGGATTCTGAGAAAGTTTTGAAATAACTCAACAACTGGTTTTTGGCAATAAAATTGCTAAAATAATTTAAAATTTTTTACTTTAAACAATTTAAAAAATGTTAATAGCTTATTTAAAATTTTGGTAGAATTAGATAAGAATAATACGGAATTAAACTAAGCATAGCTGAATACTCTGAGAGGTATTTATAAATCAATACTGGAGCCTTATCTGAAATCCTACCAATTTATTTTTCATTGCAGGATGTAGTTTCAAGGTCCAAAAATGTATCTCTGGAGAATATTACATTTTGGAGCCTGCTAAAAGTTTTTCTATAAATATTCCACCAATTGAAAGAAAACAAGCCATCAGCAATCACTCTGACAGATTTATCGAGTGGCTCAGAATGCTGGACTCTAGTCCCAACCCTTGACAAGTTATGAAGGCAGCAGAGTCATCATTCAAATGGATTTAAGTGCCCATTGTGTGTAAAGACCTTCCTTACCTCTCAAGGCCAACAAGTTAAGATGGATAACAGGAGTCTTTTAGCCTTAAAGGGTGCTTGGCATAGCAAAATACAAACGTAGAAAAGATAACTTCACTCCAACTCCTGGCTGAGCTTATCCCAACAGTGCTAGTGAGGCTTTGGAGAACTGGAAGTAATCTGCAGGCTTAAATTCGTTTTTCAGTCTCTTCCCACTTACTATTCGTGTGACCATGGGAAGGCTTACTTAACCCCTTTGAGTCTCATGGAGTTGTTGAAAGAACAAAATGACATAGATTATGTGACATGCTTAGCACAGTGCCTGGGATATAAAATGTGTTCCAAAAGTGTTAGCTGAAATTATTAATATTAAGTAAGAGCCAATATGAGAGATAGCAATAATATTAAAGGTGGGAGTTTAGTTCACTGTGTATTTATTGTAGGGAATCAGAATATGCCACCCCAAAATATGCCATTGGCATAAGGATTATTTTGAGCTGAAGACACTTGAAAAACAGCAGATGCAGGAAGAGCTTTCTGACCTTCCGCTTTCTATCTAAAAGTAGGACATAAAATTTCCCATGAGAAAGGTGCCCTTCCTGTACCAGGAAGAGCAGAATAACTCTTAATAATCAGATTCTTATCAGCCCAGAGATGAAATCTACATAACAAACCTTAGGAAAACAACTTGTCTTTCCCCTTATATTTACCTTCCCACCCCTGAAAGCCTAAGCCCCTTTTCCTTGTCACTTCTCTACGACTTTATCATTCTTTGTTAACATGCTCTATAAGCTCCAAGTTCTAATCGCCCCTTTGAGAGACCAATCACCAGATTTCTCTTGAATGTATTCATGCTGCATGTGTGAATAAACTGTGTTTTTCTCTTATTCATCTGTCTTTTTTCAGTTTAATTTCCAGTATCCCAGCCATAGAAGCTAAGTGAGGAAAGGAAGAGTTTTTTTAATCTCCCCTACATATGTGTGTATGTGATAACTCTGTCTATTACTAGATGAGGGTTAGTGGGCATGGGAGTGTAATTAAGTACTCTATTTTTACTTTTTTTTTTTCCTTTTCTTTCTGTGGCCCTTTGTATTAACTTTTTACTAATGAAATAGTAACCTTTACTCTCCTTCTTTCCACTAGGCACTTCCTTGCATTGCTGGTTTATCTAATTATGTTTGCTTAGAAGTTCTGGAGACTGAATCTTTAGACAATCCAGGTGCCTATGGAATTCTCCTTGACTAGGAGATTACTTTAAGGCTGCAGCTAATTTACAACCCTGTCAAGCCCAAGATGGTGCCAGCCCATTCACCAGATGAGACAATAACTCAGGATAAGTCATTGGAACAAGTCACATAGTCCTGCACTGCATGCCCTCCATACCAAATTTCTCCTTCTTAAACCTTAGCATTTTGCCTGGGAATTTCCAAGTAGTTTTGTTAAGGCGTGTTAAAGCAAACTAAATAGGGCCTGAGAAGGACTCCATACTTGTATATTTGAGTCCTTGTGGATGAACTGTCACCTAGCTTAATAAGCAGACAAGATTGAAAACCTAATTTAGGAGTATGTGCCTGTAACAATAGCTGAGTCTTGGCCCATCCCAACAGCCATACTTCAATCACTCGTAGACTGCTAAGTGTTCAAATTGTGTTCAAATAAGGCAAACATCAACCTGTAACCAATCCAGCTGTTTCTATACATCACTTCCGATTTTTATACATCACTTCCCTTTCTTTCTCTCTAAATTTGTTCCTACCATGAGGCATCCCTGGAGTCTCTCTAAACCTGCTGTGATTCTGGGGGCTGCCTGATTCATGAATTGTTCATTGCTCAATTAAACTCCTTTAAATTTAATTCAGCTGAAGTTTTTCTTTTAACAGACAGGAGACTGAACCATTTCCACACTGCTGGCTTCAGAAAATAAAGTCGCTTTCCTTCCACAGCACCCCATCCTTGTTATGGTTTTGCAGGTGGCAAACAGCCAAACCTGTGTTCAGTTACAAGAGGAACTGTGAAATCTGGGAGCTCCTCTGGCGGAAGAGGGTTGAGCATCCAATGCTGTGTTGTGTTGAGATCTAGTCTTGCTCAAGTGAGGTTTCTCATCTGAACCACAGAATACAGAAAGTGATCCCAGTGACTATCTCCTGATTTTTCCAAGGATGTTGCATTCTAGTATCATTCTAGAGACCTAGGAAGGAAGTTAATTTGTGACATACAATGACTGCCTTAGGACACTGGGGCTTAATGCAAGTCTTGGACTTCATGTAATCACATGGAAAGTGATTCAATGACCTTTAGGAGTCATTTTCAAACACAGCATTGTAAAATTCTATGCATCTGTTAAAAAAGATGAGGTGAGCTTGTACATAACATGGAAGAATATCCATGATTCATTGATAAATGCAAAAGGTAAAGTCTTGAATAACAAGCATAGAATACCCCATTTTATTTTTTAAAAGTCCTACATGCAAATACTTAAATAAAAAACAAATCCTAGAAGATTCTATATCAAATTGGGGGAAAGATTGCCCCAATCTCTAAAATAAAATAAAATTACTTAAAATAAAATTTAAGTAAAAGTAGTAGGTGAGCAAAGATAAACTAGCACATTTTATTTGTATTGTTCAAATTTATTCAATGAGCATCTACTTCTTTTTAAAATTAGGAATAGTTTCTTTAATCCCCAGTTCAGATATGGTTTAAAAAAATTAACAATGTGAAAAGTGAAGGTAACTTTAACAATGCGAGTTGTGAGTGCAGGGGAGTAGGGTAGTACGAGACAGAAGTGGTGGAAATATGTTTATAAGTGATTGCAGATGTGTGGGGCAGCGCTGGGTAGTTGGAGCATTTACAGGCTGAAATATTAGGGGCTGGCAAGGCTCCAAGGAGAGGCTGGGACTGGACGGGTCATCTGGGAGGATGAGCCGAGTGCCTTTGAATGTTGCCCAGCATTGCACACACACAGCACCCATCTGCCTCTGTAGCTCTGTCCTCTGGAGGAGGTGCCACAGCCAAGGTCTCCTGCCTCCCAAATCAGAGCTTATCTCACATTGGTGACTGTATCCAAGTTCCCCAAATACCAGTCATTCTCATAGTATCTTTATACTATCCTCTAATTTACTTATTTCTTTTGGCTCCATAAATTTGGCTCTGTTTTGACTTATAATATTCATGAAATAATGAGTTTCAGTGTTGATTATATTTTCTACTTCACAGTACGGTCATGCGTCACTTAGTAATGGGGATACATTCTCAGAAATGCATCGTTGGGCGATTTCATTCTCATGCAATTTCCTCATCATGTGAACATCATAGAGTGTACTTAAGTGTACTTATGCAAACCTAGAAGGTAGAACCTAGTACACACCTAGCCTATTGCTCCATCCACGGTCATGTAGGCAGTCCGTCATTGACCAAAACATCATATAGGACACATGACTGTTTTGAATAATTTTTAAGAAGCTTTAGTCTGTATCTCATCAAAAAGCATCAAAGCATATTTTGGGAAATAACAAATTACATTATATATTAGATAATTATTGAGATCATGCTATAAAGTAGAGGAAGGCAAGTGTATTAAGTATTTAGAAAGAAAGTACCCATATTTAAAATGCTGCTGATAATGCTGGAGAAGTGATTATTAATTGGCAGGCTGAGTACAGGATACTTTTCATGTGTATGAATGAAAGTTCAATCAGGGAAGAGGAATGACAATGAGGATGATGGAATAGGACTTTCTTACAGGGATTAAACCTTACACAAGTGTGGGAGGAGCTGGAAGTAAAGGTCTGACATGAGAGCTGGAGGTTCTGGGAAAATGCCCTACGCAGCCCTCCTGAAGCACTGGGACAGATGGGCAAGTCAGAACTTGCAGGGATTCCGGGAAGCCAGCAGATCCAGATGCTGGAGAGCAAGGACAGTGGAGAGCTGGTGGGGAAGTCCAGGCAAGATGTTGCTCCTACACCTGGTGGTGGACCACAGTCGATGCTGGTCAGCAGGGCCAGCTGGCAGGAGGAGGGGCTGAATGCAGAGCAGGGAAGCATGATGACCACTGGCAATAACTGGCATCTCAGCATCTGTTTTTACTGAGCATGCTTTGGCCAACTTTCTTTTGGCCAATTCTAACTCAGAACCATATTGGGAAGGGAATTCTGTGAAACATAATTCTAACCAGCTGAAGTTAACACAGTATAAAGCCACTGTAGCATAAGATAAAGTTAAGAAATAGGAATAAGATGGGAACTACTCTCCTCAAGCAAGAATAATGGCCAGAGGTGTAACCGTCACTTCATGGTTAAAACAGTTAACGCAGATATGAACTCTCCTGCTAAGGTGAATCAGGCTTATTTGGACCTTTTTGTTGGGCCTACATGGGTTTTCTAAAGGCCACAAATCCAGGCGTCAATAGGCCTGGCCACAATACAAGCAGCTGAGAGCCAATACTATCCACCACTTCTCTGCATGCCTCTGCAAGTTTGTAACTGTGCAGATGCACGAGTAACAGTTAAGGTCACCTAGTCATTCATTCAGCACGGATTCATGGAGCATCGATGTGCCAAGCACTGTTCCAGAACCTGCAGCTATGGTAGTGAACGCAGTAGACCCAGTTTCTGCTCCATGTCTGTGAAGGGGATGGGAGATAGGCAATTGTCGATATTTGTCCATACTCTATGTGGGATGGAGGTAAGAGCCATAAATACAAAGAAAGGCTCATGTTGACTTTTTATTATTTGTGCAAATTTATGGGGTACATGTGAAATTTTGTTACATGTATATAATGTACAGTGATCAAATTAGGGTGTCCATCTCCTGGGTGCAATACATTTTTGTTTAACTATAGTCACCCTAATCTGCTATCAAACATTGAATTTATTCCTCCTACGTAACTGTATGTTGGCAGGGCACAATTTTAGAGAGGGATCGGTGATGCTGTTTTAGACACGGCAAGCAAGGAAGGCCTTTTTGAGGAGGAAGTTGATGAAGAATGGAGCTCCATGGCTCTCTGGGAGGAAGGTCACAGGAACAGATGTGCAAAGGCTCAGACAGTGGAAAATACTTCACATGCCCGAGGAACCCCAGACAAGAGTGACTGGAGCAGCAAGGGTCAGGAGGAGACGGAGAGGATATGAGGTCAGAGACCATGGTTAAGACTTAAAATTTCATCCCAGTGGGAGTGAAAGTCCCCTAAGGGTTTCAGCAGCCACGTGGCCTCCTCTGAATGCAAGGGAAATGGAGCCACTCCTGCCCAGTCAGAGTTAACTGGAGTTTTATGTATGGCTTACACTTGTACCGCTAAGTAGAGGTACAGAGGGAAAATTTGGGCGATAATTTAACTTTTGACTGGATGAAGGCACGGGGGTGTCAGAACGGCTCATTTTTTTCCCTAGATAATTTAGTTCACAACCATGCCTTGTAACTGGCTGAGGGCCTTATCTGTCAGAAACTTAGCCATCCGGCTTTACAAATGAAATCTCATGAGCTCTCACTCCTCATCTGGAGCCTGGACCCCTCAATGGGGCCCCAGGCAGCAGGGCAACAGCATCACGTCAGCATCATGTCAGCGTCCTGCCACCCCCCTCCATGCAGCAGAAGCAGACGGGAGAAAGGGCGGCGACTCCTGTAGAGAGGGGGCTTAACCGGTGAGCGTGAGAGGCAGTGGTGGAAGTCATTTGCTAAGTCAGAAGAGGCCCGAACATAGGGAAAAGGTCGTGTGAGTATAATTTCAACTTCCACTTCCATTTCACGGCCACATGCCACTTCTCGTAGTCATAACAATGTTAAAACTGGAACAAAATAATCGTTTAGGGAACTTCAAGTCCTATAAATGATCAAACTGTGCTGAGCAGTGCTAGGATTCCACAGAGGTGACTCAGGGACACTCTGGGGAATGTCACTGGATGTGAGGAGAAGCCCGTGGGTGGACAGAGGGTCTCCTCCCTTCCAAGCCCTACCCTCTGCTTCCATCTATGCTGGATTGGCTATTTATCTAAGATTTTGCTTCAAGGAAGAGTTTTGGCGCCAAAAAGGAAACAACAACAACAACAACAACAAAAAACAGATTCTGAGATTAATTAGGACTAACTATGTGCCAGGCACTCCACTGAATTTTTTTTTTACAAATATTATCTCATTAATCCTCCAATAACCCTATGAAGTAGATATTATAGTCCTATTAATGAGAAAATTAAGACTTAGTGGAGTTAAGTAAATTTTTCATGTCTCACAGTACTGCAAAGCCAAGGTTTGAACCCAGGCCAACTCATCTGATACCTCAACCTCAACTCCTAACTTTTATGCCATCCTGAAAAAAGAAAACCTATCAACCAAGGTTATTCTCATTACCATTCAAGGAAATGTCTTAAAATGTTTAGAATAGCCATTGTGTTCATCTGCTTGGGCTGCCAGAACAAAGTATCACAGACTGCATGTCTTAAACAACAGAAATTTATTTTCTCACAGTTGTAGAGGCTAAGAAGTCCAAGATCAAGGTGCTGGCAGATTTCGTGTCTGGTGAGGACTCCCCTCCTGGATTGCAGATGGCACCTTCTCACAATGTCCTTTCATGACCTTCCTTGGTGCACACGTGTGCAGAGAGAGAATGCTGATATATTTTCCTCTTCTTAAAAGAGCACCAGGCCAGGCGTGGTGGCTCACGCCTGTAATCCCAGCACTTTGGGAGGCCAATGCGGGAGGATCAAGAGGTCAGGAGATGGAGACCATCCTGGCTAACATGGTGAAACCCCGTCTCTACAAAAAATATAAAAAATTAGCCGGGTGTGGTGGCACGTGCCTGTAGTCCCAGCTACTCGGGAGTCTGAGGCAGGAGAATCACTTGAGCCTGGGAGGCAGAGGTTGCAGTGAGCTGAGATCGCACCATTGCACTCCAGCCTGGGCAACAGAGCGAGACTCCATCTCAAAAAAAAAATTTAAAAAAAGGTACCAGACCTATCAGATTAGGGACCCATATGTGTGACCTCAGTTAATTTTATTACCTTCTCATAGTTGCTATCTCCAAGTATTGTCACATTGAGGATTAAGATTTCAACATAAGAATTTTGAGGATACACAAATATTCAGTCCTTAACAGCCATAAAGGCTAATATAATACTGACACTTACAGAGCTTTCACTATTTAATATATCCTTATGTAGTGCTTACTCTAAGCAGAGCCCTATTCTAAGTGTGAAAATATTGACTCATTTAGTACTTCCAATAGCCCCAGGAGGTAGTTGCTATCAATATTTTCAGATAAGGAAAAAACTGAGGCACAGAAAAAATGATTAATTTGTTCCCTAGTGGTGAGCAGTGATGTAAACCTGTCAAATACTTCACAGAAAAAAAAAAAAAAAAAAAAAAGTTTAATCATCCCTCAGCCTCCCTGGGGGATTGGTTCCAGAACTCTGCAGATACCAAAATCCCTGGATGCTCAAGTCCCTGATACAAAATGGCATAGTATTTGCATATAACCTGTGCACATCCTTCTGTATACTTTAAATCATCTCTAGATTACTTATAATACTTAACACAGGCCAGGTGCAATGGCTCACACCTGTAATCCTAACACATTGGGAGGCTGAGGTGGGAAGATGGCCTGAGCCCCAGAGTTTGAGATGGCAGTAAGCTATGATTGTGCTACTGCACTCCAGCCTGGGCAACATAGTGAGACCCCAACTCTAAAAAAAATTTAAATACCTAATATAATGTAAATGCTGTGTAAATAGTTGTTACTGTATATTGTTTCCTATTTGTATTATTTTTTGTTGTTATATTGTTATTTTTGTTGTTGTTGTTTCAAATATTTTCAAGTCAGCATTGGTTGGATCCAAGGATGTGGAGCCCACAGATTTGGAGGGCTGACTATAACTGAGGGATCAGGCTCCTTTCCCACCCATGGCTCCACCTTCTTCAATGGATGCTTCCCATGTCACCATGGAAGGGAAAATAACGTGAGAGGTTCTATGCGTCAGCTCTGGCTTCCTCTCACATTCCATTGGCTAGAACTCAGTCATGTGACCACACCTACCCGTGAGACAGGCTGGGAAATGCAATCCAGTTGTGCGTCCATGACAAAAAGGAAAACGTTAGGTGAAAAACTCGCAATATCTTCTACTATAAAGACACAATAAGTAATATAAAATATTCTCAATTTATTTGGAGAAAATAACCCAATTTCTGTATTTGATTTTTTTAAGTTGCATATCCAGGAGGGCTAAATGGCAATAGATAACTTTTTTTTTTTTAAGCAAATGACATTTTCAGAATAGAGTAGCCACATGTCCCAAGACAGAATCCACATCATTTACTGCCTGTGCCAGTGCCATGGCTAGGCAATCTGTGAAAGTCTCCCCTTTGTTTTTCTTCTTTTTCCTGTGTGCACCCCTATTCTTTCCCTCTGAACCTTATTTCCTCCTCCCCACCAGTTTCATTTTCACTTTTGTGTGGTTCCATTCTCACCTGTTTTGGGCATGAATGGACAGGGGCACCACAGACATCACCAGCCCCCCTCACTTTGGTGGCCCTTGAGCTGAAGGAGGAAAAAAAGCTGTTTAGTGGAGCTGAGAGGGGGCTGGGCACAGATAGTGCCTGGTTTGTCCCAGCCCCAACACTTTCCAGCTCTAGCTGACCCAGGACAACCTTGCTGCTCATTTTTCCCACTGGTTAAGGTCCAGGTGTATACAGGAATACGTTGGAGATATTGTGGGTCCTGTTCAAACCACTGCAATAAAGGGACTGTCACAAAAATGCACGTCACAAAAATTTTTTTGTTTTCCCAGTATATCTAAAAGTTATGTTTACACTATACCGCAGTTTATTGTGTGCAAAATCATTATGTCTAAGAAAACAATTTACATACCTTAATTTAAAAATGCTTGATTGCTAAAAAATGCTAACAATCATCTGAGCCTTTGACACATTGTAAGCTTTGCCAGTGGAGGGTCTTGCCACAGTGTTGATGGTGGTAATTGTTGCTGAAGTTTGGGTGGCTGTGAGGCAATTTCTTAAAGTAAGACAACAATGGAAATTGAGGCATCGATGGACTCTCTCTTCCTTTTATGAAAGATTTCTTTGTAACGTGAGATGCCATTTGATAGCGTTTTACCAATAGTAGAATTTCTTCCAAAATTGGAGTAAATCCTCTCAAGCCCTGCCACTTCTTTGTAAACTAAGTTGACATAGTATTCTAAATCCTTCATTGTCATTTCAACAATGTTCACAGCATCTTCACCAGAAGTAGATTCCATCTCAAGAAACAACTTTCTTTGCTCCTCCATAAGAGGCAATTCCTTATTCATTCAAGTTTGATCATGAGATTGCAGCAATTCAGTCCCATCTTCAGGTTCCACTTCTGATTCTAGTTCTCTTGCTGTTTCTACCATATCTGCAGTGACTTCCTCCACTGAAGTCTTGAGACCCTCAAAGGTACCTATGAGGGTTGGAATCAACTTCTTTCAAACTCCTGCTAATGTCAATATTTTGACTTCTCATAAACCACGAATGTTCTTAATTGCACCTAGAATGAGAAATACTTTCTATGAGGTTCAATTTGTTTTGCCCAAATCCATCACAGAAATTACTATTTATGGCAGCTGTAAGCCTTATAAAATGTGTTTCTTAAATGATAAGAGTTGAAAGTCGAAATTATTCCTTGATCCTTGGGTGAAGAATGAATGTTGTATTCACAGGCATGAAAACAACATTTATTTCCTTGCACATCTCTGTCAGAACTGTTGTGTGACTAGCTGCATTGTCAATGAGTGGTAATATTTTGAAAGACATCTGTTTTTCTGAGTAGTAGGTCTTAACAGTGGGCTTAAAATATTCAGTAAATCATGCTATAAACAGATATGCTGTCATCCAGATCCTGTTGTTTCTTTATATAGCACAGGCGGAGTAGATTTAGCATAATTCTTAAGGGCCCTAGGATTTTCAGAATGCTCAATGAACATTGGTTTCAACTTCAAGTCATCAGCTGCATTAGACCCTAACGAGAGTCAGCCTGTCCTTCAATGCTTTGAAGCCAGGCATTCGCTTCTCCTCCTATGAAACTCCTGGATGCCATCTTCTTCCAACAGAAGGCTGTTTAATCTACATAGAAAATCTGTGGTTTAGCCGGGCATGGTGGCTCACGCCTGTAATCCCAGCACTTTGGGAGGCCGAGGCGGGAGGATCACGAGGTCAGGAGATCAAGACCATCCTGGCTAACATGGTGAAACCCCTTCTCTACTAAAAATACAAAAAATTAGCTGTGCGTGGTGGCGGGTGCTTGTAGTCCCAGCTACTCAGGAGGCTGAGGCAGGAGAATGGCATGAACCCGGGAGGTGGAGCTTGCAGTGAGCCGAGATCGCGCCACTGCACTCCAGCCTGTGAGATAGCGAGACTCCATCTCAAAAAAAAAAACAAAAAAGAAAATCTGTGGTTTAGTGTAACCACTTTCATCAATGATCTTAGCTGTCTCTCCTGGATAACTTGCTGCAGCTTCTACATCAGCGTTTACTGCTTTACTTTCGACTTTTATGTAATGGAAATGGCATCTTTCCTTAAACCTCATGAACCAATCTCTGCTAGCTTCAAACTTTTCTTCTTCAGCTTTATTACCTCTCTCAGCCTTCATAGAATTGAAGAGTTAGGGCCTTGTTCTGGATTAGGCTTTGGCTTAAGAAAATCTTGGGGCTTGTTTGATCTTCTATCCAAACCACACAAACTCTCCATGTCAGCAATAAGACTGCTTTACTTTCTTAACATTTGTGTGTTCACTGGAGTTGCACTTATAATTTCCTTCAGGAACTTTTCCTTTGCATTCACAACTTGGCTAACTGATGCAAAAAGCCTAGCTTTCAGCCTATCTCAGATTTTGACATGCCTTCCTCACTAAGCTTAATCATTCCTAGCTTTTGATTTAAGGGTGAGACTTGTAACTCTTTCTTTCACTTGAACACGTTAAAGACATCATAGGGTTCTGAATTGGCCTAATTTCAATATTATTGTATCAGGGAATAGGGAAACCCAGCAAAAGAGATATAAGGGGGAACAGCAGATTGGTGGAGCAGTTGGAACACATACAACAGTTATTGAAGTTTGCCCTCTTATCTGAGCATGGTTGGTGGTACCTCAAAACAATTGCAATTGAAACATCAAAGATCACTGACCACAGATTACCATAATAGCTATAAAAATAGTTCAAAAGTTTGAAATATGGGAGAATTCAGTTGTCTACAGTCAGAGCTCTGATCTCACCCTGGGACAGGGCCTTCTGTGGGGAGGGACAGCCACCATCTTTGTGGTCCAATCAACTCAGTGGTTCCAGCCTGCCAGCTTTGGAAAGTCCAAATGGTCCAGATAAGAAAAGTCTCCCAGTGCAGCACAGCCACTTTGCCAGATTGTGGCCAGACTGCTTCTTTAGGCAGGACCCAGATCCATTCCTCCTCACTGGGCAGGACCTCGCAGCCAGAGCTTCAGCCACTCCAACCAGTTTTCCATAAACAGAGTTCTAATTTCCCCCTGGAACAAAGTGCCCAGGGGGTGGAGCAGGCCACCACCTTGGCTGTTTGGACTTCTCACTCAGCCCAGCCTGTGGGTCCTGGAGACCCCATACCAATCGGGGCCGAAGGGATCCCCAACACAGCACACCTGCTCTACCAAAAAGCAGCTGGATTGCTTACTTAAGTGAATCCCTGATCCCATTCCTACTGACTTGGTGAGACCTCCCAATAGGAGTCTCCAGCCACCTCTTACAGGCACATTTGGGCTGGCGAAAGGTCAGTATCCCCCTGGGATGGAGCTTCCAGAGGAAAGAGCAGACTGCCATCTTTGCTGTTTCACAGGTTTCACTGGTGATACCTCCAGGTAGAGGAAAAACCGAGGCAACTAGGGTATTAAATAGATCCCCAATAAACTGCAGCAGCCCTATGAAAGAGCAACCTGACAGTTAAAAGAAAAACAAACAAACAGAAAACAACGACAACAACATCAACAAAAAAGACCCCACAGAAACCCCATTCAAAGGTCAGCAACCTCAAAGATCAAAGGCAGATAAGCCCACAAAGATAAGAAAGAATCAACACCAAAATGCTGAAAACTCAAAAAGCCAGAGAGCCCTTTCTCCTCCAAATGACCACAACACTGCTCCAGCAAGGGCTCAGAACTGGGCTGAGGCTGAAATGGCTGAAATGACAGAAGTAGACTTCAGAATATGGATAATAATGAACTTCACTGAGCTAAAGGAGCATGTTGTAACCTAATGCAAAGAAGCTAAGAATCGTGATAAAACAATACAGGACTGGTAGCCAAAATAACCAGTTTAGAGAGGAACATAACTGACCTGATGGAACGGAAAAACACAACACGAGAACTTCACAGTGCAATCACAGGTATCAATGGCAGAATAGGCCAAGCGGAAGAAAGAATCTCAGAGCTTGAAGACTACCTTTCTGAAATAAGACAGGCACACAAGAATAGAGAAAAAAGAATAAAAAGGAACAAACAATACCTCTGAGAAATATGAGATTATGTAAAAAGACCAAACCTACGACTGATTGGGGTACCAGAAAGAGACAAGGAGAATGGAACCAAGTTGGGAAACATACTTCAGGATAGTATCCAGGAGAACATCCCCAACCTAGCAAGACAGGAAAACATTCATATTCAGAAAATGCAAAGAATCCCAGTAAGATGCTCCATGAGAAGATCAACCCCAAGACACATAATCACCAGTTTCTTCAAGGTCGCAATGAAAGCAAAAATGTTAAGAACAGCCAGAGAGAAAGGCCAGGTCACCTACAAAGGGAAGCCCATCAGACTAACAGTGGACCTCTCAGCAGAAACCCTACAAGCCAGAAAAGACTGGGGGCCAATATTCAACATTTTTAAGGAAAATAATATCCAACCCAGAATTTCATCTCCAGCCAAATTAATCTTCATAAGTGAAGGAGAAATAAGATCCTTTTTAGACAAGCAAGTGCTTAAGGAATTGATCATCACCAGACATGCCTTGCAAGAGTTCCTGAAGGAAGCACTAAATATGGGAAGGAAAAACTGTTAGCAGCCACTACAAAAGCACACTGAAGTACACAGACCAATGACACTATGAAGCAACTACATAAACAAGTCTGCAAAATAAACAGCTAGCATCATGATGACAGGATCAAATCCACACATAATAATACTAACCTTAAATGTAAATGGCCTGAATTCCCCAATTAAAAGACATAGAATGGCAAGCTGGATGAAGAACCAAGACCCATCAGTATGTTGTCTTCAACAGACCCATCTCACATGAAAAGACACACATAGGCTCAATATAAAGGGATGGAGGAAAATTTACTAAGCAAATGGAAAACAGAAAAAAGCAGGGGTTCCACTCCTAGTTTCTGAAGAAACAGACTTTAAACCAACAAAGATAAAAAAAGACAAAGAAGGGCATTACATAATGTTAAAGGGTTCAATTCAATAAGAAGAGCCAACTATCCTAAATATATATGCACCCAATACAGAAGCACCCAGATTTATAAAGCAAGTTCTTAGATACCTTCAAAGAGACTTAGACACCCACACAAGAATAGTGGGAGACTTTAACACCCCATTGACAATATTAGACAGATTATCAAGGCAGAAAATTAACAAAGATATTCAGGACCTGAATTCAGCTCTGGATCAAGTAAACCTCATAGATAGCTACAGAACTCTCCACCCAAAACCAACAGAGTAAACATTCTCCTCATCACCACATGACACTTATTTTAAAATTGGTCACATAATCAGAAGTAAAACACTCTTCAGCAAATGCAAAAGAACTGAAATCATAACAAATAGTCTGTCAGACCACAGCACTATCAAATTAGAATGGAAGATTAAGAAATTCAGTCAAAATCACACAACTGCATGGAAATGGAACAATCTGCTCCTGAATGACTCTTGGGTAAATAATGAAATTAAGGCAGAAACCACGAAGATCTTTAAAACTAACGAGAGCAAAGATAAAACATGTGAGAATCTCTGGGACATAGCTAAAGCAGTGTTAAGAGGGCAATTTATAGCACTAAATACCTGCATCAAAAAGCTGGAAAGATCTCAAATTGACAACCTAACATCTCAACTAAAAGAACTAGAGAAACAAGAGCAAACAAACACCAAAACTAGCAGAGGACAAGAAATACCAAGATCAGAGCTGAACTGAAGGAGATAGAGACACGAAAAACCCTTCAAAAAATCAAGGAATCCGGGAGCTTTTTTTCTGAAAAAATTAATAAAATAGATAGACCACTAGCTACACTAATAAAGAAGAGAGAATATTCAAATAACACAACCAGAAATGATAAGGGGGCTGTCATCACTGACCCCACAGAAATACAAACAACCATCAGAGAATACTATAAACACCTCTATGCACATAAACTAGAATATCTGGAAGAAATGGATAAATTCCTGGACACATACACCCTCCCAGGACTGAGCCAGGGAGAAACTGAATCCCTGAATAGAAACAATAATGAGTTCTGAAATTGAGGCAATAATAAAGAGTCTACCAACCAAAGAAAGCCCAGGAGGTACAAAGAAGGATTCTATCAGAGGTACAAAGAAGAGCTGGTACCATTTCTACTGAAACTATTCCAAAAAAATTGAAAAGGAGGGACTCCTCCCTAACTCTATGAGGCCAGCATCATCCTGATACCAAAATCTGGCAGATTGAAACCAAAGAAAAGAAATGAAAAGAAAACTTCAGGCCAGTGTTCTGATGAACATCAATGCAAAAATCCTCAATAAAATACTGGCAAACTGAATCCAGCAGCTCATCAAAAAACTTATCCACAACAATCAGGTAGGCTTCATTCCCAGGATGCAAGTTTGGTTCAACCTACAGAAATCAATAAATGTGATTCATCACATAAACAGAACTAAAGACAAAAAACACATGATTATCTCAATAGATGCAAAAAAGGTCTTTGATAAAATTCAACATCCCTTCATGTTAAAAACTCTCAATAAACTAGGTATCGAAGGAACATAACTCAAAATAATAAAAGCCATATATGACAAACCCACAGCCAATATCATACTGAATGGGCAAAAGCTGGAAGCATTCCTTTTGAAAACCAGCACAAGACACAGATGCCCGTCTCTCACAACTCCTTTTCAACATAGTATTGGAAGTTCTGGCCAGGAAAATCAGGCAAGAGAAATAAATAAAGCGTATTCAAATCAGAAGAGAGAAAGTCAAACTATCTTTTTTTGCAGATGACATAATCCTATATCTAGAAAACCCCATTATCTCAGCTCAAAGGCTTCTTAAGCCGATAAGCAACTTTGGCAAAGTCTCAGGATACAAAATCAATGTGCAAAAATAGCTAGCGTTCCTATACACCAACAACAGGCAAGTAGAGAGCCAAATCATGAATAATCTCCCATTTACAATTGTCACAAAAAGAATAAAATACCTAGGAATACAGCTAACAAGGGAAGTGAAGTTCTCCTCTTCAAGGAGAACTACAAACCACTGCTCAAAGTAATCAGAGATGACACAAACAAATGGAAAAACATTCCATGCTCATGGAAAGAAAGAATCAATATCGTGAAAATGGCCATACGGTCCAAAGCAATTTATAGATTCAATGCTGTTCCCATTAAATTACCATTGACATTCTTCACAGAATTAAAGAAAACTATTTTAAAATTTATATGGGACCCAAAAAGCTCCCAAATAGCCAAGACAATTCTAAGCAAAAATAACAAAGCTGGAGGCATCACACTACCCAACTTCAAACTATACTACAAGGCTACAATAACCAAAACAGCATGGTACTGGTATAAGAAGACCAATGGAACAGAATAGACACATAGACCAATGGAACATAATAGAGAACCCAGAAATAAGACCGTACACCTACAACCATCTGATCTTTGACAAATCTGATCAAAACAAGCAATGAGGAGAGGATTCCTTATTTAATAAGTGGTATTGGGAGAACTGGCTAACCATATGCAGAATATTGAAACTGGACCCCTTCTTTATACCATATACAAAAATGAACTCAAGATGGATTAAAGACTTAAATATAAAACGTACAACTGGCTGGGCATGGTGGCTTACACTGGTAATCCCAGCACTTTGGGAGGCAGAGGCGGGTGGATCACCTGAGGTTGGGAGATCGAGACCAGCCTGACCAACATGGAGAAATCCTGTCTCTACTAAAAATACAAAATTACCTGGGTGTGGTGGCCCATGCGTGTAATCCCAGCTACTCTGGAGGCTGAGGCAGGAGAATCACTTGAACCCGGGAGGTGGAGGTTGCAGTGAGCCAAGATCGCGCCATTGCCCTCCAGCCTGGGCAACAAGAGTAAAACTCCATCTCAAAAACAAACAAAAAAACAAACAAAACCTAAAATTATAAAAACTCTAGAAGAAAATCTAGATAATACCATTCAGGACATAGGTATAGGCAAAGATTTCATGACAAAGACACCAAAATCAATTGCAACAAAGCAAAAATTGACAATGGCATCTAATTAAACTAAAGAGCTTCTGCACAGCAAAGGAAACTATCATCAGAGTGAACAGACAACCTACAGAATGGGAGAAAATTTCTGCAATCTATCCATCTGACAAAAGTCTAACATCCAGCATCTACAAGGCACTTAAACAAATTTACAAGAAAAAAAATAATCCCATTAAAAAGGACATAAACAGACACTTCTCAAGAGAAGACATACATGCAAAACATAGGAAAAAAAGCTCAACATCACTGATCATTAGAGAAATGCAAATCAAAACCCCAATGTGATACCATCTCAAGCAAGTCAGAATGAAGATTATTAAAAAGTCAAAAAACAACAGAATGCTGACAAGGTTGTGGAGAAAAAGGAACACTTTTACACTTTTGGTGAGAGTGTAAATTAATTCAGCCTTTGTGGAAGACAGTGTGGTGATTCCTCAAAGACCTAGAGGCAGAAATACCATCTGACCCAGCAATTCCATTACGGGGCATATACCCAAAGGAATATAAATTATTATATTATAAAGATACATGCAATAGTTGTATGTTCATTGCAGCACTATTCACAATAGCAAAGACATGGAATCAACCAAATGCCCATCAATGATAGACTGGATAAAGAAAATGTGGCACATATACGCCATGGAATACCATGCCACCATAAAAAGGAATGAGATCGTGGTTTTTGCAGGGACGTGAATGGAATTGGAAGCCATTATCCTCAGCAAACTAATGCAGGAACAGAAAACCAAGTATTTCATGTTCTCACTTATAAGTGGGAGCTGAATGATGAGAACACATGGATACATGGTGAGGAACAAAACACAACTGGAGCTTGTCAGAGGGTGTGAGGTGGGAGGAGGAAGAGCATCAGGAAGAATTGCTAATGGATGCTGGGCTTAATACCTAGGTGATGGTATTTCTGGTAGTTAGACAGGCATGAGTGGAACAGGAGAGGGCTCTTTTCCACCCACTGGGAATGTCGAGTGATGGTTTGGCAGTTATCACATTGCCTTTCTAAAAGCAATGAATTGGAAGCCAGTGCCAGGAAGGAGCCATTTCCTGATGGTCAACACCTGCCCAACTAAAGTGCTATTTGGATTCATATGCCAGGGAGAAACAACTTCCCAGCACATGCATTAAGACAAAATGGTGGAGTATGACCTTCCGAGGGCATACCGCCAGCGAAGGGAAGAAAGTCTCAGATGGTCATGCGTACAACTTCCTAACCACACCGTACGTGCTCTCCTCCCAACGGTAAGGAGGGCACTGTGCATGCTGGCAGCCCACCCTCAGGGAAGAATCATGGGAAAGGGGCCAGCCTGGAAAGTCCTAGGATCAAGGTTAAACAGAGCACTTGATCTGAGTGCCCACTTGGGTCTCTTCCAAGCATAGTTTTCTTTCTTTCTTTCCTGTTCTAAAGCCTTTTAAAAGAAACTTCCACTCTTGCTCTGAAACTCGCCTTGGTCTCTTTTTCTGCCTTATGCCTCTCTGTCTACTTCTTTCTTCTGAGGAGGCAAGAATTGAGGTTGCTGCAGACCCATACGGATTCACCTCTGGTAATTCGAATACCTTCCACCAGTAACGATGGGATGATCTGTGCAGCAAACCACCATGGCACACATTTACCTGTGTATCAAACCTGCACATCCTGCAAATGTACCCCTGAACTTAAAATAATAGTTGGGGAAAAAAATTTTAAGTATGATCCTCCCCCCCACCAAAAAAAAAAGAAATATGTGAGAATTCTTCAAATGTGACACGAAGACATGAAGTGAGAACATGCTGTTGGAAAAATGGTGCCAATAAACTTGCTGGATGCAGGGTTGCCCCAAGCCTTCAATTCGTGAAAAATGTAGTATGTGTGAAGTGCAACGAAGCAGAGAGCAATAAAATGAGGTATGCGTGTCCTTGATGATCTTATCAAGTTTGAGGAGTGAGCTCCCTGGCTTAGTCAGGGAACCACACGTGGAGGGTTACAAGCTATTTCAAAGGACTAGGGGATAAAAACCAAGCACAGTACAAATGGTTTTAAGAGCCTGCATCATTCAGGAAGTTGCCAGAAGGAAGTGAGGACTTAAGGATAAATATTAATGGTGCTGGCATAAAAACAGACACACAGACAAGTGGAACAGAATAGAGAGGCCAGAAATCAATCCAATATATATGGTCTACTAATTTTCCACAAGGGCACCAAGAGGATATTTGCCTCTTCAATAAATGGTGCTAAGGAAACTGGATTTCTACATGCAAATAAATAAAATTGGGACTTTATCTTACACCATACATATAAATTAACTCAAAACATATAAAATATCTGCATGTAAGACCTGAAACCATAAACTTTTTAGAAAAAAACATAGGAGACAAGCTCCTAGACATTGGTTTTGGAAATGATTTTTTTTTTTTTTTTGAGACAGAGTCTTGCACTGTTGCCCAGGCTGGAGTGCAGTGGTGTGATCTTGGCTCACTGCAAGCTCCGCCTCCCGGGTTCACGCCATTCTTCTGCCTCAGCCTCCCGAGTAGCTGGGACTACAGGCGCCCGCCACCACGCCCAGCTAATTTTTTGTACTTTTTTAGTAGAGATGGCGTTTCACCGTGTTAGCCAGGATGGTCTCGATCTCCTGACCTCGTGATCCGCCCGCCTCGGCCTCCCATGATTTGTTAAATATTACACCAAAAGCTCAGGCTACTAAAGCAAAAATAAATAAATAAATGGGACTACATCAAACTAAAAGGCTCCTGCACAACAAAGGAAAAAACCAGCAAAATGAAAAGGCAACCTACAGACTGGGAAAAAATATTTGCCAACCACATATCTAATAAGGGGTTAATGACCAAAATGTATAAGGAACTCTTACAACTCAATAGCAGAAAAACAAATAATCCAATTAAAAATGGGCAAAGGACTTGAACAGAATTTTCTCCAAAGAAGACATAAAAATGGCCAACATGTATATGAAAAAGTGCTCAACATCACAATCAGGGAAATGCAAATTAAAACCACTATGAGATAATGCCTCACACCTGTTAGGGTGGCTGTTATCAAATAGATGAGAGACAACAAATGTTGATGGGAGTGTGGAGAAAAGAAAACCCTCGTACATTGCTGGTGGGAATGAAGATTGGAACATTATAAAAAAAACAGCATGGAAGTTCCTAAAAACATTAAAAATAAAACTATGACATGATCCAGCAGTTCCTCTTCTGGGGGTATACCCAAAAGAGATGAAATCACCGCCTTGTAAAGATATCTACACTCCCATGTTAATTGCAGCATTATTCATCATAATTAAGAGATGGAAACAACTTAAGTGTCCACTGGAGGATAAATGGATAAAGAAAATGTGGCATATGTATATCAGTGGAAAGTAACCACTATACTATCTATACGTGTCTCATAACATCATGTTGTAAACCTCAAATATACCAAATACAATTTATTTTTACTAAAAGGATAAGCAAATCATAGAGAAGTGGTTGAACTCCTCCCCCAAAAAGCACACATACAGGCACTCCAAGGCAGACCAAAGCACACAGCCTGGGCTGAGAAGGGGACTAGATCCCTCAGGGAAGACGTTGGGACAAGAGCCACTTACTCTAATCCTGTGGTGTCAAAGCAGGACCTGAATATGCCATACTGGCCAGTGGGGTCCACAGAAACTGAAGAGCACATGTCCAGTCCAGCCCCACAGCTGCCCTGCAAGAATTTGGGGTGGCTGTTGCCAGATTTACCTATTTTTCAATAGAAATGGCAACACCGGACTCTTTTCATTCTAAAATGTTGATACTTAATGTTTACAAAACGTAACACTACAAGTGAAACAAAACATGTGCATGGGCCAAATTGACCCCAGGTGGACAATCTATGACTCGGGATTAGGTCCACATGGCACAGTCACCTACAGAGAATTGTCTGTGTCAAATCGGAGTCCGGCAGCCGCCACTCAGGACGCTTTTCTATGCATGTACAGATATTCTTTACTTGTGAGCTGGGAGGGCTGATGCCCTGGATCTCAACAAACATTAACCAAAACAGATGAAGGTGACATGGTGATGGATTACTGCTGGAACTGTCTTCATCATGAGGTGATGTCCTCATTCTTCCCTAAGGCGACGTCCTCATTCTTCCCTAAGGCAGGCAGAGCTCAAACAAAGTCGCTGCCTCATTTCCACAGAACTCCTTGCTGCTTGGAGGGCCACTGCCTCCTTCACACTGTCCCCAGGAGCAGCGCTGTGGAGCTGCCCCGTGTCACTCGAAGGGTGTCAGCACCACTGTGTGGTCAGGCTTCATAGCTCCGCACAGGCTGCTGGAATAAACCAGAACCCAGAAAATGTGATTTTCTTAAGTTGCATTGATGACAACTGAATTGAATTGAATTAAAAATACAATTAGCTTGATATGTATACAAATTCAGTGGGAAACGCTTTTGTAGATTCAGAGAATCTTTTGGGGAAGTAGGTAACCCATGCCCAGCCTGAATTTCTAAATTCTTGTATACATTCAGAATGATGAGTACCAGGTTTTCTGAATCACAAAGCTGAACGTGTGAGCAAGAGGTCCGAGGGCACCCATTTAGACTTTGCTTCAGGAGTGGGAATTCCCCTCACCAATAACCGCATGAATCTCAGGGCAGAGTTGGGGGAAGAAAGTTAAGAACCGTATACACATAAAAAGAATGAGCTTATTAAGGAAAAAAATAACTTTACTTTAAAAATTATTATTTTAAATTATTAATTATTTAAAATCATTTGATTAAAATTATTAAATATTACATATGTTTAAAATATAAATTATGATCTATCTTAATTTCTGTTTAAATTAAAATATTAAATGATTATATGTATCAATTTTCATAATTATTAAAATATTGTTTAATTGTTTAAAATGAATAACAACAGAAAACAAACTTCATAAATATCAAAAACAACAGATTTCTTCTATAACAATATAGATCATTGTATAGATGTGTTCAAGAAGAGGGGGAACAAAAGAACTGGGGGTGAAATGGGAAAGAAAGACAAGGAGTTTTGGGGGACAAATATAAAACTGTCTACAGTTAAAGACTCCACTCCTCCAAGCTGTTGAAGCTGCCAACCAGATGGAATTCTTAGCGAGCCATTAAGCCTCTTTTAGTCCCAGCTTCCTTTCCTACAAAAACGGGAATTACATAGCTGACCCTATCTATCTACCAAATATGCTGTCAAAAGGCTTAATAGGATTTTTGTGAAGGCATTGGAAAATTATAAAGTATATAAGACAGTACGGTATTTACAATAATATAGCTTTAGTAATATACATGGAAAAAAACATAGAAGAGGACAAAAGTAGGTTGAGGGGGCCAAAGAGTGGCGTGGGTGGCTCTTCTGGTTCTGCCTGCTGTGATGTGGCCATCAGAACAAATTTTCTCCAGCTATCTCTTGCCTGTAAAATTCAAGTTGTCTCAGTAGTCTTTTGAATGGTCCTGATCAGCTGTATTTCAGACTTTATACTTTACATTTTACTTTTATTTTTCTGAGTCTCACCCTGTTGCCCAGGGTCTCACTCTGTTGCCCAGGCTGGAGTACAGTGGTGCGATCACAGCTCACTGCAGCCTCCACTTGCTGGGCTTAAGTGATCCTCCCACCTCAGCCTGCCGAGTAGCTGGGACTACAGGCACACGCCACCATGCTTGGCTAATTTATTAATTTTTTTGTAGAGATGAGGTATCACTATGTTTTCCAGGCTGTTTTCAAAATGAAGCTCAAATTATGCACCCGCCTCAGCCCTCCAAAGTGCTGGGATTACAGGTGTGCACCACTGTACCTGGTCCAAAGTTGACATTTTAAATAATGCCTGTTCTGACATGGAGTGTTGAAAAGTGTTACGTGTATGAAGAAATTTAGACATTTACATTGACGTGAACTTTGAATTTCTGTGACATTGAAGATTCCTTATCCATTACTTTTTATCAGAGATTGTTTTCCTCCCATTGTAAGTGCCTAAGAGTTAGATTCAGGATCAGCATTTGCTTAGTTACTCTATATTATTGCTTGTATAGCTTAAATGTATGTATGGCAGTTCTAAGAAAGAACAGTGTGTAGGTAAAAGCAGCCTGAAACCATGAACTTCAGGATAGACACAGCCTCCTTGACCCACAGTTACTCTGGTACAATGACACTGTCAAACACTACTTTCATCTTATCACTTCTTATGGTTCTCCAGTGACTTAAAGGAATCTAAACTCTTTGTGGCAAACCAACCTCTTGACTGTCTTGCTCCAACCCACTTTTCCATCTAGTTCTGCAATCAGCCTAGGATAATGCAGCATAACACTATATAGCAGCCCAGAAAGCAAATGGTTTAGACTGTATGTGGAGAATGGGCATGACAGGGGGGTCTTTAGAGAAATATAAACAATAATAAAAGGATAGACCATCTGATATTCTTCAGCATTTGAAAAAATCCATTGATAGCTAAATAATCCAAAGCAGAAAAAAAATTAAGTCTCAGTATATAGAAAGGAAAACCATGATAATTTCAGGAAAACAAAACATTTTGCAAGAATGAAAACATAATAGTGGATTACTTAGGTTTTGCAATCAATGTTATTTACAGGAACCTACTAATGTCAATTACCTGTACCTTTATTGCTTTGGCTAAAAGTGGGATATAACTACCATGGGATTGGAAAGAAAGGAAGAAGGGTAGGGAATAGAGAAATACTAAATTTCCATCTAGCATAACAGAATCAATAGATAATGTTCCAGTTAACAAAAATAGTTCTGTAAGTATACTATTTAGAAATCTAGAAATAAATGTCATCTCATTCATTATACCGATTATAAAGGTCTATTTTCATGTTCTAGATACTCAATTTGAAAATGTCTTGCTTTTCCAGGAAGCTTTACACAGCCAATTGCCAATTTCTCAAGGCACCCTATACACCTAGGTTAAGGTTCTTTGTTTCAGAAAATGGATCTGAGTGCCTATTTTGAGTCTTTTCTTGATAATTTTGAATTCTTTGGACCAACTTCTTATAAAATATAAACGGTTTTTTTTCTACCATATCATTATAGAGTTGACAAATCACTCTGGGACCACTTGTCCATGGTGTCACTTTCTGGTTGGTTGTTCATTGGGCTTGCATGATTAGTGTTGACTTGTCTATTCCATGAGGATCCTTTCAGTGAAATTTGGCAATATGATCTTGAAAACCACTTCCGTGGTCACATAGAAACAACAATGCCTTGGAAACTCACCAGAGAACAAATGAATGAGGGACACTGTCACCTCCTGCCCTGCGATGTTGTGGAACTCTTTCCTTGGGGTTGGCAGTGACATGAGGCAACTGACCTAATGATAGTGTCAGTGGTGACCCCTACATATAACATTAGTCACAATTTGTTTATTTTTAATATAAATATTAAATATGCACAGACGTTCTCTATTTTTACCCTTCATTCTAGTGAATTGCCTTTCATACCCCACTCTGCATTGCAAGGTGTGTCGTTAAAGGGCCAATCTCCATGCTCTGCTTCTCAGCATTTTGCAAAATGTCCCTGAGTCAGAAGGGAGGGAGCATGGGCCACTGAGGTCTCTAAAGGAAAAATGGAGCTTTGGCCAGGGTGGAGCAAGGGAGTCATTTCCTTGAGTTCTTTTGCTTTACCTTAAAATGTTATGCAGTTTGTTTTCTATTTAAGAACGTTATACCTATGCATGCATTAAGCAAACACATTCGCATCAAACTCAAAGTGATAATTCAGGCAGAAGCCTGCTTGTTGTTCTAGTATCTCATTTTTGAAGCATATCTGTAGGATAAAGGAATAAGGGTGATTTGAAATTATCACTAAGGAAAGCCAGCTATTGACCAAATTCATTCAAATGTTCTCCAGGAAATATCTTTTATTTGAATCACAATGGCAGTTTCTTACATTTTCTTTGCCCTCAGCCTATTCTCCCATTTTTCTGGCACCGTCATCAGGAGCTTCCTGTGGTAGTCAGCCTCCCATGGCCCCCAAAGATCCTCAATCCTGGATGTCTGTGCCTTGCTCAGACCCCTCCCATACTGAGCCAGGGCTGCCCTGGGTGGTGCATTCAATACGGGGAAGGTGATGATGTGTAACTGCAGAGGTGAGGCCATGAGGGGCACTGCAGTACCTGCCTGCTTCTTCCAATAACTTGCTTACTCTGTGGAAGTGAAACAGAATATTCAATGGCTAAGGGAGTACAAAGGTTCATATGTCCGCATTTGTCAATCTATTTGGGAGATGCAAAGACATCCACCAGAGAAGTTTTAATTTCCACTTCGCACTGAGTTAATACCATTAGATTGGATGAACATTGAACACATGAATGCACCCTAATTTTATGTGTATTTATTCATTTCTTGGCGAGTCTAGGGACATAGGATATCACTGTATTGCCCTCAGGCACCATTCGGCCCTGCTAAGTGCTTGTGATCATAATGTAGGAAGCCCAGCCAATGGTGCGCTTCTATTTGCATCTTTGTGAAGGATCAACTTCCGCCCCTAATGCCATTAAAACCAAGCACACAAATAAACCCTTGATCACAGAATCACAAAATGTAAATCAAGATTTTCAGAAACAATGCATCCATATATAATTAGAGCCCTGTCAAGAAAAAATGGCATTTTTATTTGGTAATACATCAAGGGCTTTTGGTACCGTTAATAAAGTAAAACAATTTATTTTCATTATTGTTTATTTTGTCTTCATCTCATACTTTTAAATCTTGTTTGTTTCATAATAGGTATTAGTATAGTAATACACTTAAACAAAATTTGTCAGTAAATAAATGCATCTATATCTGTGGTATGTATTCAAAGCTTTGTGTAATGCATGTAAGGTCAAAAAAGTTTGGGGAGCACTGAGATTATAAGCTATCATTTTTTCAGGGTTTTTTTTTTCAGACAGGGTCTCGTTCTGTTGCTGATGCTAAAATGCAGTGGTGCAATCATAGCTCACTGCAGCCTCAAACTCCCAAACTCAAGCGACCCTCCTGCCACAGCTTCTCAAGTAGCTGGGACTACAGGCACACACCACCGTACCCAGCTATTTAATTTTTTTTCTTTTTAGTAGAGATGAGGACTGCATTACTGAGATGAGGTCACACCATGTTGTCCAGGCTGGTCTCAAACTCCTGAGCTCAAGTCATCCTCCTGCCTCAGCCTTCCAAATTGCTGGGATTACAATTGTGAGCCACCACACCCAGCCACTTTCCAGTGTTTGCATAGGAAATTCTTGGACTAGGGATTGCTCTAAGATGGCCTAGAAGGAGCCACATTATAGCCTTACTGCTCCTCCCTGTTCACAGCTATGGTCTTAATATCAAATGTGAACTTTACACACTTTATCTCCTTTAGTTCCATGAGGTAATAATTAGCTGTGTTTTACAGATGAGAAAATTGAGAGTCTCTAGGTTTAGTAACTGGGGCTATATTTAACTATAAGTGAACCCAGGTCATACTGACTCCAAAGCACATGTTCTTATTATTACCCTGCCTTGAGTTTCCATAAGAGTAGGACTTCTTACAACTCAATTTTTCATTCCATGCATATTCTGCTTTACTATCCCTAAGATGTATAGTTTTTTGACACTTGAAAATCTCAGAAGTTAGGCTGCATCTTATAACCGAGGGGATCTCAGCCCCGCTCCTGCCCAAGTGGCAGTCCTAATGCAGGAGTCGCTGTCTGTACACATGACCTGTGCATGCTTTCTGACTTTCTGGGAGCGTGAACGGTCTACTGCAACTGCACATGGTTTCAGCCCACAAGCAATTTAAGGACATGGGAATCCGGCGTGTTGAGAAACATGATCTTTTTTCTAGGTTTAACACCGTTGCTTCCTTTAACCATTCCTAATGGGGTTTTCCTAATAAACCATGCCCAGTTTATTTCATGTCTTTGTTCCATTTCTTTCATCTGTATAGAATGTTCTTCCCTCATTCTCTTCCTGGTTTGTTCTCCTCCAAGACTCAGAGTTCAAGAGTCAGATTTAAGAGTTACCTTCACACTGGGCACGGTGGCTCATGAGCTTGAATCCAGGAATTTGAGAGCAGCCTGGGCAATGTAATGAGACCTTGTCTTTATGAACTTTTTTTTTTTTTGAGATAGGGTCTTGCTCTGTCGCCCAGTCTGGAGCGCAGTGGTGCAATCATGGCTCACTGTGGCTTCAACCCCGCTGGGCTCAAGTAATCCTCCTATCTCAGCCTCTGAAGTAGCTGGGATCACAGGCGCATGTCACCACATTCAGCTAATTTTTTAAATTTTTAGTAGAGACAAGGTCTCACCATGTTGCCCAGGCTGCTCTCAAACTCCTACACTCAAGCAATCTACCCACCTCAGCCTCCCAAAGTGCTGGGGTTACAGGTGTGAGACATCGCATCTGGCCCCCCAAAAATTAAAAAATTAGCTGAGTGTGGTGCTGTGAGCCTGTAGTCCCAGTTACTGGGGAGGCTGATGTGGGAGGATTTCTTGAGCCTTCAAGGCAGAGGCTGCAGTGAGTCGAGATTGTGCCACTGCACTACAGCTTGGGCAACAGAGTGAGACTGTCTCAAAAAAAAAAAAAAGAGTCACCTTCTTGGTAAAGCAGTCCCACAGCACTTAACTAACACATGTTTCTCCCCTCTCAGTGTCCACTATCACACTTTCAGCTCTTAGAGAGGGGGCCTCAGCCATCGCTATGGCCCTGAACATGTAGAACATGTGTAGGTGCCACCCTGGACCCTCATAAAACCTTCATCCCACACATCCCAATCTCTCTCTCTCATGCCCCACCCACTAGTTGAGCTTGCATGTCATGGACGGAGCCCCTTTCTTCCTGTTGGCCTTGCAGTGTGCCCTTCAGTGTGCCCTGCAGGGCAGCGTGCCACTGCCCTGTTTTGTCTGGGATTAGTATGTGATGAACTGCTTCTGTTTCTTCATGGGCTCTGTGCAACTGCCTCTTCTGTGTCTCCCCTGACTTCTCTCCTGCTCAGGGCTCTCCTAGAGAGCGGCCATCTTGGTGGGAATAAACTGGTCAGACGAGCCACAAGGGGACCTGCCAGTATCAACAGGTTTTCTGTGAGAGGGACGCCTGGCCATGGGTCACACATTTAAGCATTAGGCTGTCTGCCAGAATAAAGAGGTACCCCACGAAAGGCTCACTGTAAACATCCATGATGAAGTTCCCTGGAGCGCCTCAAGGGCAGGGCTAAAGTTTGTGGCCACTCTCCTGAGAGAGACCACAAGACCAAATTAGAGTAAAACACAACACCTACTGACCAGGGTGTCAACGGTGAAGGGGTCAAAAACACCGCTAAAGAATAGCCTAAGGCTGAGAGTCCTGAAGGAAGAAACACACTTCAAAGGGGGGCCGATTTGTGTCCCCCAGAATACATGCACTGAAGTCCTACTGAGAAGGTGACCTTATTTGGAAGTGAAGCCATCACGGATATAATTAATTAAGTTAGGATAAGGTCATGTGGGAACAGGGTGTGCCCCTAATCCAATATGACTCGTGTCCCTTATGGAAGAAGGAAATGTGGACACAGACGTGCACACAGGGAGAAGAACACCATGTGCAGATGAAGGCAGTGATCGGGATGTTTCCACAAGCCAAGGAATGCCAAAGATTGCCAGCAAAGCCCCAGAAGCAGGAGCAGAGTCTCTCTCCCAGCCCTCTGAAGGAACTAACACTGCCCATACCTCCTACTTAGTTATGCAGCCTCCAGAATGGGAAGACAATGCATTTTTGTTGTTTAAGTCACCCAGTCCGTGGTACTTTGTTACACCAGCCCTACAAAACAACTGCAGAAGCCTCCTTCCCCAAAACTGCTAGTCAGGCCTCACTGGGAAGGTGTGGCTGCTACCCGATGGATGATAGATTAGTTTCCTGAACTGACCCAGGTCAGAATTGGTCCAAGTCACAGGGCTGAGCTGGCAGGAAACAGCCACTGCCTCTCTCAGGCTGGCAGAGGAAGCTTCCAAAAGCCTCCTGCTGGTGCCCGTGGGCTGTGGCTGATAGGCAGGAAAGGGCAACATGGAACTCACTAAGAACTGTAGGGTGCCACCGAAGCTTGGTTCGGGGAGTACCAGTGGATGCCCACCTCCTATGTCACTGGTAGCCGTGCAGGAGGAGCAATGAGAAAGGAAAGGAAGCGTGCTGGGTGCTAGGAAGAGAAGCCCCTTCCTCCTGCATTGGTCCCGCCAGTGCCCTGTATGCACACACAAAGGAGAAACTCACAGTGCTCGGCTTCAGGGTGGGTAAGCGACAAAGAGTCCATTTAGAGCAGAGGGGCAATAAATTGGTAGCCAGCTCACCCCTTCTTCCCTTCAATGTATTTAAAGAATATAAAACAGAATGTATGATTTTGAGAAGGATTTGTTTCCACCAAGGAAGTGGCCAAACAAGGGCTGGGGGGCCACATGGCAAACCTGTTCTCCATGGGGGTTCTGAAGATTTTTTTGGTGCCATGAGCTTCTTTGACTGTCTGGTGAAGCCTGTGTATCTTTTCTCAAAATAATGTTTTTAATATGCATAGTCTAAAATACATAGAATTACAAAGAAACCAATGAAATCAAAACAAAGTAATGTAAATTTTTTTTAAGAAAACAAATCTGTGGCCAGTTGCTGTGGCTCACGCCTGTTATCTCAGCACTTTGGGAAGCCATGGCAGGAGGATCACTTGAGGCCAGGAGTTCAAGACCGTCCTCGACAACATCGCAAGACCTCGTCTCTACAAAATTTTTTTAAAAAATTAGCCAGGCGTGGTGTGCACACCTGTAGTCCTAGCTGCTTGGGAGGCTGAGACGGTAGGATCACTTCAGCCCAGAAGTTTGAGGCTGCAGTGAGCTATGATTACGCCACTGCACTCCAGCCTGGGTGGCAGAGTGAGACCCTGTCTCAAAAAAACAAAACGAAACAAAACAAACAAAAAGCAAAACCAAATTTGTGATATAGTTTGATGATTAATTCTATGTGTGAACTTTATGGCATCATGGGGAGCCCAGAGAGCTGGCTAAACATGATTTCTGGGTATGTCTGTGAGGGTGTTTCCAGATGAGGTTAGAATTGAATGGCAGCCTCAGTAAAGCATTGTAGATGGGCATCAGCCAATCTATTGAGGGACCGAATACAACAAAAAGCTGGAGGAAAGGGGAATTTGCTCGCTGTGCCTGACTGTTGAGCACAGACATCTGTCTTCACCCTTCAGTGGAAACTTACACCATTGGTCCCCTGGTTCTCAGAACTGTACCACCAGGCTCCCCAAGTCTCTAGCTTGAAGATGGCAGGTTGTGGGACTTCTTGACCTCCATGATTGTGATAGACAATACCTTATTTTATTTATACACAGACACACGCAAACACAAATACACATGCACATATATATGTATACAGGATAAAATTCCTAAAAAGGAAAATAACTCAAAGTTTAGACAGGGTTTCATTTTAACATTAATGCATTTTGCCTGGTTTTTTTTTAAGTGGAGTCCTTATTTAAGAGGAGGAATGGGCCCTCCTGCCTCCCTGCTTCCATAACCCCGGGATAGACTTCGCCACCTATGGAGTCATCACACCACACTGTCATTAGTGCCCATGTCGATGTTCTCCTCCCTGGACTGAGCTCCCAGGGAGCAAGAATTGGCATGCTGCATCATTCCTACCCCACCAACCAGCGCAGCGCCTCCTCCGTGCCAGGGCTCCACAGGTATTTGTTGGATGAAAAGTACACAACAAGAAAGTACGCCAGCACCTATTTTTTTTTTCCTTTTTCAGGAGGCTACCCCAAGGGAGAGTGGAATTGAGCAAAAATGGAATGTGCAGCCTGGGGACTTTAGGTCTGTGTTCCAGCCTGTGCCTGCCAGCCTTGGCCACTCTGCCCTAACTTCTAGTTCTGCCTTCTGGGATGTTGCTTTGCATAAGCAGGATAGGGCAGATATCTATATCTATAGATATAGATATAGATACACATTTATATTATATTATAGTAATATATATTATATAATATATGTTATATTAATTATTATATCATATAATATATAATATAATATAATTATTACATAATTATATAATATATAATATAATTATTACATAATTATATAATATATAATATAATTATTACATAATTATATAATATATAATATAATTATTACATATTATATAATATATAATATAATTATTACATAATTATATAATATATAATATAATTATTACATATTATATAATATATAATATAATTATTACATATTATATAATATATAATATAATTATTACATAATTATATAATATATAATATAATTATTACATAATTATATAATATATAATATAATTATTACATAATTATATAATATATAATATAATTATTACATAATTATATTATATATAATATAATTATTACATAATTATATAATATATAATATAATTATTACATAATTATATAATATAATATATAATATAATTACATAATTATATTATATAATATATAATATAATTATTACATAATTATATAATATAATATATAATATAATTACGTAATTATATTATATAATATATAATATAATTATTACATAATTATATTATATAATATATAATATAATTACATAATTATATTATATAATATATAATATAATTACATAATTATATTATATAATATATAATATAATTATTACATAATTATATTATATAATATATAATATATACAATAATTATATAATTAATATATAATATTATATTTACATTGTATATATTATATATGCACATATGCATATAAAATATAAAATATAAGTATATTATAGGTAATATAATTATATATAACATAAAATTTTACATATACGTATAAAATATGTGTGTATATATGCATATATGTACACATACATATGCATATATGTACACATACATTTTTTTTTTTACCCCCTCTGGAGAACTGTAATACACAAGTGCTTCTATATTACCGCACTAAAAACCAAGATCTAGCAGTGGGTTCAATAGCTACATCATTTCTAAGTAGTGATGAGTACAAATAACATCATGGGCTATTTGTAGCCACTCTGAAGTGACATGAAAATATCTGTGTTTTGAACACTTCCGCTTCCGGTTTATTTATTTATTTTTGAGACAGAGTCTTACTCTGTTGCTCAGGTTGGAGTGCTGTGGCATGATCTCAGCTCACTGCAGACTCTGCCTCCTGGATTCAAACTATCCTCCCACCTCAGACTCTCAAGTAGCTGGGTAGCTGGGATTATAGGCGTGAACCATCACAACCAGCTATTTTTTTGTATTTTAGTAGAGAGGGGGTTTCACCGTGTTGGCCAGGCTGGTCTCGAACTCCTGGCCTCAAGCCATCTGCCTGCCTCGGCCTCCCATAGTGCTGAGATTACAGGTGTGAGCCACCATGCCCAGCCCATTTTCGGTTCTTTATTCCAGAAGTTGCTGGCTGAGGTAGCGTGTGGGTCAGTGTGCTTTCTGTGGGATTCCACCATGGTGTACCGCAGCCAGGGCCAGAAAGTGCAGAAGGTTATGGTGCAGCCCATCAACCTCATCTTCAGATACTTACAGAATAGACCCTGGATTCAGGTGTGGGTCTATGAGCAAGTGAATCTGGACAGGAAGCTTTATCATTGGTTTTGATGAGAGTAAGAACCTTGTATTAGATGATGCAGAAGAGATTCATTCTAAAACAAAGTCAAGAAAACAGCTGGGTCGGATCATGCTAAAAGGAGGTACTATTACTCTGCTACAAAGTGTCTCCAACTAGAAATGATCAATTAAGTGAGAAATGGTTGAGAAGGATACACTTTGTTTTTTAGTTGTCCTTTGTCCAATATGAACATTTATTCACATTGTTTTGATTACCCTTATGTCATTACAAGATGACAATAAATGCTGTAGGATTGTTTGAATTGAAAGAAAGAAAGAAAAAGAAAGGAAAGAAAGAAGAATTAAAGAAAGAGAGAGAAAGAAGGAAAGGAAGAAAGGAAAGAAAGAAAAGAAAGAGAAAGAAAAGAAAGAAAGAAAAATATCTGTGGTTTGTATGGGTGATGTCACAGACAGTGCTAATACTGGCAATTGTTGCTTACATTCAGAATTGAAGAAAATGCTAAATTGCAGTCAGAAGTTAGTTGGAAGGAAAAAAATGATAAAATTCTTCTATTCACGTTTGTGGACCCCTGAGTTAAGAATCTCTGTGCAAGAGGCAGTTCCAGCATTAGCATTGAGGTTGACCAAGATTTCACCATATATCAGGCCGGTATTTTTGAGGTTCGCACCAGGGAAACTACCTAAACACAAGTGTCAGCCATTTCTATGTCCTTTATATGCATCAAATACTGTTCTGGAACAGAGGCACCTTTAGATGCCTCTCTGGATGACCCACTGAAAGGCCTCTGCTACTCCTCTTGTCTCTCCCCTGCCATAATTGCTGCCTCCTGCATGAGGAAGCAAACAAAACACAAATGCATGTGGTCTGAAATGTGAGGAAGAGGAAAGTTCCTGGCTTCACAATGCTTGCTCACATGAAAACACAATCATGTACTTCATCATTCTTGGTGGAAGGGTTGTGTGGTTCTGCCCACGCCTTCGCCAAGTGAGTCAGTCAAAGAGGAAATGCTTGTGTATTTGCATGGGTGGTGCTAGGCAGGATAACTGACCCACTGACCACTGGTGAGGATAAAGACATGACTTACTTCCTTCACTGTGTTGCACAGCTTGTAAAGCAACGTCCCAGAAGACAGAACTAGAAGTTAGGGCAGAGTGGCCAAGGCTGGCAGGCACAGGCTGGAGCAGACCTAAAGTCCCCAGGCTGCACATTCCTTTTTTGCTCATTTCCACTCTCCCTTGGGGTAGCCTCCTGAAAAAAGAAAAAAAAAAAAGGTGCTGGCGTTAACTTTCTGGTTGTGTACTCTTCATCCAACAAATACCTGTGGAGCCCTGGCATGGAGGAGGCGCTGCGCTGGTTGGTGGGGTAGGAATGATGCAGCATGCCAATTCTTGCTTCCTGGGAGCTCAGTCCAGGGAGGAGAATATCGACGTGGGCACTAATGACAGTGTGGTGTGATGACTCCATAGGCTGCGAAGTCTATCCCGGGGCTGTGGAAGCAGGGAGGCAGGAGAGCCCTTTCCTCCCGTTAAATAAGGACTCCACTTTTTAAAAAATGACATGCAAAATGCTTTAATATCAAAATGAAACCCTGTCTAAACTTTGAGTTATTTTCCTTTTTAGGAATTTTATCTTGTACAGAAACATAACCAACAAATATTTAGCCAGGAAGAAAGAAAGGAGACACAGAATGACTTGTCATCACCCTGGAGAAAGCACTCAGTTTCCACCGCCTCTCACTTCCAAGACACTTTTTGTCCAGCCCTACTCCCTGCCAAAGTCAATAAAAACACGAAGAAGTCAAAAATAAGGATAAAACAGTCTATAAAATTCCATAAAGCAACTAAATTTGAAGACAAATTCTGGTTGCCATCCCTTAGAAGTGAGTGAGTTAGTATCTGGCGATGAATGAAGGAAACCGTGACAGAAGCTCAGACCTCTGAGACAGCACTCAGCACAGCCTCTGCCCGCATGGTTTAGCAAGTGCTAGAAGCAGGGCCAAGGCCAGTGTGGCTTAGCATTCTGCTCCCTGGGGAAATCAGGCCAAGAGACATCGCAGCGCTCAGCGTTTGGGTGAAACATGGAGATCTTTCCACTAATATTGATGGAGGGACAGCCTCTTACATGTCTTCTCCATGACTACCCATTGTTTTTCTGGGTGGAAAAATAGGAGAGGGAAGCTTGGGTTGATAACCTGGACACTAGCACAAGTGGCCACCTGCATGGCAACCGAGTAGTTAACACATTTCTGAGGGCAGCTTTGGGAAAGTAACGGGTGCTAGCAATGCCACCTCTCCTTTCTCTGCCAAATATGAGAGTAAATTAATTGTCCAATTTGCACATTTTTAGAGAGTGTTATGATAGAAACCAGTCCATCCATTTTTCCACCATTGGGCATATATTTGGCCTCACCTGGCAGTGCCTGAAGAAAAAATTTGATTTCTTGGTTTGTGAAAATCATTCTTTACATACCTTTTGAAAAGATTCCCGCAAGGAACGCTATGCATTTTCTCCAATTTTGGAGGGGAAAAATATCTGCAAGGAAAGTTTGAGTATTTGTAACATCCTCCACGATCTGACCAGCATGAACCCCTCATCAAACGTTCTTTTGTGGGCTACTCCCTTAAACCTCAAAGCCAGCAGGGGAGGAACCCTAGGGAGGGAGAATGGGAGGTCCCCGATGGCTGGCCCAACCACAGTCTCCATCTGTCCTGACAGCGCAGAGAAATATTACCACGGGACTCAGCAAAGCCCAATTCCATACATTTGGAGCTGGGACTAACTAGGAAGTGCCTAGGTGCCAAAGTAAATGAGCTTCCTCCCTGGGGTGGTGCCAAGGACCTGAATTTAGACCACAGCTGAAAGGGCCCTTGGAAAACTTGTGGAAAGCTCCCCTAGGAAGATGGAAGAAATGCACACACTGTCCCTGTGTCCAGCACTGAATCTGCTCTGCAAATCACTGCAGGGTATTGCAAGAGCTGCAGCCATCTCATGTGGAGCCTTCTTCTGGTCTCTAGGTGGACTCTGGCAGCCACTGGGGCCCTTGCAGATGTAGTGAACCATTCTGCAGAGACGAACTCAAACCAAGAGAAAGGATAACTTGTTTTTGGTCCAAGCTTCAGGTCCCAGATATGGGGCAACTTAGAATGTCTCCCTCTTTATCCACCTTTCCTCCAAACCTGCCATTACCCACTGCTTCTTTATTTTCTTCAACTTTTAAGTTCAGGGGCATATGTGCAGGATGTGCAGTCTTGTTACATAGGTAAACGTGTGCCATGGTTGTTTCCTGCACAGGTCGCCCGTCACCTCGGTATTAAGCCCAGCATCCATTAGTTATTCTTCCTGATGCTCTCCCTCCTGCCATTCCCCACTCTGATGGGCCTCAGTGTGTGTTCCTCCCCACCATGTGTCCATGTGTTCTCATCATTTAGCTCCCACTTCTAAGCGATAACATGTGGTGTTTGGTTTTCTGTTCCTGCATTAGTTTGCTGAGGATGATAATAGTTTTCAACTCCATCCACGTCCCTGTAAAGGACATGATCTCATTCTTTTTATGGCTGCATAGTATTCCATGGTGTATATGTATCATATATTCTTTACGCAATCTATCATTGATGAGCATTTGGGTTGATTCCACATCTTTTCTATTGTGAATAGTGCTGCCATGAACATACGCATGCATGTATCTTTATAACAGAATGATGTATATTCCTTTGGGTATATGCTTAGTAATGGGATTGCTTGGTCAAATGGTGTTTCTGCCTCTAGATCTTTAAGGAATTGCCACACTGTCTTCCACAATAGTTGAACTAATTTACACTCCCACCAATACCCACTGCTTCTAAAACAATCTCTTGAAATAGACTTTCACCTTGGCGCATGGGATAGAAGCCAAGAGGAGGCTTATTGGAGCTAGAAGAGGACTGGAATTAGCCAGTGGGGAAGTGGGTGAAATGAATCTCAGAAGAGCTATTCCAGAGGACAAAGGGACAGTGAGGTCCCATCTTCTGATGTGCCCTAATGACCTCGGTGTGGAAACCCCAAACTCTATCCCTCCACCTGTCAAGAAGAGAGAGAGGTCAGCCTCCAGCCTGCCTCAGCTGTCCTGCGCCTGCCCCGGTGCCTACATGGTCTTCAGAGAGAGAGGCCTTGTCTTCCTGAGGGAGATGTTCCCAGGTCTGCCCTCCCAGGCAGCTGCATGAGACAGATGGCATCCAGGCTACGATGGAAGGGAGGGGAGAGGCCAGGACCAGTGCAAAGTCCCTAACTTCCTCTGCATGGCTTCGCTGAGTTCTGACCAGAGTTCCTACGGTGGGGGGAGCTTGAGCCCTTTCTGAGCTTAGAGTGTAAACTCTAACCAGCCTGGCTAAGCAGGACTTGAAGCAGCTGCCAAATGAAAAAGACCTGCCAGTTCTCCGCCTAGGTGGATACCCAGTCACCCCCATGCAGTTTCAGGGGCCCCTCCTAGTGACTCCATTTTAAGGCAAGTAGTCACTAATTACCCGGGGACATTGTTGGTCAAGCAGATCAAAGAGGTTAGTTGCTTTCAGAGATGGGACAAAGTGGAAGTTCTCAGCATTCTTTTACCTCTATTACAGGACCTTTAGACTAATGACATATTTAATTAAACAAGAGCATGTATGAGAGATAGCAACATGTCCTCCAACAGCATTTCAGCCAATCAGTGTCACTTTCAAATGTGGTTTTACATTGATTTGTTAGGACTTGATGGTTTAGGAAAAGGCAAAGGAAGAAATGAGATGCTTTGCAGGTTTAAACTGCTAGGTGGGCCCCCTTCCTCCGGGATCTTCTGTGATTCTGAGATCCGATGCCTTAACTAAGGGGATTCTGGGCTGTCAGGAAGGGGTGGTGTTGACTGGAGTTACTTGAGTCTTGCTGAAGGAGGCTTGACTTCAGATGGTAAAATTCAGACAGACAGAGAAAGAAGAATGTGGGGAGGACTCTAGGATAGGAAGAAAATTCAAGCACGGATGAAATAGGAGTCACCATGCGATATTCAGGAGACATTGAGGGGACATTGAGATATTCAGGATGAATCGTTATTTACTGAAGGAGCCTGTGGTAAATAAGAGGTTTTTCTCTATGCGGAGGCACTAGAGCCAGGGGAATCCACGTTCAGCTAGATCATTGAGTTCTGAATCTTCCCTCTCCAAAACCCCTGTTAACTCCACACATTCCAAAGCTCTGAAATGAAACAGCTACAGAATCTTTCTCTCCCGTTCCCTGCCTTGACTACTGCCAATCAGGGCAGGCATTCTTGCAAATACTTTATAATTGAAGGAGGAAAACAATGCCCTGGCTCCAAACTAGACAAGCTATGTCTAGTTTCTGATTTTCCTCCCTGTTGGGTGGGCTTGAGTCATTGATGTGGTCCATGTGGCTGCTGCCCTACCCTCATCTTTACTGTTGCCTGGGAGGTGGCAGGAGAATCTTCTATGAGTGAGGAAAATATCACCCTCCGCCTGTGCCTTATTGGATACAATTGGGTCCTGTGGCCACTAATGGCTGCAAGGGAAGCTGGCAAAGGGGGCTTGGGAGGGAGGGGCCGACACAGCTGCCACTGGTTTGAGCCAATTACGATTCATGTCCTGGGACTGGAAATAATGAGGCCAAACAAAGCAGAGATTCTGCCATCAGACAGCAGAGGGGTGGTTTTCGCAGAAAGATCAGTGGGGCAGGCAGGTCTTTTCCCGGCACCTGCTATGTGCACAAATAATGACAATGAGGCTGAGCAGTGAAAGGACCTGCCTGGGGTCACAGAGCAAGCACAACTCCAGAGCACACCACCTCCAGGCTGGGTGCTGTCTTTTCTCCTGTGATCCCAGCACAGTGGACCAAGTGCTGGTGGCTCAATGTAAATTTCAAGGCCCCAGGAACTCCTTCACTGAAGATACTCATAGTTTTTAACCCTTACTATGCATCAGAATAACCTGTGGAACTTGCAAAAACTCATGAATGTCCAGACTTCATTCCCTGAAGTTCAGATTCAACTGGTCTGCAGTAGGTCCCAGGCAGCCTCCTTTGCAAAGCTTCCCAGGTATAATGGTGTTCTACTCTCCCCAGTTATTCAATGAAACACAAACTTAGGTGTTTCTATGAAGGTATTTTGTAGGTGAAATGAAAACCCCGAATCAGTTGACTTTAAGTAAGGGAGAGTATCCTAGACCAGCAGTCCCCAACCGTTTTGGCACTGGTCACCAGTTCCATGCAAGAAAATTTTTCCGTAGATGGGGTGGGGTGCGGGGGGATGGTTTCAGGATGATTCAAGCATGTTTCATTTATTGTGCATCTTTCTTTCTATTATTATTACATACTCACCATAATGTAGAATCAGTGGGAGCCCTGAGCTTGTCTTCCTGCAACTAGATGGTCCCTTCTGGGGGTGATGGGAGGCAAGGACAGATCATCAGGCATTAGATTCTCATAAGGAGCCTGAAGCCTAGATCCCTTGCATGTGTAGTTCACAGTAGGGTTTGCGATCCTGTGAGAATCTAATGCCACTGATCTCACAGGCAATCAGATCCTAACAGGCCATGGACTGGTACCAGTCTGTGGCCCAGGGGCTGGGGACCCCTGTCCTAGACAATCCAGATGGGCCTGATTCAATGCATCAGAAGGCCTTAGAAGCAAAGCTGAGGCGTCCTTGATGAAGAAGAAATGTCATGGTGGACAGCAGCGTCAGCTGGTGTCTGTGAGTTCCAGCCTGTCCTTCCTGATGATCAGCCTGCCCTATGGATTTCAGACTTGCCTCATCACACCTCGCAATTAAGCCAATTCCATGCAAAAAATCTCGAATTATACATCTCTCATGGGTTCTGCTGAGAACCAGGGAGTTATTCAGTAGTTGTTAAGCCAAAGGGCATCAGAATAAAATAACACAAGGTCAAATCTCATCTCTTCTCCCTGCGACCTTCGTGGCTGCAGTTCCTTCAGCTATAAAGTGGGGATCTCGGTGTTCGGTGCACAGGCATCCTGTGAAGGGTAACTGCTCTCAGGAGTGTGTACGTTCACTACACATCAGGACTGAGTGATGGCAGCTGCTCTTATACTGCTAGGCAATTCTGGGCCATGAGCAAATAAATGTTCAGACAAAAAATGCGGCTGGTGTTCCCTCACCATTGCTTGACATCTAAAGTTTAGGGCCTTGGAGTGACCTAATCCGGCTTCCCCCAGCTTGCTCCCGCAGTAGGCAAGAGGGCGCCTGCGCACACACAGACACGTGGACGCTGCACCCCAGCAGGTGCAGGACACCGAGGCGGCCGCCCAGCTCCGGTCATGAAAGCAGCCAGGAGTTCCATCGGTCACCCATCATCGCTCTCCTGGGAGTTTTAATAGGTGTTTTGGTTACAGGACTCCAGGTCTCGCTGCTCACTTGCTGAGTCGTGGCGGTCCTGCCGGCCCTGCTGCCGCCGCACTCGGTTTCGGGGCTGCGGCTCGGCTCCGCACCGCGCGGCGTGGACGCGCTCCTCCCGGGGGCTCCCGCGCCTCCCACCAGCGCCTCCCGGCGAGCTGGCTCGGCCTCCAGCCTGGCGAAGCAGTGCCCTCTGGCGGCCACGCACTGCAGCAGCGGCTCGCTCGGCAAGACGGAGGCCGAAACCTGAAACCGGCTCTGGGCCGTGATTTCTTTCTAAGCCACTGTTTTTTGACTTGGAAATCCATAAGAAATCCAAAATTGTAGGTTTTTCTCTTTTTTTATGAAACAATTTTTGTATTTTCCACAGACAATAAATTAGATGTTTCTGTTGCTGGTAGTGCCCAATGTGAGGATGGATACATTTAGCACCTGCACAAGTGAAGGTGACCCGACATTAAAAGTAGGGAAACTCCGTGTGGATTTCGGTGATGAGCTACACGTTCACAAAACCACCCTTGATAGTCATTTCCACAACTTCCAGTCCTGAGAACTGGTCACTCCAGCAGGTTTAAGGTAACAATCTGTGGGTCAAAGTTAAGCCTTGGATAGGCAGAGAGGAGCCGCCTCCTTGTCTATTTACCCTGTCACTAGCCATCCGCGTATGGACCTCAGCCCCTCGTGTCACCCCTCTGGGTCTCCGTCTCCTAACCTAGGAAAGAAGAGGGTTAAAATAGAGCCTCTTCAGCGTTTGCATTTAGGATCCAAGGGCTAGTCATTCTGGGATAGTCATTCATTCAGCAAATACCATGTGTCAAGTGGAGAGGGTTCAGGTTCACCAGGGAGCAAACCTGTGCGTTCCCGGATGTTAAATTGTAGCAAGGGAGAAACGTACTAAGCAATAAACCTAAAGATGACACAGTGTGTTAGAAGGTGAGAATGAACGCCAGGTGGAAACTGGCACAGGTGTGGGACTCGAGAGTGGTCGCCCAGGGAAAGGCTGAGGGAGAGGCAGTTTCAGATGACGGAATCAGGCCAGGACTCTGAAAAGTGTCCTTTGAGCAAAGACCTGTAGAAGGGCATGAGAAAACCACAGGGTCTTTCTGAAGAAGAGCCTTCCAGGCGGAAGGAAGCCTGCAGAGGCCCGAGGTGAGAGCGGTCCGTTAAACTTGCGGACCAAGGAGAAAGCCTGTGTGGCTGAATCAGAGTGGCTGAAGAGTAGCGATGGCTGGGGAGGCTAGGAGGTCGCAAGAGATGGTTACACAAAACCTGCTGGGCCACCGCAAAGGATTTGCCTTTGACTCTGAAAGAAACGGGGCCATTGGAGGTTTTGAGCAGAGGAGCGGCACGATCTGCCTGATGTTTTCACACGTCTGTCTTAGCCTGCTCGGGCTGCCATACATAACAAAATGCCATAGACTGGGTAACTTACACAGCAAACATTTCCTCACAGCTCTGGAGGCTAGAAAGTCCAAGAAAGTCCGGTGAGGAGGCTGGGCGCTGTGACTCACGCCTGTTAACCCCAGCACTTTGGGAGGCTGAGGCAGGTGGATCACTAGATCAGGAGTTCGAGACCAGCCTGGCCAATATAGTGAAACCCCATCTCTACTAAAAATACAAAAATTAGCTGGGTGTGGTGGCACGTGCCTGTAGTCCCAGCTACTCGGGAGGCTGAGGCAGGAAAATCACTTGAACCCAGGGGGTGGAAGTTGCAGTGTGCCGAGATCACGCCATTGCACTCTAGCCTGGCGACAGAGCGAGACTCCATCTCAGAAAAAAAAAATCAAAAAGGCCTCCATCTCAAAAACAACAACATAAAAAAGAAAAAAAAGAAAGTCCGGTGAGGGTCCTCTTTCTGGATTGCACACGGCTGGCCACCTGCCCACTGTGTCTTCACATGGTAGAGAGAGAAAGTAATGCCTGGTGTCTTCTTCCTCTTCCCATAAGGGCACTAATCCCATCATGCAGCTCCGCCTGTGTGACCTCATCCAAATCTAATAATCTCCCACAGGCCCCACCTCCAAATACCATCACACTGGAGGTTGGGGCTTCAACATACGAATTTGGGGGAGATTCAAGTGTTCAGCCCTTAACAAGGTCACCCAGGCTACTGTATGAGCTACTGTAGATCACAAGGGTGGGCGGAGATGGGGGCAGGAAAAGCAGGAAACCACAGTGAGCATCGAGGCGAGGGTGGTGGCTGTGGCTTGGGCTGGTTTGGTAGTAGTGGAGACGGTGAGGAATAGTCAGATTCTGGAGAGACTTTGAAAGCAGAGACCACAGGATTTCCCAACAGGTTGAATGCAGAATGTGAAAGGAAAAAGAAGTAAAGGATGATTAAGTCTGAACGAAGTAACTGGAAGCTGTTATTGAGAGGGGAAATTGACATGGGTGGGGCAGAGATCTGCAGGGGGGCCAGATATTTCATTTGGGACATGTTGATAAACTTTAAGACATCTGTTTGTGAAGAGAGAGAAGTGAATGTGCAAAGTTCAGGAGATTCAGGGGACAGTTGTTGCTAGAGATAATTTTCATCCTATAAAGAACGTGGGTTCTAGAGTCAGGCGGATTTGTGCTCAAATCTCAGTCCTGTTACTTACTATGTCAGCCTGAAACAATGTCTTAGCTTCTCTGAACCTTGTTATTCAATATTTATATTTTCAGCTCCTCATGTGTCAGGCACTGTACCAGGTACTGGGATTGAAAAAATAAGCAAAGTCCCTGTGCTCATGGACTCTACACTGGTCAAACAGGGATGAGAATAAATGTCCACTTAGTGTTCATTGAATGAATAAAGTGTATAAACTGCCTCAGGCACTCAGTATAGTGATTTGCCCAGTAAATAGCTGCTCTCACCACACTTTCCTTGCTTTCTACCCATTGGAGGACAATTTGTGTTGCATACTCGGACTGACAAGTAAAGATCTAGAGGACATTTTGGGTGCCACGGAAACTATAGAACTGATTCCCCAAGACTAGAAGGTGGTCCCAAATACCAGAAATTATAGAATAATATGTTGCCTGCACAGCAGAATACAGCCTCTGATTTTCCTTCTTTGGAATTATTCTAGAGACCAGATACTAAACCCAGCTCAGGGGCATTGTAACAATGACCAAAATTGAGCTGGTGCTTGAGGATGCATGGGTAGTCTAACAAGCAAATAGCTGGGGCAGCATCTTACCATGAGGGTTGTTCTCATTGTAATCAGCATCCTCTTAGATAGAAGCGCTACATTTCTTCTTAAGTGACAAATTTCTGGGATTGCTTCTTTTACTCTAAGCTAACTCTTGGAGATGAAAAGTCAACCACAGAGAGATCACCAAGGGTGAGAAGAGGCCCTGGGATGGAAGTCTGAGGCCCCTGAACATTCAAAGGGTGGGCAGAGAAAGAGGCTGCCAAGGGTGCTGAGAGGCAGTGGCTGTTGAGATGGGAGAGGGCAGAGGGGAGCGGGGAAGATCAAGAATGGGAAGTGGGAGCAAAGGGCAGCCCCATGCAATGCTGCAGAGAAGACAAGGAAGTGGAAGCCGGGGAGGTCGCACTGGATTTAGCAATGTTGCTTCCGTCCGTGGCCTTAGTTGCATCCAGGGAGCAGTGGGCTGAGGAATATATGAAGGATAAGGAAGAGACAATGGACAGAAACATAATTCAAGATATTTGGATGTGAAAAGCAAGAGACTGGATTATCTAGACAAGGAAAATGTGAGTTTGAGAGAGAGTTTTTCAAAGGAAAGAATGGTGAACACTGTTCTAGCCTGGCATGCGTTGTGCTCGCTTGGAGGAGGATGGGGACACATGACAGGAAAGTGGTGCCAGGAACAACTTGAGATGTGGGAGTGCAGTCTTCCCCAAGGGAGAGTGCAAATATCAAAATAGAGGACTACGCGCTGGCCTGAAGAGCACAGCACCACCTGCCACAAGCATGTGCCCAGGGGAAAGTACAGAGAAGCGAGGGAGTGAATGAGGGGCTGGGAGTCCTGGGACAGCATCCTGAGCTCAAGTAGGGTTAGATGAATGGAGAAACACTTCCCTGGTCATGGCAGGAGCCATAAGGAAAGATGAGAAGAGGATGCTGGGGAGTTTGCAAGTGAGGCCCAATGGATGATTTCCATTGTTCTATGAAGTGGGAAGAGACTCAGTCAGGCTGAGGGCCAGGTGGATCAGGAGTTTGGAGACACAGAGGATATTCCTTAATTATTTTCTTGTTATTTCCAAGACTTTTAAATTTCTTATTTATTTATTTATTTTCTTTTATTATTATTATACTTTAAGTTTTAGGGTACATGTGCACAATGTGCAGGTTAGTTACATGTGTATACATGTGCCATGCTGGTGCGCTGCACCCACTAACTCATCATCTAGCATTAGGTATATCTCCTAATGCTATCCCTCCCCCCTCCCCCCACCCCACAACAGTCCCCAGAGTGTGATGTTCTCCTTCCTGTGTCCATGTGTTCTCATCGTTCAATTCCCACCTATGAGTGAGAATGTGCGGTGTTTGGTTTTTTGTTCTTGCAATAGTTTACTGAGAATGATGATTTCCAATTTCATCCATGTCCCTACAAAGGACATGAACTCATCATTTTTTATGGCTGCATAGTATTCCATGGTGTATATGTGCCACATTTTCTTAATCCAGTCTATCATTGTTGGACATTTGGGTTGGTTCCAAGTCTTTGCTATTGTGAATAGTGCCGCAATAAACATATGTGTGCATGTATCTTTATAGCAGCATGATTTATAGTCCTTTGGGTATATACCCAGTAATGGGATGGCTGGGTCAAATGGTATTTCTATTCTAGATCCCTGAGGAATCGCCACACTGACTTCCACAATGGTTGAACCAGTTTACAGTCCCACCAACAGTGTAAAAGTGTTCCTATTTCTCCACATCCTCTCCAGCATCTGTTGTTTCCTGACTTTTTAATGATTGCCATTCTAACTGGTGTGAGATGATATCTCATTGTGGTTTTGATGTGCATTTCTCTGATAGCCAGTGATGGCGAGCATTTTTTCATGTTTTTTGGCTGCATAAATGTCTTCTTTTGAGAAGTGTCTGTTCATGTCCTTCGCCCACTTTTTGATGGGGTTGTTTTTTTTTTTTCTTGTAAATTTGTTTGAGTTCATTGTAGATTCTGGATATTAGCCCTTTGTCAGATGAGTAGGTTGCGAAAATTTTCTCCCATTTTGTAGGTTGTCTGTTCACTCTGATGGTAGTTTCTTTTGCTGTGCAGAAGCTCTTTAGTTTAATTAGATCCCATTTGTCAATTTTGGCTTTTGTTGCCATTGCTTTTGGTGTTTTAGACACGAAGTCCTTGCCCATGCCTATGTCCTGAATGGTAATGCCTCAGTTTTCTTCTAGGGTTTTTATGGTTTTAGGTCTAACGTTTTAAGTCTTTAATCCATCTTGAATTAATTTTTGTATAAGGTGTAAGGAAGGGATCCAGTTTCAGCTTTCTACATATGGCTAGCCAGTTTTCCCAGCACCATTTATTAAATAGGGAATCCTTTCCCCATTGCTTGTTTTTCTCAGGTTTGTCAAAGATCAGATAGTTGTAGATATGCAGCGTTATTTCTGAGGGCTCTGTTCTGTTCCATTGGTCTATATCTCCGTTTTGGTACCAGTACCATGCTGTTTTGGTTACTGTAGCCTTGTAGCATAGTTTGAAGTCAGGTAGCGTGATGCCTCCAGCTTTGTTCTTTTGGCTTAGAATTGACTTGGCGATGTGGGCTCTTTTTTGGTTCCATATGAACTTTAAAGTAGTTTTTTCCAATTCTGTGAAGAAAGTCATTGGTAGCTTGATGGGGATGGCATTGAATCTATAAATTACCTTGGGCAGTATGGCCATTTTCACAATATTGATTCTTCCTACCCATGAGCATGGAATGTTTTTCCATTTGTTTGTATTTCTAATCAAGTCTGATACTTAGAACATGGCACACTGTTATCCATAGAACCACCTCCTCTGGCCCTCTCTGTCCCCAGGCCAAATCCATCCTCCCTCTAGTTCCCACAGCCATTTGTACACATCTCTCTTATGGTTCCAACCATATTCATTACCCAAGTTTTGGGGAAAGTCCATTGAGGATGAATGGGGATGGTGGTAAAATCCAACCAGATTAGTCTTAACTGCTGTGGCCATCACACAAGTACCCTGGGATCCTTCCAGATTGAACTCAAACTCAGTTTGGTTAGGGTCTTCTGGTGTTTTTGTTACAGTATGCAGAAGGTGACAGCTAATACCCTTTTCAGAGTATTCTTCTCTGAGGTCATGTGGGAGGGGTGCTGTATTGGAAATTGGAATATTTCCAAATAATGGTTCCCATGGTTCTCTGATGAGTGGTCCAGACCTAGACCTGAATGAGCATTCATCTTCTCTTCCTGTCTCCCTCCTCCCTTTCTCTCTCACAGACACAGACACACTCACACACAAAGTTCTAGGAAGTACAATGTACATAGTTTGCTCTGAGAGGGTCCTCATAGCTAAGAGTAAAGACAGTCACAATTCTAAGGGTTCCAAAATGAATTGTGTGGTTAAACAGTGGCAACCAACTGCCTTCTCTTTTCTTCTTTCCCTATTCAAATTAATGTTCTTTATAAGTGAATACATTATAGGTATCTACATACGAAGAGAGATTACAAGAAACACCAAGACTCTGGCAAGGGTTTCCTAGAAATCATAAGAAAAAGAGCATCTTCTTTGAACTGTTGAATCTTAGGAGTTAGCAGGGGATTGGGAAGATTTGAGGTTTACGGTTAGTTCTTTAAAATGATGCAGCAGTCAGGAGAACACACACTCCTAGAATACATGAAATATCCCCGTTCGCAAAATGGATTGGAGGAGTTGGGAGTAAGATGATTTAAAAGTGGGCCAGGCACGGTGGCTCATGCCTGTAATCCCAGCACTTTGGGAAGCCAAGGCAGGCAGATCACCTGAGGTCGGGAGTTCGAGACCAGCCTGACCAACATGGAGAAACCCTGTCTCTACTAAAAATACAAAATTAGCCGGGTGTGGTGGTGCATGCCTGTAATACCAGCTACTCGGGAGGCTGAGACAGGAGAATCACTTGAACCCAGGAGGTGGAGGTTGCAGTGAGCTGAGATCATGCCATTGCACTCCAGCCTGGGCAACAAAAGCAACATTCCACCTCAAAGAAAGAAAGAAAAAAAAAAGTAAAACCAACATTAAGCTTCAATGAAACCCACCTTATTCTATCAAAATTTAAAACACACACATAACTTTAATACAGCAATTCCACACGCTAAGTGATATAGGTATAGTGATATCCACAATAGCTTTTTCTTCTATAACAGCAGAAGGTTGCACTTTCATAGAGTACTGGTTAAACCTGCATAATAGAATACTATGCAGCCTTTAAGGAAATGGGAGAATGTTGACATGGGAGGACCTCCAAGATGTATTCATTTAGAAGTATGGTGAATAGCATGAAAAATCTGCTCTCATTTCTGTATGGCGAAATACATATGCAATTATATTTATAAATACAGAAGAGTTTCTCTGAAAAGATGGTAATTTTTTAAATAGTTTCTCAAATGCATACATTACCTCTCAAAGTTTATTACAAACACCCTCTTCTCCCTATTAAAAATGTGTCTTTGTATCAATTGTGGTATGCTGAAATTAAAAACCCATTATTGTCAAGTTGATTAATTTCTAGGCTATCCAGACCTAGACTTGTTTTTTCTTTCTCAGTAGAAGATATGGGTGGTGGTGTCATTTAGCTGTATAATATTGAGCAAGTCAATCATCCATGTGGACTCAGATTCTTCATTTGAAAATGATAATCTTAGACTCAAGATGACTTCCAAAAAATATCTTGCTGGTCTAAGGTGCTATCATTATATGACTCGATTATGCATATTTGAAAATAAAGCAATAAAGTGGCAAAGAGAATCTGGGTGGATGTCAGAGGGTGAGTTCTGGTGATGGCAGAATTGCAGACAACTACAATTTTCCCAGTATATTTCATTATTTGACCACGTTATAAATTCCTTTTCATTTCTACTCCATTCATCTTTAAAATACCCAAGAAACAACAAAAAAGGCATATTCAACTGAAGAAATTTATTGACTTTTTTCTAGGTACATAGATGACATAATTATAGACAAGTTTTGATACATAGGAAAACCCTTCCGTCCACCTCTCTTTATGCTAAATGAATCATCACAATAATTTTTACAATTTTTAAAACAATACACAGCTTTCTTGGGCTGAAGCAATTGCAAGAACATATTGGTACTGGTATATTACAGCTACTTACAATGTTTTTAAGAACAGCAATGGAGAAAAATAAGTTATTTAAATATTGATTTCATATACAGAAAGTGCAATGTTGTTAGTTGTTATATAACTTGCTCGACAGTTTCTTTTCTCTATCAATTTTAAATCAAGATAACTTGGACTCAGACTATTATATTTTTTTCTGAAAATAATACAGTACACACATGGCAGCAGTGACTTGGCAAGTTGACCTTTTTTGCTGCAGTTATGAAAGCAAACTTTACTATGTCAGGAACTGATTTCCAATAGATTAGTAATTTCCAATTTCACCCATACCTGGGGGTTCAGGACAGAGAAAAGGGCCTCTGACTAAGGCAAGGCCATGAAACAATATCTTAGTTATCTGGGTACATAAATAGTACTAGCTGGAGCTGACTGCATTTCCTTCCAGACAGCTTTGAAGTGAAAATCATACACAATGTTATGTGTAGCTACCTGAGCCGAACTGCCTTTCCAGGTTTCTTTTGTGCTTTCCAAAGACAACAATTTTCACCATTACTCAAAATTCTGTACCAAATGCAACTGATTAAAACTGGATATTGCTGAAGCCTATCACCTGTTCACTAATGTCCACAGGCAGCCCCAATCCACCTCAGTCAAACGTCACACCCAAACATTCAGCTTTTCTCAGACCAAATTAAATGTTTAAAGAAAAAAAAAAGACCAAACACTAAAGATATTTTTAAAATATTTAAACAACACAATAAAGTAAAAACAACCTCAGACCCCTCAGACTAGACATTCCCACTGAAAATTCTTTGTGGTCCCTGAATTTGATTTTCTATGCAAAGGCATTGATTTCCAAAGAAGTGTGATAAAAATGTGGTTTGGCATTCTCAAAAACTCCAGAAAGTTCCCTCTTCTGCTGCGACTTTCACTGAAATGAAAATCCTTCATGGAGAACGAATTAAAACTTGGAAATTCACATGAGATTTCTCTCGCTCCTTTGTTATCTCTTACACAACTTTTGTGTGGTTTTTTGCTCAGCTTAAACAATGACAGGATCTGTCCAAATGTCAAGCCGAGGTGTTTTGAGAGCAGGAAGAGAAGAAGCCTGTCTACAGCACCCACATCCACCACAGCACGTGAAATGCATTGAACGCTTTAGCTATGCAAGAACCCTGCAGCTTCGTTACATTGCAAATAGGCTAGGCCACAACCCGAGAGGACAAACAAACATGAGCTGTTTTAATTTAAGAGTTCAATAGAAATTTGGCAGCTTTAGCTTTTTATTCTACATTTCCACAACTTCTTCACATGGCATCTTATAGAAGATGAAAATTAATTATTAAAGAAACATGCATTATTTTTTAAAAATGCATACTAATGCATGAAAAAAATACATCACCTAAGAATGTCTTTTTCCTCAGAAACATGGATCCAGACATAAGCAATATGGTAAGATGGCTTTCTAATTTATGAAATCACTTCCCCTCCAACCCAAGGGAAATTATTTGTTTTAATAAGTAGATGAAATATTATAAAACGTTCAATCAAGGGCTTGTGGTCAAGGTGTTTCTATTATAAATGATTGCCCTTTATATTTTAGATGATTGCATTTGATGCTTAAAATAGTGTTCATGATAAGAATGTAAAGGAAAATCATTTTGTAAGCAATGGAAACCATAATAGTTTACTTGTTTAAATTTACTGTTTGCTAGAAAACCAGACACTAGACTAAAAGAGGATAGAGGCCAGGTGCGGTGGCTCACACCTGTAATCCCAGCACTTTGGGAGGCTGAGGCGGGTGGACCACCTGAGGTCAGGAGTTTGAGACCAGCCTGGCCAACATGGTGAAACCCCGTCTCTACTAATAATACAAAAATTAGCTGGGCGTGGTGGTGGGTGCCTATAATCCCAGCTACTCGGGAGGCTAAGGCAGGAGAATCACTTGAACCTGGGAGACTGAGGTTGCAGTGAGCCAAGATCGTGCCATTGCACTCCAGCCTGGGTGACAAGAGCGAAACTCCATTTCAAAAAAAAAAAAAGGATAGAATGTGCTGAAATCAGTTGTAAAACAATTTAAAGTAGCAAATACTTAACACATGGCTAATGAGATTTGTCTGGCTCCATAGTGAACCTTTGTTTAAATTAAAAGAAGAATTATCTAAATAAAAAAAGAAGGATAATAATAGTATTAGTTGTAATACTGAAAAGTCTTTTAGAAAACATCTTATACATGACTTCCCTTATTAAGGACATCTTTCTGAAATATGCAGCCTCACAGTGACCTTTTGCAAACATGATCCGTTAACTGAGGACTGAATTTTGGGATGGACATGGTCAGGATTCCAAGTCAATACTGCAGCGTGACGATCCACACAGTAACGATACTAAACTGGTTAAAACCAAAAGCAGTCACTATGAATACAGACACACACGCGCATGCACGCACGCACACAGACACGATATTTGTGAATTTCAGATAGCTTTTTACTAGATTTGTAGTTAGCTTAAAAACCAAAAACCAACATGAAGTGTGTGGCTGATGAATACCTCTACAAAATAAGCCATGTTATAATGAGACGATTAGAAAAGCTCACGTTTGCTGGAAACATCCCAGAGAGGTTCGATGTCCGCCTAAGCTGAAGATGTGGAAGTATGGTTACAGGGTTGTGGACACTAGTTAGATAACTGCTTAAAAGCTTATATTAAGGCAAATAAAAGCTGATTGCTAGAAAGCAATTATGAAAATGTCTCTTGTTTATCTAAAGAAGAACAGGACTTTTTTTTTTTTTTTTTTTTTTCCTGGTGCAGCCAGATGTTCTAACTTTTGAACAAATGAGCGTGGTCAGTAATGTACAATAACTCTTGAGTCTGTTACTTTGGCCTAGCTAAGCCCATCTGGCCCTCGGCCATCCTGCAAGATGACAGACAGAAGAGCAAGGGCACTATCAGAAATGGAACAGGCTGCCCCCTACTCCTCCCAGCCTCTACCAGTACACAGAGACAGACTGGAGATAGAGCATTCGCAGCCAGTTGGCATCTTGGTTCTTTTGTCTTCTGAAAATAAAAATAAGTGCTTGTCTTGTCTTTGGAGGTCAAAGAGAACCGCACTAATTTATTTCCTCGAGGGGGCTTTTCTGGAGGAGAGGATCCTCAGTTCTGTGCCAAGGTTTCACGCTGTTTGGCCACACGCCAGGCCTTTCTTCTGGATCTGGTCTGCACGTCCAGAGATGATGGAGGAATTGCATCAGCATCATATGCACAGTGAAAGGGTGGCTCTTGTCCAGAGAGGCCCATTCCGGGCCTGGCTACATGGCCTCAGGGCCTGGCGGCAGTTTGAAGAGTCTGGCTGCAGATAGGAGCTTTCTTATGTGTCTCTCCTCTGTGATGCCGGCCTCCTGAAGGCAAGTGTGAGACAGAGAAGGCACTTGGCTCAGTGTGCTGAAGCCCGCGGTGGAGAGGGTGCTGGCGTACATGGGCAGACCGATGGAAATGAGCCAATCTGACACAGACGAAATGTACCCAGGAGAGACGGGCTTTCGGCAGATTTCCGTGAGTCCACCACTTGGAATCTGGATAAATTAAGAAAGAATATGATAGAAACGCTCCATGTGTCATCGAGGACTACTTCGCCTATGTCTAAAAGGAACAGCACTGAAATACTGCATTGCTAGACTATTATCAGAAAGCGACAATGCAATGAGTGTCAGAGATCAAGACTAGCAGGAAAAATTCTTCTCTAAGATGAAACAGATCTTTAAGGAAGAGTTCCACAAGGTTCTCGGAGGTGTTGGAATGAGGTCAAATCCCATTTATGTGTCCGAGTCTTCAAACTATAAGCATTTACATATTCTGCTATTTTGTTTCACTGTGGATATGCTCTTGACAAGAGCCCTAAGGTAGTCTGAAGGGACAAATCTGGGTGATCGTGTGAAATGTAGCATTCAGTGGGTAGGGTTTTTATAAAGGAGACTTTCCACTGTATTTTGAATCTATGTTAACAACCAGAAAATTACATATTTAGTCAATACAGTTATGAAGAATTTAAAATACAATAATATCAAGGGTTGGCTGGAACAGGGAAGTGGACATTTAACCTTGACTACTGGGTATATAAAGGGCCTGCACCTTTCAGAAAGGTGATTTGCTAATGAGTATGAAAATCTTTGGGATTTTATACAATTTTGATGAAGCAAACCATCTTCCAGGAATATATACTCAGAAATTAACCTTTAAAGTCTACAAAGATTTATTAACAAGGATGTTCTTCATTACATTATTTAAAATAAAAGGTTAGAAAAATCTAAATGTTTTAACTATGAGACTCACTACTAGAGTACACTGACCTACTAGAATACTTTGAAATACAATAGCCACCCCCCCCCAATCCATGGTTTTGCTTTCTACAGCCTGAAAATATTAAATGGGAATTTCCAGAAATAAACAATTCATAAGTCTTATATTGCATGCCATTCTGAGTAGTCTGAAGAAATCTCACACCACCCAGCTCTGTCCCACCTGACAATCATCCCTTTGTCTAACAAATCCACGCTGCCTACACCACCGGCCCCGCAGTCACTTAGTAGCCCGTAGTCATCAGATCAACTGTTGCAGTAATGCAGTACTTGCATTCAAGTCACTCTTATTTGACCTTATAACGGCCCCCAAGTGCAAGAGTAACGATGCTGGCCATACGCACGTGGCAAAGAGAAGCCCTTAAGTGCTTCCTTTAAGTAAAAAGGTGAGAGTTCTTGACTTAATAAGAAAAGAAAAAAAATTGTATGCTGAGGTTCCTAAGACCTACAGTGAAAACGAATCTTCTATCCATGAAATTGTGAAGGAAAAAGAAATTCGTGTATAATATATACAGGGTTTGGTACTCAGCAAGCTTTCACGAGATCCACTTGGAGGTCTTGGACCATAATCCCTCATGGATAGGGGGAGACTACTGTATTGATTATATCAATTTTTTTTTTTTTTTTAAGTAACAGGGAAACGGATTCATGATCTGATAATAGCCAACAATCAGGTTTCGGTACTATACATTTACGCATACATTACGCATGTGCAGAGAAATGACTAGACAGAGTTTTAATGGACAAGTAAAAATTGTGTATATTTATGGTGTAAAACGTGGTGTTTTGATAAATGTACACATTGTGGAATGGCTAAATCAAGCTATTTGACATATGCATTACCTCACATACTATATTTTGTGGTGAGAACACTTAAGATCTGCTGTCCTAGCAATTTTCAAGTATACATTGTTATTAACTGTAGTCACCATGTTGAACAATAGATCTTTGGAAGTTATGCTTCTAACTGAAACTGTGTCATTCAGACGGGTTTTATTTTATTTCTTAAGAGATGGGGTCTCACCACGTTGCCCAGGCCGGCATCAAAATTCTGGGCTCAAGCAATCCTCCTGCTTCTGCCTCCCAAGTAACTAGGATTACAGGTGTGCACTATCACGCCCAGCACTAGACGGATATTTAAAAAGTTTTTCACAGTGTTGGGATTACGGATAATTTTCATTTTTTTTTTCTTTCTGAAAGTGTATTTTTAAACATTTCTAGGCTGACCACGTATTACTTTCTCCCCAGCTGTCTCCTTTCCATAGCTACGCAAGCCCTTGCCTGCTTGGCAGTTGTTAGTATGCTCATCACTAAGCGTGATCACTAAATGTGCCTCAGGAAGCTGGAGAACTGTGGGCTGCTCACCGCCATGCGGTGCTGCTTCCGAAGCTGCTTCACCCGGATCTGGTCCATGTTGGCGGCGACGTCCCTCTCGGGCTGATCCAAGTCCTCTGCGTATCTCTGCACCAGGGCTTCAGGAATCCCACAGCGGCCGTGCTGCCAGGGAGAACAGGAATATGACATCAAGAGTCGTAAGGATTTTGTTTTTCTTTCCCTAAGATACACCACATATAACGTAGGGTCTCACTGTCACTTAGACTGGAGTGCAGTGGTGTGATCATGGCTCACTGCAGCCTCAAACTCCTGGGCTCAAGCGATCTTCTCGCCTTGGCCTCCCAAAGTGTTGGGATTCCAGGCGTAAGCCACCACGCCCAACCCAAAAGTTTTAATTTGAAATGAATATATTTTCTTTATTGGTCAGGATGAATGCTTTAGAGGGAATACTTTTACATCTTTATCTTAAAGTACTGATGAGCTCTAGGAAAATGTTCTGAAGCATAGTTAAGGCAGAACACAATCATTCTACATTTTTCAGGCCAATGCCTTCGCCTCAATCAGATCATTTTGCAAAATACAACTCCTCTAATGTTACTGAAGAGAGTCTTCTAAACTGCAGGAGAGAAGGGCGAACTTCTGCTTTACAGATACTCAACTGTTTGCACTTTATCTGCTACAAGTGATACCACCAGCTCACTAGGCCAGCATTTACTGTATGGTCTTTCTCACTACCTTTCATTTAAAGACATTCACTCACGAAATATCAAGGAGGGTCAGAGAGGTGGAGGAGGATCTGATTCTAAGGCATTCATTGTCATGAGAATTTTATAATAAAGGACTCTCAGGAATGCATCCTAACAGGACCTGTATTTCCAGGAGTAAAGTACTGCTGTATCTGTTAGCATTGCTTTGTCTTTGGAGTCACTTGGTATTGGTAGATCTCATTTTTTTTGAATGAGAAATAATTTTTCATTATACAGCTAAATGTTTTTGGTACAATGGGGGATTTTATATTATCTTTTTCCCATTACCCATACAGATAACTGTATAATACAATTATCACATCTGAATAGGGTTCTTTTGTCCACATTTATTTTATTTGCTCCTAGTAATCCCTCTAAGAGGTCTTCATGCAGGTTATTTTTAACCTCGGTTTACCTATGGAGAGATGAAATGGGGCGGTGTCAACATCTGAACACATGCATGTCAAGTAAGGTGCGGACACGTGGATTCAGGTGTCTCCTGTCCACTGGGCGGGCTACCGGGCTGGCTTCAGATGTGGGTTCATCTCACCTGGCTGCCTGACTTCTACAAACAAAGGCCTGTGAACGTGGTGGGCCCAGGACCTTTGATACCTTATCAGAATACGGCTCCTCCGTGAGATCGATGCCTTCAGCGTGCAGCTTGTTTTCAGTGAGCGTTTCTAGATCCACTCCCCGGGCACAGGAGACCTTCCTGGTCAAAGCCGGGCCCAGCTTCACACCGTGCTCCTGGAGGCTTGTGTTCTCGGGGAGCTCTGAGAGCCAGGGGGGCGGCCTTGTGCTTGGTGGGCTGCCAGGCGCCTGCCCTGAGAGAGGCCTGGGAGCCAGTGCTGGGGGACAGTCGCTAGGGCTGGTGGGGCTGGCGGGGCTGCCCCTTTTCACTGGCAGGCATGGCGCATCGGGACTGGGGAGGGCCCCACTGGGGCCCATGGGAACAGGGTGGAGTCCGTTAGCAAGGCGTTCTCTGCTCTTTTTGGCAGGAACAGGTGGAGGCTGTGATGGAATTTTGGGCTGCATTCTCTGCTCAGCATCTACCCCTTCTTTGGTGCCCAGGGGATGGTGTGTTCCTTCAAACTCGTGTCCTTTTCTGTGGCCCTCCAGAGGCGTCCTTGCTAAACCGTGTTTAGCTCCAGGAGGCTGAGCATCATAGTTTCTGGGCAAACACTGAGGGGGTGACAGGCTGCGACCAGAGGCTGCGATTGAGCCCTCCAGTTTCTTAGTTGTCAATTTCTGAGGTTCAGAAAATCTCTTGCTTTGGGTCAGTAGCAATGCATTGTCGACAGCAGAGTCTCGCTCCAGGGGCTGGGCCTTCGTGGAAGAGGCGGTCGTCTTCTGTGGCACTTTAGGTACAATCTGAGGGGGCGGTTCTGTCACCTCGGTAGGCACGTCTTGCTCAGCACCAGGCTCCGCTTGAAGGTCATCCAGGGAATGGGATCGGGGCCAAGTGTCCACAGTCTGGGGGCCCTCCAGGGTCTCACAGCTCCGGCAGATGGAAACTGGGAGGCTTCTTCGGTTTTTATTCAAACCAGTCACACCAGGTGGGTCACAGCTCTTGGACGTGTCTGGGGCAAGGCCACCACCCAGCCTGCCCTCCTCCTGTCCCTGCTTCAGAGCATCCCCTGATTTCATTAAAGGCAATGTTGGGTAATTGCCCAACTGGTTTCTGCTAAAAGACTTCACGCTGGGCTCGGTGGATGACTTGGCAGATAGGAGGCTAGCTTTCCGAGTCTTGCCTGTGAGACCAGGGAATATTTTACAATCACATTTTAAAAGCAAATCAATCAAACGGATGCGTAAAGTTGTGCTAACATAATTGAAATCTCCAACACCCACATCCTATTGTTCAATTACACTAAAAACATAAAATCACCATTTATGACATTGGGTGATAGAGGGTTATTATGGTTCCATTTTTATTTTTAGAAAGAATTCTTAGTCTTATTAAAGGAATCATGAAGACTGAAATTAATTGGGTTACATGGGAAAGAAATACGCTGTGTCAAGCAGTAAAATAAATCTTGGCTTAAGTCTGTGCCCCACTGCAATCGACGTGGAAAGAGGCTGATCATCATACCGCATATTGATGGGATTTGTTGGGTGAGTACAATTTCTCAAGGTCATGATGGAAAAGGAGAGCTGGACTGAATTTCACAACAGGTTCTATAAATGGTATCCCCTACAGAGTGATCTGTGAATACTCAAATCCCACCTTCCCTGAAGCCCCTCCTTCTAGTAAGTTTATCCTAGAAGCAATCAACCAACCTGGACACAGACAGGTAAACTTTTGTGAGTACTTTGCCAAAGAAAATCTACAAAATACTGATAAAGTTTTAGGTCCCAGCAAAGCAACAGTCCTAGTTACAACTGTCAGACTGATAACTGAACTATCAACCAGACATAATCTACTTATCTGACGACTGGTAATTGATACTAAACTGCTGCTGTTGGATAAGCTTTGCCAAGAACTTACAATTCATGGGCCAGACAATGTGCTGAATGCTTTGTTCTCATCAGTACTTACATGTGCGCGCGCACACACACACACACACAATTAACTGTCCCTTGTTACATTTTTGGTTGATAACATGTTTGTTGTGTGCTTTGACCCTGTCCACCTGTATGTTCCACACTGATAAACACCAACATGCTATGCATTTGTAGGATATTATTGTTGTTACATAAAGATCATCAGCCTAGTGCTACTACTGAAGATACTGACCATGGTCCTACTTTTCATTATTAGAAAAATCATCACAACTTAAGGAGGCCAAGGCAGGTGGATCACGAGGTCAGGAGATCGAGACCATCCTGGCTAACACGGTGAAACCCTGTCTCTCATAAAAAATATAAAAAATTAGCCGGGCATGGTGGCAGGCGCCTGTAGTCCCAGCTACTCGGGAGGCTGAGGCGGGAGAATGGCATGAACCTGGGAGGTGGACCTTGCAGTGAGCCAAGATCGCGCCACTGCACTCCAGCCTGGGCGACAGAGCGAGACTCCGCCTCAAAAAAAGAAAAGAAAAATCATCACAGATAAATGAAGAAATACCTCTTCAGAAAAAAAAAATTGCATCAGATTTTAAAAGTAGGTTGAAATAGAAAATTATTAGAACCTCTTTAGCATAAATTTAGAAATATGACTTTCTTTTCCCTTAACTCCCAATATAAAACTATATATATAAGTTCCATTTTTGCATTCTGCATTACATTAGAAAGATCCCTGAACTTACTTTGAGTTCAAAGTATGGTTCGCTAGCAATCTAGTTCTTCAGCAGGTACACCTGAATTCATTTGGGCATGAAAAATTCTGCCAGTGATATCTGTGAGATCCTTACCAATCACCAACAGTTGGGGGAATTAATTTCCTGAAAAGTTTTGGATATGAAAAGGTTATTAAGAGAAAAAAAAATTCTTCAGAACCTACATGAGCTACATAAGCATTCTGATGTTTACTGAAACTGAGGATGTACTGGGATACTAGGTGGGTTTTGCATCCTGTCTTGACCGAGGCTATCTGAATATTATATATAGTTTGGGGAGAACTACTATCTTCCCAAGTTGATAGAAAACCTTGAATAGCAGGGCGTCATGGCTCAAATTCTGAGGTCCCCAAGATGCTTCTTAGAATTGGAATTAGAGTGAGGCAAACAAGGTGCCCAGAGGACAAACTCTAAGGAGGTGAATGCCCAGAGTCATGTGAGTGCAGGGCTGGTACCCGAGAGTGAGCACCTGCTTAGGGTTTGCATCCTGGACACCCACTTTCCTGTCCTTAGCCCTAGTTTTGGTACCCACAATGGCTCTCAAACTATTTTTTCCCATGATTCCCAGTAAGAAATACATTTTACATTCAACATGTAGTACACAGAGACACACATGCATGTACACAAGCGCAAACACACACACAGACATAACTGAAACAAGGATTACAAGTGACAGTGCTAACAATACTAACCTTTATCTTAGGGGATGCTCTCTGATATTTTGTATTCTATTTTGTCTTACAAAACTGCTGTCCATGACCCACTAAATTGCTTTCATGACCCACTAATAAAGTACAACCTGCAGTTTTAAAAAAGTTTGCTTTAGTAGGTGCTCAGTAAATATCTTAACACATGGGCTACTAGATAGGATTCCAATGGCTGCTAAAAGCTATCAAACCTGGGCATTTTTTATGACGGCCTTCAAGAGTTTGACAGAGATTTAGGTCACTGTGGTAGCGTAAGCCTCTTACCACTGTTTCTCATCTTGCTACAGTGGGAATTCTGGGGTCACAACAGGAAACCACAAAGCCATCCATGGTAACGTTTAGCCCACCTGACCCCATACCACTTAAGACTCCTCTTCTGTTTGAGACAAGTACCTTTTCTGAAATTTCATACTGATTACTTCCTGACTGGCTGTACAGAGAGGCCACAAACAAGACATGTGGCCATACAATCCTTCTCTCCTGCAGTAACTGCCTCGACATTCAGGCCATGCAGCCGAGGCATTTAAGACACTGCTGCTGGTATGACCCTGATGGATGGTCTACCTGGTAAACTGTTTTCCTTATGGACCTAATAGCTCCCAACACTCCAATGCTGGTTTTTATTGCATACAGAAAAGGGCATAGGAGACACACAATTTAGGTTTTACAGCTGCAGGTATTTGACACGGAATTTATTAACCTCACCCAGCAGCCAGGAGAATAGATAGGGAGGCTAACTTGGACTAGAATGGTGTAGAGGTGAGAAAGGAAACGATGATTGCTGAGTTCATGATAGGAATAGAATCGTCCTTTTGCAGAAAACTGTGCTTTGAAATCAGTACTTGTCAAAGCAGGTTCCCAGCGACTCATGCTGACATTACCGTTTTCCAGGTTCTCACTGCTTTCGTAGCATCCTGAGTCTCGGGGTGAGCATCCACTCAGGCCCTGGCTGTCAACGAGCAGCTTCTCCTGGGATCCTGACTGGTCGCTGTTACCTAGAGGAGAGAACACGGCATGAAATCAACAAGGTGAGTGAAAAGCAGAGGTTTCAGAGTCAACAGATCTCGACTTTATCCTCAGTTACTGCCCTGAGCTTTTGGAAGAGAACAATTTATCTTAAAATAGATGAGATCAAAATGAACTAGTGTGATCACAACTTTTCTTCCAATAAGGTATTCATTGCACGAAGCTAAGTTTGGAGAGAGCACACAGTTGGAATATGTTGACACCTTTTAAGTTAGTTATGCGAACAGAAGCTGACTCTGGCCTTGGGGCTATGAGGAAAGGAGAAAGGTAGAGTGTTGTTTTGGCAGTGGGGCTCCCAGACCCTTCTGAGTGATGGCACCATCAAGGAGAAGCAAAGAAAGAATAAACGCCCCATTCACAAGGTGAGATTAGGTCATATGTTTTTCGGAGATCTGTAAGACTTGTGCTTGAAGACAGTTATGTTGCCAACTTTCCAAATTTGGGAGCTAATATTAAAGTGTCAAATGAAATAAATTTTATTAGCATTTAGGAGCATTCTTAGCCCTCAGCAACACGCGCTGAGGGCTCTTGTATTAGCTCAGCAAGAGTAAGGCTAGCAAGACAAGGCACAAACCCCAAAACTCAGGACAGGCCAGTGGCAAATCTTCTTTTGTTTTTGTTGTTTGGGATGAGTTAGAGGTTGTTCTTTCTTTTCTGCTTCTCCTTTTGTCTTGTGCTGGCACATTTTTGTCTCCTGCATATAAGTAAAAGCTGGGGAAAGCTTAGGAAACCCTCAAACTTGGAAGCTGAGTAACAGATACATGCTTGCTGGTATAGATAAATGGATGACTGAAAACTGAATGTCCTCATTCTGAGTGGATAAAGAAAATGCAGTACCTATACACCATGGAATACTACTTGGCCATGAAAAGGAAAGAAATAATGTCTTTGCAGCAATTTGGATGGACCTGGAGGCCATTATTCTAAGTGAAGTAACACAGGAGTAGAAAACCAAAATCCACACGGTCTCACTTGTAAGTAGGAGCTAAGCTATAAGCACATAAAGGCATACAAAGTGATATAATGGACTTCAGAGAGTCAGAAGAGGAAGGGTAGGGGGAGTCTAGGGATAAAAAAAACTACACATTAGGTACAATGTATACTACTCAGATGATGGGCGCACTAAAATCTCAGAATTCACCACTATATAATTCATCCATGTAACCCAAAACCACTTATACCCCCAAAGCTACTGAAATAAATAAAAAATAAAATAAAGAAAAAAAAAGGAAGACCTCATTCTGAGGAAGGCTTTTAAAGAGAAGCATCATTATTTGTCAACTGTGCCTCAACAAAGCTGGAGGGGAAAAAAAAAAAAAAAGCAGCATCGGACGCTTCTGTTGAGTGAATCTGCCCCCAAGTAAATCACGTGGAAAGCCACGAGGGCCTTCAACACCCTAGCAGCATCACCCAGCATGTTGTAGAAAGGGCACATGGAGCCTTACATGGGACACTGAGGTTACACGCAGAACATCTTTGCATTATTATTCAGAGTAAGTAAGTGCTTGGTCACATAAAACAGAAACCAAGAAAACATTTTCTACACAAAATAGCTAGTTGCAATGATGAATGGCTGTATTTTCCTTTCTTTTCATCCCCCACCAACTTCCCCACTCCAACCACATACACAAAGAAAAAAAGAAATCAATAAGCCAGAAATGTGATGCCTTTTCTCAGGTCATCAAAATAAAAATGCGGGGAGGCGGAAGGCTCTGGCAGCTCTCCGGCTGTCCACCACTTCCTGCTTGCATTTCTCACGGGGAAAGCATTTTACAGCCCCAACTACAGCAGAGATCGTGGCAGCGTAAGTCCCTCAATTAGAATCCCAAATTAAGAGTGCTACTTTTAAAGAAGTGACTAATGAAAAATTAACTAATTGGAAGCACAAGAGCAAATACTGTCCCCCTGACCACCTAAAAGTGGAACATTCTAGAGCGGTGTCCTCACTGTGTGGAAGAGCCTGTGGCTTTGCAGTGGCCTTTGTTCTAGCCTAGCATGTTATTTAGAAAAATGATACTTATAAAATGAGGGCTTTGTGCTATCCATTACAACCCAGGGAGAGGAGTCGGTGTACTCTGTCCCTGGTGACATGGTTCAGTGCACCACAGTGGCCAAAACAGACTCCAGAGTGCTGGGTGGGAGTAACACAGAAGACCTGCTCCTACTGCAGCATGGAAGTATGTGCTGTGCCTGCATCTTTGGGGACCCCAGCCTCAGCAGACACAGCAGAATACCTGAAATTATTTTGGAGAAGGAGGGGATCCATTGTGTCACCTGAAAACACAGTTCTATTATTTATAGACTCATGAGGCATAAGGAAGGGGGCTAGAATCGCTGTCTTCATTAGGGAGAAGAGAAAAAGAGGTGAGGTGCCTCTCCTCTGTAGTGCAGAATCAAGACCATGACCTTTTCCCACACTTGTCAGCATGGGTGCCAAGGTACAAAAGGTAAGAAAGAAGATAAGCTAGAACGCTGAAAATTCTCACAGTCAAATCACAGCAAAGTGCTAGGTTGTGAGGCTGTAACCCCATTTGAGCATGACCTGAACTTTGATCTGAAGGGACTCTGCTTGGGCTAAGCTCTCTCTGCCTCCAGCCTCACCAACCACACACACACACACACACACACACACACACACACACACACAGAGAGAGAGAATATGCTAAGACACCTATGAATATTCCAACATCAAAAGGTAGTGGTACCCAAAGGCACATAGCATTGCCTGGGGAGCAGTTACCTTGGGAAAGAAGAGAAGGGAATGGGATTCTTTGAAAGCAGGACTTTCTGTGGGCTTACACCATATTTCTTAAAATGTAAAAGAAATAAGAAAATATGGCAAAACAGTAACTTCAGCATGTGCATACATATGTTTGTTTTCTTTTCCTCTGTACTTTTCTGCCTGTTTGAAATAATTCCTAATTAGAATTCTTATACAAGTTATTGTTTATACTTAGAAATGGCTAAGACAGTAAACTTTAGATTATCTGTATTTTACCACAAGTAAAAATTCTTTTAGCAATTTGTAAGAGGCTTTCATTTGCCAGACCTAAGATAGTGGGTCTGGGCTTGGCGTAAGGAATAGCCATCTGACAATTAGAGTCTTTTCCCAGTGGAACCCTATATGAAGGCTGGCATTTTCCCACGCTTCAAGGGAGGCTGGACGGGTCTGACTTCCAAGTAGTGCTGGAAATGTACTTTTTGCTCTCAGTTATGGCTAAGCTAGAAACCTTTCAAGATCCCTACATATCTTCAAAGATCTCAATAGACCTCTGCATCTCCCTAGTGTATGGAAATCTTGTTTGACAGAAACCTATCATGTTTCCCTAAGTTATCAGTTAGAGGCACGACTTCTTAGCCACGATGACTTTAACTGTATTGGATGTAAAAATCCTATAATGCTAGGAAAAGTCTGGACCCTGACTCTTGGCACTAATGGGTACTCTGGGACCTTGAAGCCTTTGTTTTAGAACCAATAAAAGGAAGTACAACTTTATCTATCAGGGAAGTTCTAAACACCAGAGCAGAATAGATCCACAATGGAATGTCTGAAGAGGCAAAGAGGTCTTCTTCACCTTCCAGGTTAGCAACCTGATGGATAGTGATACCCTCCTACAAAATGCTCCTTGGTACAAAAATCTCAGGATGTGATCCCAGGAGGAATGATGGGTCTCAGCCAAAGTGGCATGGAACAGTCTAAGCACAGATTCCTGCCTTACACTCAGGAGTTAGCTTTTCTCCTCCAAAGCTGTGGATGATAAAGGAAATGTAATGGAGAGTATATATAAACCAGCTGTTGGTTGGATGCAGTGGCTCACACCTGTAATCCCAGCACTTTGGGAGGCCGAGGTGGGCGGATCACCTGAGGTCAGGAGTTTGAGGCCAGCTTGGCCATCATGGTGAAACCCCGTCTCTACTAAAAATACACAAATTAGCCATGCGTAGTGGTGCATGCCTGTAATCCCAGCTACTCGGGAGGCTGAGGCAGGAGAATTGCTTGAACCCGGGAGGCGGAGATTGCGGTGAACCAAGATCGCACCACTGCACTCCAGCTTGGGCAACGAGAGTGAAATTCTGTCTCAAAAACAAAACAAAACAAAACAAAAAAAAAACCCCAGCTGTTCTTGGTGACTGAGGAAGAGCAAGTGAGCTGTTTCTGGGCAGATGTGGTTCGGGACAATAGATGCTTTAATACTGATTCATACTAATTAATTGAGCTGGTAGGCTACACCAGTTACTGTGCAGGCTCTTTACACGCAACCTGGCCACAGACCCCAATGTGTCTCTTGGGCAATCAAATACTTACTTAAAAGACCTCGTTATAAAGTGATATTAACTATGAATCACAATTGCCTCCAAATCTATCCCTAAAGGCAGCCTGTTTATCTTAGGCTCAGACATCTATCTGATGGTGTGTGTTTCTCTAGCTTACCAGTTCATTTAGAGGGACTGCCTATTTAGCAGAAGGGAATTTCAACTAATGACACTTGCTTCCATGTTTCTCAGGCCTGATACATTTCAGTAATGTATAATAATTCTTTTTTCCACCATTAACCATGGTTTTGGTGTGTCTTTTAGCAACAGAAATGCTATTAGCTACTGATATCCCTGAAGCAGAGTCCTTGAAGGAAAACGTGTTTGAATTCAGTAACTGGAAAGGATACTCCTTTAAGATGAATGATTTCAGGAAGATTTCTGATGGCAGATTGAAGAATACAGAGCAAGATAAGACTGAGTTAATGGAGCAAAGGGTATGGTGTATTCAAATAGACTTCATAAAAGCTGTGAGCTCAGTGATGATTCTGCTCACAGGCTGTAAAAATCAGCTGTCATTTAGGTTGGGAATTTGCAAGCCAATCGATACGGAATTCTCTGCTCTACATATTCACTGCGGAGAGACGTCTCCTCCTTTAACGAAAGCTGATGAATTTCATTTATTCACTAACCAGTCTATTCAATAAGAACACAACTCCTCGTGTGCTCTGAGAAGTAATCAAGCCTTAGCTGAGCGAAAGCCTCCCAGCTGGTCAGTCACTTTTGTGCTCAGCTGTCCCAATGGCCTGCTGGAGGCTGCACCTCTCAAAAGTACTGAAAGTGGAGTCTACCCATTTTTTTTGGGAAAACTGTAATTCCATTCTTGCAGACACTTGGTGCAGAATCCTCTTCAACTATCACCTAGAAACATGCCCGGAAAGGTGGCGGCGGCACATGAGGTTTTCTTTTGTTCCCATGTCTGCACTGGGAATTTATGATTTTGTGCTGTTTGACCTTGGCGTGGGAAAGAACAGGACAGAATAAGTGACTCCAGGGACCTAAGCACATACTGGCAGCGTACGTGGGGCCTGCTGTGGCAGACCTCACAGGGAACACCTCTGTGCGTACAGGGACTTACTGTCATACTCTTGTAACAGAAAGAACAGGACAGAATAAGTGACTCCAGGGACCTAAGCACATACTGGCAGCGTACATGGGGCCTGCTGTGACAGACCTCACAGGGAACACCTCTGTGCGTACAGGGACTTACTGTCATACTCTTGTAACAGCTCCACTGCTGTCAAGAGAACAGCTCTGTGTTCCGGGTCCCTGATATTTAACTCATCCAAGTCTTCCTCCTCCAGCAGCTTAAAGGTGTCCAAATCTTCATATCCATTGAACAGGAAAGTGGGCATGTGCTCCTGTGAGAGGGAGAAGGAAGACAGAAGGGTGTCAGCCAGCCCAGACACATGATAACACCGCCAACAACTAGCCTGCAACCCACACACTGTTCCCATAGTCACCTTCAGGCTAATCAAAAGATTAGTAAGTATCATTTGCAATGGATCCTGTACATCCCAGTCCTCTGGCTTAGTAGGCAAGCAGGGTGTTTTATTAATCATGGGTTAGGAAGATGTACATTGCAGGCTGTGATGGATTCTGCTGGCTTGCACTATAATTGTACTCTTGATAAGAGCTAATTCCTTTACCTCCACAGAGCCCACAACAGAGGAGACTCCTCCTCCACTTACAGAGCTATTAAAATCCAGCTTTTAAGTCCTCAGGATCAAGAGTTTTGCCAAGAGGAAACATAATCTCTCATTGCAGACTCATGCTAGTAGATGCTTGGAGTGATGGTGGGAGAGAGGTGGGCGCAGAGTTTCCTCGTGGCTCCTGTGGAGCTAGCTGCGATCAAGGTGCCAGGAGTTTCTGCCTACAGCTCTTCCAGCAGCAAGGTTTGACCCGGGGCTTATGCTATCACCCACAGCTGAGGTCAAGGGCAGTGTTGGAAAACTGGTAACTAACTCTTTCTGTAGAATAATGAATGCTCATCATAGTAACGAGCTGCCCTTATTGGACCACACAGATCAGCCCCAACCCTACCCTAAAAATGCCCTCACTTGCTTAGTGTAGGAGAGAAAAAGGCAGTGAGGTAGTAGCGTGTGACAAGAATCAGAAGCGACTGACTTTTAGGTTAATCCGATCCAGGAGATCCTCCACAGACTTGGGCTGGGGTGGTCGTCCTTTCCGCCGCCTCCTGGTGGGGCGTTTGGGTTTCTCCTCGTCTTCACTGAGCACGTCCACGTAGATGAACTTGAACGTGCCGACTTTGTTGTTCAGCAGGCCCATCCAGGTCCCCATGGGTGGCTTGCTGATTATATCGATGATATCTCCTTTCTGTGGCCCAGGGAGCAAAGATCTTTCCATTAGGTACATTCCATGAACGTACAAATCAAGAATCTGTCAGATACACAGGTCATGCAGAAGTGAAGATGCCACAAAGGCCAGAATCGGGGTCCCACAAGTCACCCCTCTGAGTGACCTGCATAGGATGTGACTGTGAGCTCCGCAGAGGCCAGACAGGTGTCTCTGACTGTACGGAATTCCACGCAGGCCCCCGGTCACAGCCCCTCCACCCTCCTGCCCTGCAGAACCAGGGGTGCCTGGGGTACCCCTGGTGCTCTCAGCCAGGCTGCCCGCCCGGCACTCTGAACACCTTCCCTCCTCAGAGGGCTCCCACTTCTTAGAGGAGGCACTTCCCACCTGTCCTAACCAGTGGCAATCCCGGCCCTGTCATGGCTGCACACACTTTGTGGAACCCCATCTGTCCCATAAAGGTACCTCTGAGCACACAGAAGGCAGAAATCTTTCTTCAGATGGAGAAAACAGAGAAACCAGGTGTGTGGAGCAGGAGCCAGGTGGGGAGAGGGAGGGTGTGCAATAGGAATTCTAGAGGGAAGCTGAGGTCAGAGGGGTGAAGTGATGATAACCCAGGGATTAACACGAGACCCTCCCTCTGCCTCGAGGGCTGGCTGGTTCTTGTTCTGTTTTTCACTACAGAGGAGACCAGTGATCGAGGTAGCCAAGATACTGTCCAGTCTGTACCATAGTAGCCCAGCATTCAACAGTAAGGAGGAAAGAAAGCCTCCTAGAGAAATGGAAGAGCCCAGTTAGCTGCTCTGAGGCCAGGGGGAGAGATACCTTGAGCTTGAGTGAGTCTGTGTCATAGGGACTGGGGGTGAAGTCGGTGTGCACCCTGGCACGCCCGCAGAACGGGCCTCGGTAAGGCGGCTCTTCATCATCCCCATCTTCCGACTTGACGCTCTCCCGGTTGCTGGTTGAGGAATCAGTGGTGCTCACTGTTTGACCGCCTGTACAGGAAACATAGGAAGAACACGGGTAGATCCAGATTGCCCACCCAGCAAAGCAGAAAGGTATTGAAGGTATGGCAGATTAGGAAATGAAGGCCCAGAGAAAGGAAGCCTTGAGCCACAACCCTCTGTCAGGACCAGGGCAGGGCCCAGTTATGAATTCTCCGAGTGTTATCCCTCAGCTCCTCAGTGGACAGGGGACTCACAGCAAGTTACCCTCATGACCTTGGAATCCATGTGGCACGGAGGATCCCGCGTGGAGGACACTGCAGGGCCAGGCACTAGACTCTGCTCTTAACATTCGTGACCTCTCAGTGGTAATGCACACACTCTCTAACCATTTTACAGATGAGGAAACAAATTCAGAGCAGTCATGTCATTTGCCCAAAAGGGTAAGAAAGAGCTTAAAGTGGTAGGTTTAAACTTGATCTCGGGGCACGGTGGCTCACGCCTGTAATCCCAGCACTTTAGGAGGCCAAGGTGGGCAGATTGCTTGAGTCCAGGAGTCCCATCAGCCTGGGCTACATGGCAAAACGCCGTCTCTACAACAAAATTAGCCGGGTGTGGTGGCATGACCCTGTAGTACAGCTACGCGGAAGGCTGAGGCAGGAGGATCCCTTGAGCCAGGGAGGTGAAGGTTGCAGTGAGCTGAGATCACAACACTGCACTCCAGCCTGGGAGACAGTGAGACTCCATCTCAAAAATAAAAATAAAATAAAAAGTTGATCTTTTCCTTCATACCATTCAGCCAACTCCAACTACCATTGGCCCGAATTTATCAGTCACATATAAAATTCCCCTCCCTTCCCCACTCCCTTTATTTTGCTGGTCATCTTCATGTGTTTTGTCTCCCTGGCTTATTCCCCCTGCTCTCTAGATCCTTCCTCTGAGATGCTTTCCCTATTGTCTCCGATCAAAATTCATCACCTCCTGTTTTGGGCTGCTGCTGCTGCATGTCTACTAATAAACAAACATGACTCTGAGTCCAGAGAGTTTGCTGGTCTGATTCTCTAATAGCCCCTGAAGGGCAGGACTTGGTCTTATTCACCTTGAAATTGCCTGAACCTAGTGCTCAGTATATGTCAGATATTAACTCCAAAGAAAATAATCTACAATGACAAACTTGACTTACTCATGGAGCTCTGCCCACTGAGAGAACTGCGAAGACTTTCTACAGAACCCCCGGCCTTGAGCTTGGGCTTGTCCAAGTGTTCGGGGTCGGGCTGTGAAGGCGGAGGGGAGCCAGGCATTCCATCAAGGCCCGAGTCCTGCCATGGGTTTCAACAAAATGAAGAAGTTCATCAGAGTGGACAGGTGTTGTTTTGTAATTCTCAGCGACTTGGCCTTCAACGAAATCAATCAAATCAATCTATACCCATATTTGATTCTATAACCAATATTCTCCTCCTCTTAAACTTACATCCTCGCTTACTTTTAAAGTCGTGGCCAATGTCACTATTTATTAAGCACTCAAATATTATTTCTCATTCTCGAATAGATAGTCTTGGAATCTCCAAGAAAAAAAAAATCTGTCTACCACACAGACAAAATACTTAAAGGTTTAGAGACTCAGCATACGCAAAAGCCCAGTAGCAAGGCTGGACTTCAAATGTAGATCAAGTACAATCCATGATTAATGGAATACCTGGAAGTGTAGTCAGAGGATATTTAATCTACTTGGATAGGAAACGTGCACTTTTAAAAAAGTGTATTCCTGGAAAAAAAAATTGGCTAGATTCTTATATTTCTATTTGTACAAATTATTGGCATTGGCTAAGGAAACATGAATTTAAAACCCACATATACAGCAAACATACTATTTTCCAGTCTACAATAAAATTTCCATATGTTAAAGTTTTAGCTTCTTTCACTTTTCTAAAGTGTTGTCAGTAAAAAGCTGGGAAATCTCTTTCACACCAGAATCCTGATGGGAGTGACTCAGCAGTACTTCCTGCATTTTGAGTAGCTAAGTATTATCCTCTCAGCGGCTCCTCATTTGCACATTTGAGTATAGCATGCTTATTTGATTCGTGGTGCTATATCAATAGACAATATCACACTTCAGAAAGTTTGCAGTGAGAATTGTTTACTTGCCAAAATAGAAAAGTCTCTGGCATATTACATATGGCCACAGCCACATGAGCTCAAAACCAGCTAAAATGAAACCTGCTATTTGCATGCTGCCGAATCATCAGAAGGGCCTTAACACAGCTCCGCAGGTCCTGCAAACATCTGAGGACATCAGCAACAGCAGCTTCTGATCCAACACACATTAGTGCTTTCAATGTGAGGAAAGTGAGCAAGCGACCTCAAAAACAACAAAGAAAACTAGAGCTGACATTAGGAAGTTACTGAAGCTCCAAAGTATGAATTCCTTAAAAAAAAAAAAATTCATTCCTCCTTTCTGCGTCATAAAATAAGTAACTTTTTTCCCATTAAAATCTTCTGTAATGCTTCTGAAAAAAGCACGCAGTTTGAAAAACAGCAATAGTAAATGTGGGTCTCTGATATATTTTCAAATGCTTTAAAAAATTATTAATTTATTCATCACATGTTTATGAATTACCTACAATAACAGGCACTAATCCAGGTATTGGGCATATAGCAGTAACAGAGAAAACAAATATCCCTACCATAATGGTTGGTATATTTACTAAAAAGTTTTTTTAAAAAAACACACAAGGTGGGCGCAGTGGCTCATGCCTGTAATCCCAGCACTCTGGGAGGCTGGGGTGGGTGGCTCACGAGGTCAGGAGTTCGTGACCAGCCTGGCCAACATAGTGAAACCCCATCTCTACTAAAAATACAATAATTAGCCAGGTATGGTGGCACGTGCCTGTAGTCCCAGCTACTCAAGAGGCTGAGGTGGGAGAATCGCTTGAACCCAGGAGGCAGAGGTTGCAGTAAGCCGAGGCCACACCATTGCACTCCAGCCTGGGTGACAGAGTGACACTCCGTCTGTCTCAAAACAAAAACAAAAACAAAAAAAAACCACATAAAACCTTCCATTATTTTTGCTTTACAGAAAATTTATAATGATCAGTTATTTCTTTTATTCCTTAACTTATGTGAAATGGCTGCTTTAAAAAAACAGAACTAAGCACATAAGATTGCTATATGGTAGTAAAATTATTGAAAAATGCCAAAATGACATTAAAATTCTATGCTTATGATTCATAAAGCAGAAAACCTCTTTGAACATAAGCTTAAGAGTTTTAGTGGCTGTTGCAATCTTGCGGAAAAGCAAATTTAATAAAATGCTTTCAATTAGTAGCATGCTCTCACTAGCATGCTGACTGCTTCATTGCTGGGAAGAAATATAGAATCACTATCACTCCGTCACCCACAAAGACAAGAGAATGAAAAGAATAAAGAAAAAAAAATCATGGATAAGACATACTGAAGGCAGTCCAGACATCTCCTGCAGGTCTAACAAGCCACGGTTTCTCAGCCTGAGCACTGATCATTTTGATGGACAGCTCTTTGCTGTGCAGACCGTCCTGTGCATGCTAAGATGTTTGGCAGCGTCCCTGGCCTCTATCCTCTAGATCAGCATTCTCCAACTCCCGGGCCACGGACCAGAACCCGTCTGTGGCCTGTTAAGAAGTGGGCCGTACAGCAGGAGGTGAGTGGCGGGTGAGCAGGCCAAGCTTCATCTGTTTTTACAGCCACTCTCCATTACCCGCATTACTGTCTGAGCTCCACCTCCTGTCAGATCAGCGGCGGTATTAGATTCTCGTAGGAGCACGAATCCTATTGTGGATTGTGCACACGAGGCATCTAGGTTGCACGCTGTTTATGAGAATCTAATGCCTGATGATCTGTCACTGTCTCCCATCATCCCCAGATGGGATCATCTAGTTGCAGGAAAACAAGCTCAGGGCTCCCACTGATTCTACATTATGGTGAGTTGTATAATTATTTCATTATATATTACAATGTAATAACAATAGAAATGAAGTGAACAATAAATGTAATGCATGTGAATCATCCTGAAACCACCACCTACACCAGCTCCGTGGAAAAATTGCCTTCCACGAAACCAGTCCCTGGTGCAAAAAGATTGGGCACTGCTGCCCTAGATGCCAGCAATATCACTCCACTTCACCTCAACCCAGTCTGACCATCGAAAGACATTGCCCTGGAGTCCATGGGGGAGCAAAATGATAGCCTCTCACCCCTTCCCCGTGAGAACCACTGTAATCAACTGAAGCTGCTGTGCAGGCTTTGTTTGAATCAAGTGAGGTGGGTGGCAGGCTGGTGATGTTCAGTCATTTGCATAGGGGCGATGCTTGGTTTTAGCTCACTGTGCCCACCAGAGAGCAGCAGCTGAGCAAAAATGTCTGCTTTCCCTGCTGTTTTTATTTGGTAGATAAAGTGCATTACCTACATATTTCAAGCAGACAACCAGCTCCTACACAGGAACTTCAACAGGCTACAAAATGAGTGCTATACAGGTGCTGGAGGAGAGTGTCTTGAAAATTGAATGGTCATAATTACCTTGAGGCCCAGCTCTCCAACTATCTTTACTCCCTCCACCCATGCAATTAAGACAGAAACAGTCATTTCTCTAGCAATGAAATTATAGATCCAGGGGGGAAAAATCAATTCTATGATACCTTCCTTCATGGCTACAGATAAGGCGAATGAGGGAAAACACCCCTCTCTGAAACATTATTACCAAAGCCTGGTACCCAGGAAGAACTTTGAGTTTATTTCTTAGACTGGCTATGTGCTTCTAGAACAACTTATGCTATGATCGACAAGTCTACTGCCCAAAAAAAAAAAAAAAAAAGCTTTAGGTTTGATTCAGGTAACATCCATTTGGTAGCAAGGCATAGTTTAGAAAATAAAATCCTTCCTTTGTATTCAAATTTACAACGCTTAGTGCACTGAAGAATAACCATTTCTTTACATGTCTGTCTCTCTTGTCTGTACACAGAAGGCAAGTTCTGTATTTTGTATTCCCAGCACCAAGCACGGTGCTGAACAGCCCAAAGTGCTTAATAAACATGTGTTGAATTCAGTGTTTCTCTACGTAAATAAAGCACGGACTTGGAGCAGGTTAATGCCAAGGAGTATGTGTATTTAGCACCATTTAAAATCTCAGAAGGGCCATTCTCAGCTTTTCTTGTCAGGAAGAACCAAGGGAACATTCTACCAGGTAGCTGCATACCTGCTCAGAGACAGAGCTGCTGTATTTTTTAGACATTCTCTTTCTCATCGTCTCTTTCACTGATTTCACCTTTTTCCCAAGAGAGATGCGAGAGGCAGTAGGTGATTTGATGACTTCTTTGTACACAAAGTCTCCTTCTTTACCCTGTAAAACAAAATGTTGCAAGTATTGTTGGTCGCAGAAAATGAAGAACAGGTTTTATTATTTAAACCATTAACATCCTAGCTCTCAGAAATATTGGCATTCCTCATGGATCTTGACGTTTTTCTTGTGTTAACTCAGTGCTATTATTTATCTCTGATTAAAAATTAAAGCTTATTGACTATTTTTGTTTGCTTAAAGTGGGATGTGAGTCACTTTTTATTTTACTTACTTTTAGTACATTCTTATCAGGTTACATTTTTTCCACTATTTTTAACATCCAAGGGGGCTGCATTTCATCAGTAAAGAGTGATTTACCTTTGGGAGGCTGAGGCAGGTGGATCACGAGGTCAGGAGATTGAGACCATCCTGACTAACACGGTGAAACCCCGTCTCTACTAAAAATACAAAAAATTAGCTGGGCGTGGTGGTGGGCGTCTGTAGTCCCAGCTACTCAGGAAGCTGAGGCAGGAGAATGGTGTGAATCCGGGAGGTGGAGCTTGCAGTGAGCCAAGATGGCGTCACTGCACTCCAGCCTGGGCGACAGAGTGAGACTCCCTCTCAGAGAAAAAAAAAAAAAAAAGTGATTTACATGAACCAATGTTCATGTAATCCCAGCAATGGGGGAGAATAAAGGGATAATACTACAGAATTGCCTGGAGAAAGAGGTTAGAACAAATGGTGAAAGCTCAGTCGTTAGAAGAGCAACATCTGATTGGATTTCCATCACTATAGCACTCAGTGTGTAAATTTCTCTCTCTTAAAGAGCTAGATTGTGGTCATCTCTCATTCTAGTTTGCATTTTTTTAAAAAACAAACTTCTCCCTGAGAAAGAAAAAAAATCATATTTTCTCTCATTTCTAAAAAAGATTGACAGCAGAAAACTATTGGCTTAAGAATCAATATAATTCGATAGCCAAATAAAATAGTTTAATTCTCTTCCAGGAAATTTTCAAAACATTTCATATATATCCCAGGTGGGTATTTTAGCTGACCCTTGATCATAACAAATATGAAACATGAAATCTTCATTTTACAGTTTTATGACACAATGCAAAGGACAAGCTAAACTACATGTAAGACTCACCAAAGGCCGGGCGCGTGGCTCACACCTGTAATCCCAGCACTTTGGGAGGCCAAGATGGGCGGATCACAAGGTCAGGAGTTCAAGACCAGCCTGGCCAACATGGAGAAACCCCATCTCTACTAAAAATACACAAATTATCTGGGCATGGTGGCGTGCACCTGTAATCCTAGCCAGTCGGGAGGCTGAGGCAGGAGAATTGCTTAACTGGGACCTGGGAGGCAGAAGTTGCAGTGAGGCAAGATTGTGCCACTATACTCCAGTCTGGGCTACAGAGTGAGACTCCATCTTAAAAAAAAAAAAAAAAAAAAAGACTCACCTTCACCCTTGGGGTCTGAGAAAGCAAATTTCAGGAAACAAAACTTGTGTGCCACTGTGGTGGCCTGTCCCTAGACTATGACCCCAAAGCAGGTCTGAGAGGGCAGACACCTGGGCCTGACACCAGACCCCTGAGGGATCTGGTCTGCTTTGGTCCCACAGAGACTGGGTTCATTCCAGGACACCCCAGACCACAAAACCCTAGGCTTAGTATAGGCCATGCGGGGCCAGGTACTGGGCCCATAATAAGACTGGTGTTCCAAAATGCCAGCACATACTCTTGGGGACCAAATCACAGGGCTCCACTTCATGGCACTATGTGTGTGTAGTAGTTACATGCTTGCAACTAGCAAGAAGAAAAGGCCGTGTGCAAAATGACTCAGACCACAGAGGCCAGACTTATCTGGATTTGTTACTTGAAGAAAACCGGAAGCAAAGGCATTAAAGGAACTGTGCTACTCTAGGAAGGAGATGGCAGTGAGAGTGGTCATCATTCATTCCACATGGAACAGTGGAGTCTGTAAGGTAAGTGAAATAGAGCTTTTTTCCAAACGTGACTCAGGATTACCAAGGAAAACAGTACCCAGTATCAATTCTCAAAGATACTCAATCGTCAACTATTGTCAACCTCATCGCCTGAATCCATATTTTTTGCTTTCCTCTGGTGCTACTCACCATTGGGTCAGAATTATTACTGCCAATGTGCAGAGAGCGATTCGTCAAGTCAAATCCTCCAAAACTGCAGGTTCTCTGTGGAAAAGAGGGTAGGGCAGAAAAACTCCAGTTATGCTTAAGCCAGCCGGCAGTGCACCAACCCAGCAGTCCCCGTTTGCAGGACATCTCTGAATCACAAATACGTGGACAGGATGAAAGTAGAAAATGAGAAATGATGAGAAAAAACACATGAGTCATGTCGTAAGGAAACTTCACTCATTTTTCCCTTTCACAGGCCACTGGAACTCTGCCTACCCCAGAGGTCTAGAATCCCCTTAACATGCAAAAACCAACCATTTTTTTAAAAAAGCCTAAAAAACAAAAGAAAAACCCTCCATGAGTCCAGTACTGTGAGATTCCCTGTCTCCAGCACAGAACTTCCCCTAACATCAGCTACATTCAGTAGAGATAATGAAGGGATATGTGTTCGAGGATCCATGTACTCAGGCATCCTGAAAACCCAGGTTTGAAATCCCACGGCTCTGACACCAACAGCAAGCTTTTCAAACAGACTTTCATTTTGTTTAGCTTTAAATCGCTGAGAAGACGGGGGGAGAAGGTTATGTTTACAGTTGTCCAATCAGGCCAAGAGAATTACTCACTCACTGCTTCCCCATCCTAGCCAAAAACGCTGGTAACTTTCCCATCAAACTGCCCAAGTTAATTCATGGTGACCATTTTCTCTCAGTGAATGAAGATGCCACATTTGCCCAGAAAGAAAACGGTTGATTCAGTGACTGTGTTTGACCACACTTTTTAATTTCAGTAGGAACAATGCTGATGTTATAAAGAATGAAAACTTTATTATCCTTTTAGGTGGTTGCAAACTTCACGGAACTGCTTATATCTTAGTGATTTCTGTATTTGCAGAACTTGGTTCAAATTCACTGTTGTTTTTCTAGTAAAAGCCACTGAGTGACCGCCCTGTGCCCCACAACACACATTAATGTTACAGCTAATTATCTTTTTTAAAAATCAGTAATAAAAGTTTAATTGTAGATTCGGGCTTCAATATTTTGTATTACCAGCTTCTCAGAGAAGTCTAATGAACAGCTATTAAATGGAAGAAATGAACAGAAAAGTACAATGTATTAGGTTGGTGCAAAAGTAATTGCAGTTTTGCCATTATTTTCAGTGGTAAAAACTGCGATTACTTTTGCACCAACCTAATATACTATAAGCATTGCTTATTCATTAAAAAAAAAATATATATATATATATATAATTAACTGAATTGATAAAGTAGAAACATCCTAGAAGGAAAATGCCTACATTTTTGAAATCACAGAAATCTAGATGCAAATCCTGGTTCTGCCACTTACTTGCTGTGTGATCTCAGGTAAAGTACTTACACTCTCTGAGCTTTAGATTCTTCATTATTAAAGTTATACTTATATCATATTTGAAGCCTTCTAGCGCACTGCCTGGCACAAGGCAGACACTCTATGAATGCTGGTTTCTTCCACTACTTTTCATTAAGGCTGTACTGAGAATGTGGTAGTCATCCTGACAGCTGTTATACTGAAGTTGAGGCTTAGTTAACATTACAAATATGCAAATGCAGGGCTGGAGCTTTGTTCTGGGCCTTACAATCTAATCTGGGAGTTCAACTATAAAATCAGAGCATACCAGGAATGGGCCACAAAGTGAGAGACGGCCATTGGGGTCTGGAGAGGGCCAGGAGATAAGGAAAGCATTTCGTGACAACTGACATCAGGAGGTCTCAGAGCTGTTCTTATTCACCGATGCTGCTGCTGCTGCTGCTACTACCGACTTGTTTTCTAATAGACATTATCCTAATTCTGTATTAAATATCAATGGGCAATCTGATTTCTCTTATCGTCAGCTTAACTGGACCTATATCTATTCTATAGAAAGAGAAAAACCTTTCTACACAAATATATTCACCAAATCACCTAACTGGGTAAGCAATGTTATGACCACCTCTCAAGGCTAATTTTTAACATTAACCTTCTCTTTCCAGCTTATAATGCCATGTACATTTCCTCCTTCTTGCAAAAGCAGTGATTTTATTCTAGTTCCTTTCCCGTGACTCAGGGCTTCACAGACATGGTATGGCGCCCAGATGCCTCATCATTGTATGGCTTTTGCACGTCCCTGCTTTAAACTACAGCATCTACTGCAATGTCGGAGCCCAAGTTATTTCTGATACATATGAAATAACTGACAAAGAATTTATGTGGAAATTATGACTGCAATAAATTAGAATCTCATTTAAGTTTTCACATGCCTATTGTATGCATTTATTTCTAAAATGAAAAACTGAAAGAATGGACCAGTTTTCTTAACTACCAACTAAAACCTCTTTCAGTGATAGGCTAAGATATCTGGAATTGATTCTTTTTTACAGTGGAGGAGTGACAAAGAATATAACAATAAAGATCACTTGAATTAATTTCTAACTTTTTCTATAAGATCAAGTAGTTCTTTAAACAGCATTCCTTCAAAAGAGAAAATGGACTGTAAAGAGACTCATAAAAAATAAATCAATACATGAACCAGCCTTTGACGTTGATGACCTAAATAAATGAAGCCTAAATGAAGTTTTTTTAGTTCACACACCTCCTGCACTGAAAATTATAAAAACACTTTAGATAGATGCTTGGGATGAGGAGGGCTAGTCAATGGAATGGCCATGCAGTTGGAAACACATGTTTTGGGGTTGAATTCAAAAATGGACAAAATTGCAAAATGTCATGCATGTCTGTTCTCTCAAACAAAAATTGAATGACCAAATAAAATACGAGACAAGTGACCACTTCCAGTGGATACAAAGCATTATCATTTCCCTGAGGCTTCATCAAGCAAATATGGCATTTTCGAAAGACAAAGAGCTTGAGGTTGAAGAATAAAGGAAACTTTTAGATAAAATGAAAGAAATATGACAAGGAGAATGGAAAATAACCTTTTAAATAAATCTAGCAAAGAAATAAGATTAATCCCTTTTTTAAAAAGTTCTTTCTATTGTAAGATAGAACACTTATTTACATTCTCTGGATAATTAGAAAGTTAAATTTGTTTGATTGTACAACTGTACTACAAGAAAAGGAATATGCAAATATATAACTTCCTACTGAACACATATTTTTGCAAGTGTTCAAACTGTCCATTAGTGTCTCAAGCTCACAGTATTTTAAAAATACTCAGCCTCAGACTGATACTTGGGATAGGGATTACACAGGAGCACGTTAGGTGGGGGCGGTGCCTGGAGATGAGCTTGCCCAAATGTCCATACTCAATGTCAATGAAGAATTAATCACTGGCCTACAACACTAACTAGCACAAATCCCAGAAATATAACTTCTAGAGACAAGGCCCTCATGGAGTTATAGTATTAATCTGACAGTAAATAACATGAGAGGCACATCAACAATTCAAGGTGCTCAGATTGGGAAATTTCTCAGTATTACATGATGTAAACTCACAGAGGTGAGTCATCAATTAACGGAAGAAGTGCGTCTGTTCTATCAAGGTCATGTCAAAACGTACAAGAGCAGATGAATTGGGTAAAACACTTCTGAAAGTAAAAAATAAATACATAAAACTAAGACTGGTTATTTTTCAAAATATCTGTGAGTCAGAGCAAACCAGAGGCTGAATGAGTGAGAAAGAGAACTGTTATTTTAAAACAAAAACTCAACCGTTGAAAAACTGTTGCCATGATACAGAAAGAGCCAGAAGAAAAGTTCCTGCTACATACTAGTAGTATTAAAAGTGCTGCAAGAATTACATGAATATGAAAGGACAGGAAATAAGGAAAGTCAACATGTGGAAATATGTGGAAAACCCAGGGGCTAGGAAGGACCTAAGGATTCTTTTACAACAGAGAAGGTCGTTTTAAGAATGGCATTGACCAATCCGTCTTCACTTTCACAAAAGCAGAACCCGACTGAATGAATTGAAATTACACTGATCGTCTGGGGAAGAACATCCTGTTCATGAACGGGAAGGCCCCCTGGGAAAACCACTATTGAAGGACGCTCTATTCTTTCAGGTCTTTAAAAGGGCCCACAGCCAACTGTCCTGAGCAGATCAAGCAAGGTGCCAGGTGACGGAGGGCCAAGAAATCTACTTCCTCATTTTGCACCATTTTATATGCGCCACTGTGCAAACTAAAAGTTAGGTGGGAATTTCAGAAGGAAAAATATCTATATTCTGAAGTTCAAAGTAAGTCATGCCTTGAAAATAAATCTTACTAGGTCTCTGATCATCCAGCGTTAAAAGTGAAAAACATCCTACTCTTTGAAGGTGAGTAATTTATTCCTTGCTGAGTACAGAAGAATCTATAGGCTAGGGGAAGGCATTTCCAAATGTTGATTTGTTTATAAAGATAAGAACATGGAATAGACTTAAGTGAAACAAAAAAGCTCCCATTTTTGTTGTTAGATTTACGAACTTTCTGCTTGCCTCTACTAATAAAATAAATGTGCTTTAAAATGTTTTCAAATCACCAAATTGGTGACTGTGATGACGGCAGTTTTTCCATGAGCCTGATCCTATTGTTTTAATTTTAAAACCAAGAGCAAGCATCTCTTTCAAGGGTGAAATGCCCTTCTGTTTTGAATCAGCTTCTTTGAGGTCAAGTGACATAATGGCCGAGAATCAAGACAGCCACTCCTGGAGGCGGCCAAACCCCACCCCTGTACCCTGGAAGCCCCTCTCTGGATTAGCTTCAATGCTTATTTTAATGGGCACTCAAACAGCTTCATCTGACAAGAGGAGAAATGGAAGAGAAGGTGAAAGCTGCCTGGAAGTGAAAGCAGGATTTGAAATGGAAGGTGATGGTGGGATGTGCCCTGACGTCATGAGCAGGAGAGAGGGGAGGAAGCCGGTCCCCGCAGAAGAAAGGCCATAATGCTTGACTGCACATCACAGAAATGACAAGGCCGTCCTCAGGACCATCTTTGTGACTCACAGACTTCTGGTGGATTCTCAAGAGAACCCTTTTAGTACAGCGGTCGACCGTGGCGGCCCACTTCCTCTTTGCCTCCTCATCCTCCTCCAGCAGGCACCGCCTCAGGTCCTGTCTCTCAGCCTTGCTCAGGGTCCTGTCTGAGGCAGGCCGCACTAGCTGGGTCAGGTTCAGGTGGCTGTACAGGCTCCGCTCCACCACGTAGGTGATATTGAACTCGCTGACCGAGGTGCGCCCGCGCACCCTCCTGCCGGGGAAGCCGCAGCTCCCGCCCCCTTTGCCTTTCTGCCGGAGCAGCTGCAGGTCACAGGTGGTGCTGGTGACGCCTTTTCTGGAGGGACGCTGGCAGAGAAAAGCTCTGGAACAGGAATAATTAGTATCCGTTTTCTTCAAGCGGATTTGCTTCCGGACACTCTGAAACTCCTCCAGGGACACCAGAAGGTGGTGCCTGCGACGGTGGTTGTCATAGAAGCAAACACCATCCGTACTTACCCCGTGGCTTAGGGACCCGAGACCCTTCTTCATCTCCCCCTCGGTGAGGGAGCGGGACACTTTCTGGGCCTTTTCTTCTTCTGGGTAGGAGAAGAATGTCCCCATCTTCTTGGGGGGCTTAATCAGGCCCCGACTCTCTCCTTTGCTGAAGGTTTTGACCAACTTCCGGCCAGCCCCCCAGGTGTCCAGGCTGCTGGAGGATGGAGACATGGTGAGAGAGTCTGAGTCATCTTCGGGAGGTTTCTCAGGAGAGCCATCAAAGAAAAGGGGCTTCTTGTGCACGCCAGAGTAGAGGGCGGACCGTTCATCCAGGACCGGCGAATTCTCAAACACGTGCTCCTCCCCACCTGGAGGGAAACCAACAGAGTCTCTTGTGAACACACCTTTGCATTCTTGCATACATCTTTCTTTACATTCACCACCTTTCTCCGTATCATGACCCTCTTTATAAACCCAGCTCCCACTTACATATGTACAGAAAAATGAAAATACACTGTGCAAATACATGGTTTCACACGAGCTTAATGTTAAAAGGATTCAGATGTGTTTTCTTCTTCTTTAAATATCTTTGTAGACCTAACACCTTCACAGGCGTATTTAAAATGCCGTTTGCAAAATCTAAGCTAGCCATAATCACAATATGCCTTAGCATTTCGAGATAATGCCCTCTGCAGTTTGTAAATGCAACCCTCTGAAACTAGGAATCAGGATCTTTCCCCCTTCTGAAAGGCACTCCTTTATGTTGGCTCTGGTCGCTTTTTATAGTTGGAGTGTGATAAATGTCATGTGGCTGACAGTGATTGTTTTATTGGTACATATGCCATTTGAGTGACTAAATCTCCAAGGAAGTTTTGGTGGGGAGAAACACTATAAAGCGTTGTATCTTGCAAATGTGACTGACACATCATCTCCAGCTGACAGGCCAAATGCAAAAAGTTAGGAAACTCAGTGATCCCGGCCAGATACTCCCATCAACTCGGCCTCACTAGGAGCAGCAAGGGCGTTTAAGGGCCCTGACACGCAGGCAGCTCCAGGGTCCCACTGGTCTCAGGGATTCCAGCTCTTGAAGCCCTCACTGGAGCCAGGTGGCAAGCCAAGCCCTCCAGAGCCCAGTGGAAAGGTTTGGACTTGTTGGCAGGAAAACCAAGTTCTTTTCCGCATGTGTTATGTGAACAGATGTGAGAAAAGAAGTAGGTCAAACTGTGGGTGTAGCGATCCCAACTGGCTGTGTCCCTTTAATTATAGGGAAACTTTGAGCTCTGCAGCTTTCCACCCGCTGAATTGTGAAAAGGAAAAAAGGAAAACTTCCTTGGAACAGAAGGATGGCACTAAATATACCAGCTGGGACGAGGGCGCCAGTGTGTGGTTAAATGTCAGAGAAAAAGGGGAGCTATGCTCAGTTCAGAGCAAAACTCAGAGGGGAAAAGAACGGCAGCCAGCCATCCTTTAAAATTCTAAAAATGGCTTACTTTCCCAATTGATGGGATTTATAGGTACAAATCTAACAACAACAACAACAACAAAGAACAGCTGCTATTAAATACAACCCAAGGTCAACTTTACATTCATGTCCAGCAGACGGTGGTGGGGAAGGTGGGAAGTGGGAACGAAGATGTAAAACTCTGCCTAGCCCACAGTCCCCTGAAGAATTGTTCAGGGATCTTTCAGGGGGACTTTAAAGGCAGGATTCGGGGTTCTCACAGAAATTCACCAGCCCAGAGGCAGGGTACCAATATCCTGGAAGTTTCCCGCTCCTTCCTCAGGACACCTGACTGACAAGGTGTGGAGACCAAGGGTTCTTATGCTGTTGGAAATAAAAATGGCAACCTCTTCTAGTTATAGTCTACCCTCCACTTCCAAGAAGAAGCGACTGGGCTAAGACTAGAGGCACAACCTGTGGCAGGGGCAGCCCAACCATGGACTTCTCTATTAAAGAAGTCGAGCGTGGTTGTGGCTTCACCATCCGCCCAGGTGTCCACGCAGATGTACAAAGGCCCTTCTCCATCCACAGTCCTAAGGAGTTTCAGGGAAGTCAGGTGAGTCCACCCTGCGTATCCTAAGGATCTGTCACTCAGCAGTTGCTTTGGACATTTTCTGGGCTCTGTGCTTAGGACTGTCGTCAGAGATTCCAATACTTTGGTGTCACATCTGAGTCTGGAACCAGCTGGTGCACGCATGTCCATGACGAATGTAGCTCTATTCTCGGGTTCAGGAAAGTCAGCATCTGGTAAGGGGTTGTGAGGGAAATGTAGCAAACGCTTCCCAGGAGGCTGCATCTGCCGGTGCTGAGGGCAGGCCTCCTGTAGTGCGGGCTTTTCCGTCTGAGCCTGACCAGTGGCTTGGAATCCCAACCTTGACCTGGATGGCTTGAACTTGGAGCATCGCTTCTCCCATCCTTCTCTGACTTGAGCGTACAACTCTCCTACCGGAAGAGTGACCATCAAGATGAGCTCACTCCATCACATTTGCTGTGATTTGCTTCACGTGAAGGCCTCCATCTATCTTATTCAGCTGAGACCGGCTTACCAAAGGCAAGGTGATTTTGGCAGGAGGAGAGAGGTAGGCTGTGGGCTGACTTAATGCCAGGAACTCAGGGGTATGCTCTGCAGCCAGCCCGGCTCTGCCACTCACAGCTCCATGACCTTGGGCAATTACTTCCTGGCTCTGAGCCTCTGTTTCCTCATCTGTAATAATGCCTACCTATCTTTCCATAATACCCCTGGCAAGGCTGTTGTGATGATAACAGTAAACATTATCCTCATAAAAGAGTTACGTGAAAGTGCTGTATGAACTGAAAGGCTTTCTACAAAACTGGCGATTCATTACTGGAGAGAACTGAGTGGGAGCAATGAGGGAAGGAAAGGTGTCCATTCTGTGGCAAAGACACAGAAATGGGCAGATAAAGGGCACCAATGTAGCCTAGATTAAAGATTGGCCAGGGTTGTCCCTGACAGGATAAGGACTTGAAACCCAGGGTGCAAGGGTGAGAATGAATGAAGAACTGATCTCTCTCCTGGCTTTCCGAGGACTCCAGAGCTGGTGGGGGAGACAGGTGGCAGCGGAGTGAGAACAGGCTGCTGTCAGGGAGCAGGCTGCCTGGACATCGTGCTGGGCCTTCTGCTGGCTGGCTGAGTGGCCAGGAGTCAATTACTTAGCCTCTTTGAGTCTCAGGTTCCTCATTTTCGAAATGAGGATGGTGTAAGTGCTTACTTCTGGTAGCTATTCTGAGGATGACATTAAAGAGAACATAAAATCTAAAGTGTTAAGGAAAGTGCCTGGCACACGGTGTGCCCTCAATACATGATGATTATCATGCAGACAACTTGGTATTAGCACAGGCATGCAGGAAGTCAAAGGATCAACCCCTTTGTAAGTCCAAGGGCGGGGGAGGGGGGAGGGGGCGCCTACTGGCGTATGAATCCTTCCTGCTCTGCAAGATGGACAGGGGCCAAGATAGCCTCTCCCAAGTACCACTGCCAGTGAGGACCCTCAGAGAGTTCTCTATTGTGCAGGGGTTGGAGGAAGTTCCAGTTTAGCAGGGAATTGGGGGGCAGCCCAAAGCAGGCGCCTTGAGCTACACACACACCTGGGGCCTCTCCTGAGAAGATGGGTGAGCTTGGCCAATGGCAACTCAGCACCCTGACTCATCAGATGCCAGAGTGTACCTTAGGATTTGAGCTCACTGAATCCATCTTCCATCTGTGAAGCCTGATTTGTGCCCAGATAAATTAAAGTTCAGAGCCAGAATTCCATATGGTTATTACTTTTTACGTTAGAGTTATCCCTTTTGCTATATTTTTCCTTTTCAATTGATACCTCTCAAAGATAGTTGGATTGATTTATTCTGAAATAAATATGCAAATTACAATGTCTGTATTTTTAGTCATGTTATTCTAGTGGAAAGGCTGCTTTACCACACCACTATCATGTGTGAAGGGCCCACTGGGGAACAGGCCCAGGACTAGGTACTTTGCCCATGTTATCTCAGTTATGGATGAACCCCACCCATCTATTTGTTATATCTGAGGCTTGATTTTGGCCGAGTGGTCATGAGATTTGTTACCAAATGTGCCCTTAAAGTTGAATGTTGGCAATCCCATATGGTTCCCCCAACAGTACCAACTGACCCCGTCTGTGATTTCGGTAAGGGCCGCCACAGGGTACATTCAATACTGTGGAATTCACGACTGGCGGGCAGGTATTAAAACACCCAAATGTAAAATCAGCATTGCATCCAAATGTAAACAGAATTACCACGCAAAAAGATACCCTAATGAAACCCCAGAACTGAAAACAACCCAAGAAATTGGCCATAAAGCTGATTTCTCTCCCCATGTTTTTCTTTTCCATTCGAATCTCCATTCTCTCACAGTTACCCACTTAGCTTCAGTATTATTCTAAGGGATTTAAACCCACGAATAATACCAAACACAAATTAAAAGCAGCAATAAAAACGAAAAACCCTTATCTTTGCAAATAAGGGGAAATTCATTTCTTTACATGGCTTGATTTTATTTCTATATAACAAAAATGCCTCTACAAAAATAATTTTAAAACCTACATGTTAAAATTTTGAAATTCCTCACAATGTAGATATGACATTTTAACAAGTAAGGTGTTTTTTAAAAAGCATAGTCTTTCCAGTATTTTTATCCAATTCAATTATTTTCATTTTTCAAACAGAAAAAATCTTATCTTATTCTTTCATTTTACCTTTTTGGGGAGAATTTATAAGATGCTGCAAAGAGGCACATTACTAACAAGAGAGATGAATAAGGTTGAGATTTGAACTGTCATAATTATATGTCAAAGGCTAACTATCCATTTCAATAAATCCAAGCTGATGTCTTTTGACATTACTGTTTCTTTCACCTGGCTAACCCCAGCAATACAGCTCTTAAAAGATTCTCTTAGAATCCTAGGTCCTTAAAGCCCCCATTTGAATTGAGACTTGAGACTCTCTACAGGAAGAACAAATCAACCCTGAGAAATTTAAAGGGATATTAGGTGCCTTGATTGTTAGGCATTTCTTCAAAATGTATGTATATCAAATTTGAACTAAATTCACCGAGCAAGAACCATAGTCCTTTTTGGGATTGGAGGCTCATGTGAAAAAGTTAGCAAGTTTATATAAAATGGTATAAGCTCATACATAAAGCTATACTACACCTCGAGAAAATTTCCATTTCCCATCTTTTAAATTTAAATGACTAAGCACCCCAAACGCCTGACACCAGGACCCTTCATTCCATCACATCATCGCATCTGAGCATCACTCTGCTGGCAGGCATAGTCCTGCCAGATTCAGCCAGAGCTCAATGCATTTTCCACTTGAAATTGTATCCCTTTTCTGCTGAGAAACTGACCCCAAATGATTTCTTTTGGAATAACCAGGGTGGAGTCTGCCTTTTTTTTTTTTTTTTTTTTTACCTTCAGTGCTGGGTTTTTTCATTTCTTCCACCCTAATTAGTTTCTTTCTGACTCTGCGAGTGGAGTTTACCAGCTTGTGTAACCTCTTAAACTTCACCGACTCCTCAGTCTCATCATCCGATTGTTCTCTTGACTGGCAAAGAAACAAAGGAAAAGTTAATCAGGTAATTGCTCCAAGCTTTGCCCGTGTGGCTGGATGTAGCCGGCCTTGCTGCCAGTCTGAACCTCGGCAGCTCTGTTGCTGAACTTGGGAACCAACAAATTTGCCCAAGAGGTTTACAAAGTGCCACATACCATCTTAAGATCTAAATCGGCGTAGAATTAGGTCCTAGGCACGGAAACACACATCCTTGCCCTCAAGGGCAAGTGGGGGCAAGTGGCCTGTGGGGGCATCTGTCTCAACTACTTCCTTGTCCTCTTTTAGGAGGACTCCAGCAGGACTCTCCCTCCGATGCTGGCCCTGTAATTCCAGTTTCACTGCTGTGGTTTGGGCCAGGCTCTCATCTGTCTGGCCCATCAGGGCTTGCTGTTTAACGTGGTCATCAACTACTTCTCCAAACCAAAATTCTGTTGGCTTTTTCCAGCCCTCCCCCAAAAATCAAAAACAGCAGGGCAGGAAAGGGAAAGAGATGCAAACAGCCTCTTCCATCCCATTGGCTAAGACTGTCTGCCACATTGCAGCCAGCCCTTCCGCCTCTCCCGGCTCCTTCTAAGGGCTCACAAGGCGAATGTGAGGACAGACCCTGCATTCCTCCAAGAGAGACAAGGGAAAAAGCTGACCTTTCAGCCATACAGTACAGTCCATATTCCCCAGCAGCCCATTGCACTTTGCAGGGAGTCAGCATGCTCAGGCCCAGCTGTTTTCCCTCAAGTATCAAACATTACAGAGAGAGGGAAAAAAATCTCTCTCTGCAGCAGTGACCCAGGCTAAAAACAATCCTTTCCTTGTGAACAAAATGAGGGTTTCATTTCTAAGTCAGCTCCAACATCCAATATGCAGCTTCCTCTGTTGTATCTGTTCAAAATGTGAAACAGCAAAAGAGATCTCTAGCTAAACGAGCGTGCAACACGGGTGCGTGGGCATGCCTGGGAGCAGCCGCCTCGGCACACCCTGTGCAGTGGGTGAGCAATTCCAGCTCATGTCGCACGCCCTGACAACAACCTTCTCTCCATTTCCTCCAACCCAGTTCATGGAATAGTAGGAAGATAAATGCCTCAAATGAACACACAAAACAAAAACAAGCCTCATCTCTGAACACAAATCTAATGTAGAGACTTTTCTCCCAAAGAAAAGCTCTCACTAATCCCAGTGTTACACACAATAAAACAGATAAGCAAGAGTTGCAGAGAATACCTCAAGAGAAGAAGAAGTAGAGTTTCTATGCATTATTTAGGCATAAAAATGGTGCACGTTGTGAGTCCTCTTTGCACTATGGCACGAACATTAGTACAAGGATAGTAAGGGATATAAACAACTGATATCCTGGCCTCTGTCCTCACCCTGGAACTCAAGGCATGGAGCCATGGTACTTTCTCCCTGTATGACTATCAGCAAACCATTTACCCACTTATGGTTAACTATAAACCTAACATCAGCAAGTCATCAGGACAGAAGTGTTTCTCAGACTTCTCTTCTGTAAAGTGTATTAATATCTATGTCCAATTTCTCTAAAATTACTAGATAAAATGTTGCCTGCAAGTGTCAGAATTAAAGCTAAGTACTGGTTACCTAGTAATAAAGAATGGGAACTGGACTCCCAGGTAACGGTGGGGACAGGCTACACTGGATGCTGACAATTAGGCTTAAAACTAAAAATATAAAAAATTAGAATAATAAGTGTAGTTCATAATACAAAATGGTTTTGTCTGGTTTGAGTTTCATCTCTACTTGGTTGGATTGTTGACATGTGATGAAATGGTTGGAGCGGTCAACCAGAGGAATGAGAACTTGGTTAACCCTCATTCTGGGTAACAAGCACCTGAAAAACCCACAGTTCATGGAATTACATATAAACATTTAAAAACATTCTGCTCTCTTGATGTAGCTCAAAAGCCAAGCAATTCTAATAGAAGAAGAATCAACATTATGTTATAGAAAGTCTCTATAACTATCAATGGGACAAACCTAGAATATGTCTCTAATCCTCACATTTAAAAATGTTGAAATCAGCACTTTGGGAGGCCGAGGTGGGAGGATCACGAGGTCAGGTGATTGAGACCATCCTGGCTAACACGGTGAAACCCCGTCTCTACTAAAAATACAAAAAATTAGCTGGGCGTGGTGGCGGGTGCCTGTAGTCCCAGCTACTCAGGAGGCTGAGGCAGAAGAATGGCGTGAACCCAGGAGGCGGAGCTTGCAGGGAGCCGGGATCGTGCCACTGCACTCCAGCCTGGGCAACAGAGCGAGACTCTGTCTCAAAAAAAAAAATAAATAAATAAATAAATAAATAAATAAATAAATAAACAAACAAATGTTGAAATCAAATGAAAATGAAATAGGTACAGATTGTTTGTAATCAAAATACAAGAAGCTGTGTTACAGGATGAAAATTACTGATGTGTATACCTCATACCTAGTTTGCTGGCTGGTGGTGGTGATGTGGGTGTGTATGCATGGGACAGTGGGCAGTAAGAGAAATGGGGTATAGAAAAAACTAATACAAAAATTTTAGTCCACAAAGACACAAATCATTATATGTACTAGAGTGAACTTTCCAAGGAGAAATCAAAATAGTTAAACAAGGACAGTAGATTTAAAGGCAATGCCTTCCTCATAAAATCCTACTTTCCTCTGCCCAGATTCACTGTGGCAAAAAGTAACATATTCCAGGTACTTATTTAATTGTTTTCACATGTTCCATTTATTTTTGAGAAACATACCTTTGAATTATACCTTTGAATTATACTTCTTTGTACCTTTGAATTAATGCTATTTTTATTTTTCTAGAAAAATCAAGATTTGGAGGTGTTTGTCACTGACAAATCACAAACCATGGCAACCAAGTCCTTCTTTTCCATGATCATTTTTTGGACACTAGACAAGATAGATGCGGCACAATTTATATGAAGAAAAATGCAACATAAAATCCAGGTCATCCAAGGTGTGTGTGTGTGTGTGTGTGTGTGTGTGTGTGTGTGTGTGTGTGTAATAGAAAATTAACCTAGAAGTCAGCCTAGAAGTTACTTGAGTTCAACAACCTATCCCAAGAATGTATTGCTGCATCCATGATATTGATGGAGAGGTGTTGACTTCTCACTTCCTACTGAGTCCAGAGGAAAAAAGCGTTGTGAAATATTTGCCTTTAAAAAATTATCTCCAGCTGTTTTAACACAAAAACGCTGTAAAAGGCTTGCATTTCTTCTAAACTGGAGAGTAAATCTTGAATTCCTCATGTCATATTTCTCTTTTTAAGTATATTCCACTTCCCAAATGCTGAAAATAACACAGCATGTCTTTCTTTTTTTTTTTTTTTTGAGATGGAGTCTCGCTCTGTCTCCCAGGCTGGAGTGCAGTGGCGCGATCTCAGCTCACTGCAACCTCTGCGTCCTGAGTTCAAGCGATTCTCCAGCCTCAGCCTCCCGAGTAGCTGGGATTACAGGCACACACCACCATACCCAGCTAATTTTTGTATTTTTGTAGAGATGGCATTTCGCCATGTTGGCCAGGCTGGTCTTGATCTCCTGACTCTCAGGTAATCTGCCCGCCTCAGCCTCTCAAAGTGCTGGGATTACAGGCATGAACCACCATGGCTGGCCAGCATGTCTTTTTATTCAGGAAATACACCACCAGGGATGGGGGCTTGAGAATTTTTATATTTATAAACATAAAAAATATATAATTTTTAAATTCAAATACTATGTATATTTTAAAAGAAATCTTCCTATGTGAAAAGCTTCGTAGAAGATAGAGGAAATCTGCATTGTATATAAAATAAATGATTGATTCTAAGAAATAGGTTCAGCACTGTTATAGAACAGGTTTTAAACTAAAGTTAAAAAATAAAAGTGTATATTCACACACATTCAAACATGAGATAGTGTGGCCTCCCCTCCCTTGTCCCACCCTGGGTCAGAGTTAAACAGATCATCTTCTCAGTGAGAAGGTGAACTCAATCATCTGTATGACAGCTCCTCACCAGAAAACCTTCAAGAGAAAAAGGCAACTTATCCCACCAAAAATTGTGGAAAAGTGGATTTCCAATATTGTAAACAGAAACATTTGATTTCCAGCCTCTCCTCTGCAGATTTTTTTCCAGCAGAAAGCCCATATGGCTCAACTTTTAATTACTTTGGCTAATGCTATATGTAGTAATTCTGTGGTGAATGCTTAAGTGTTTCATTTCTGGTTTCCATAGCAACATTACATCAGATTGCAGACAGCTGGCTCCACAGTTTTAAACCATAACAAATTGACCAAGCCAAGACACAAAACTATAGCTGCTTTAAAGAGATAGCACACCATTTGCCGGCCAGGCCACTGAATGAGGAACCTATGGGGCCCGTCTGGCACCCGGAGGAGGGTGGAGCCTCCTTCCTTCCCAGCTTCTTTTGGAACAAGTGCATCCTTGACACATCTGCAATGTTCTAATAGGAAAGACATGGAGCCAGCGTGGAGAACTTTTTATAACACAGCTACACGCTGGATGATCAGAAAAAAGGAACAAAATGAATAGCATCTGTAAGTACAAACATTTGTGTGCCGGAGCTCACTAAATGCATCCTCTCCCTGCTCCAAGTAAACCTGTCACTGCTGGTCGGTAACAGATACTTCACCGGACCCTGTAACAAACAGTTCTTGGGACTGCAGTGTGCAGAACAAATCCTTTCCAAAAGCCATATGGCACAGTTGTGCAAGCACAATGGCAATATGCTGTAATAAAGGTTAAAACAAATTTGCAAGGAGCAACTAGACCCTTTGGAGGACCGCTTGAGATCACCACGCTGATCACAGGATTACAACTGTGCCCTCTGCAGAAGCATTTTCACTCAGCTTGTTTCCCTAGCTCGAAACACACGACACGCTGTCAAAATTAACACCCAGACTAAGCCCACTCATCTCCCCCAGAGCCACGTAACACCGAGAGGTATTTAAACATTTCTGAAAAGCAATTTGAAACTGGAAATCTACTTGCCTGTGAAATTCACACACTGGTCTCTCTAACCTAGCGCATGATTAGACATACATACTTCAGCTTTCTAGGTCGGCTGTGTCACAGCATTAATCTTAAACTTAAGAGAAGGAAGCCAATCAGATATAAGCTTATGAAAAGCAATGTGCAACACTGTCTGAATTCAAGTCCTCCCCAGGAAAAGCCTCCACAATTCACAGCTGAGCCATATATGCTCATTGTCTCAAATTCTCAAAACAATATTCACTATTCTCTAAAAGTTACGCATTTTCACTGGTGAAAATGCCAGGCAAAAATGCTCAGGGTTACCAGGTAGGGAAGTAAACAGGCGAAGAAGGACAAATCTAGAGGAATTTAAGAAGAAAAGAGAGAGATCATAGGCAGGAGCAGCAAAAACTTTTACTTGAAGCAACAGAAAACACATTCTTTCTTTCCCATTGAACGCATTCAGTGACTTACCGGCTTCGGCATTTAGCAAGCCTAAGGGGCAATTCTGAAGACGTCCGGTACCTCCCACCCCCCTCCCCACTCGGAGAGCGTCTTCACTCTTGTGGCATCAAACTCCGCAATCTCAAAATTAAGATTAGGCACTCCTGGAACATGTCTCTCTGGAGTTACATGATCAGGCAGGCTCCACCGTCACAGCTCAGTATCCGAAGGAGAAAGGGGAAGACACTGGATTCAATTAGCTTCTTTCTGCTTGCTGACTGATTCCCCAGTCGCTTGCTAACTGCATAACTCGCAAGAAAGGCATAAGTCATCAGCTCTAAGCAAATCTCCTATTCACCACAAGGAAAAAAGGGAGTGTTGTGCATGGCCAACAATCCCTGTTTTCACTGAGGAAGGCTCCCTGACCTCCTGCTGGCCTCCAGTTCCTTAATTACTGTCTATGGAATTCCAGAGACAGAAAAAAGAACGCGAGAATCTGAGCAAATCCAGGACAAGGAGGACAAGGACTAACCCTTAAAAGTGACTGAACTTAAAAAAAGATCTCTTTTGCAGACATTCTTCTGAACACCCCCTTAAGGGAGTAGTCTCAATTGAAAATAGACACCTTCCAATGGCTATTTTTGAAATTACTGAATTAAAACTTATGATTGTGGTTTTCTCCTAGAGTTGTCACTTTCTCTCTCTCTCCCCATTCCTTTTTAAAATTTTAACAACCAGAGTAAATGTAGGATATTTCCCCTTCATTGGTGTTTCTAAAGCTCTCTTAACAAATTGTTTTAATGCCCATTTCAGAGCATCCGAGTTCTCCTGCATTCTAGAAACGTGAGTATGAGGACCGTGTCACAAGATGATTATTTAATTTTCTCAAGGATCTCAGGGGAGCCACTAGGCACATGCTGTTACTTAAAAAGAACATCATCTAAACAACACAGGACTAAAAACCCACACAAAGTCTCCATGACGTGGGCTGCAAGTCACGTTTGTCTTTTCAGGGCTAAGTTCATTCACTTGGGTAAGTCATTTATTCTCACAGCACAATGTGAGTTGCTTGTTTCTAGATGTCCCTCCTGTTGGGTGAGTCTTTATGTATAATGCTCTTTATAGGACATCACACGACATAAAATACCTAGCTACACAGGACTCAGGGATGCGTAGGAACCACTGTCCCTCCTTAAAATGGCAGAAATTTAGAGTTGGACAGGATTCAGAGGTTACCTAAACTAAAAACGGCCAGGCACAGTGGCTCACGCCTGTAATTCCAACGGAGGCGGGCAGATCACTTGAGGCCAGGAGTTCGAGACCAGCCTGGGAAACATGGTGAAAACCCTTCTCTACTAAAACTACAAAACTTAGTCAGGCGTGGTGGCATACACCGGTAATCCCAGCTACTCAGGAGGCTGGGATAGGAGGATAAATTGAGTCTGGGAGGCAGAGGCTGCAGTGAGCCAAGATCGCCTGACTGCACTCCAGCTTGGGCGACAGAGCGAGACTCCATCTCAAACAACAACAACAACAACAACAAAAGGGAATTGGAATACGAAGCTCCCAAGTGGAGGGTCATGTTTTACCACGCACACATTGCAGGTTCTGCATCAGAGCTCCATCCCCTTTTCCTCAGCTCTTGTCCTGCTCTTCTTCCCTGGGCGGGCTGGCGTCTCTCACGCCTTGCCAAGAATTAAACTCCCTTCTCCCACTCTGTCTTCTGCTCAGAAGTATCTCCTCCCAACCTTTATTGAATTTCCTCTTGTTTCTCCTGCAAGGGTTCACCACACCTTCCCTACACTGCCCAATTCCCCATTTCACAAACTGATTCTCCCACAAACTCCCCTTCCCCTGCCACCACCTGACGGACCAGGTGCTTTTGCGATGTTGTACTTCCAACACTTGTATTTGTCCAAAGCTTACCATTCCCAGGCAATGTGCTAAACATTTGCATACAGATCCCATTTCACAGCAATGGCAGGGGCAGAATCTGAGACTGTATAGTTTTGCTCCTGTGCCACTACCCTACCTCAACAAGACCTTTCTTCATCCAAGACTGACAACTATGCTGCAAAGTTATGCTCACAGTTCCTTAAAACTGAGTGTAGACATTTTCCACCAAATTCCTTCATTACAGGATAAAAACGAAGAAAATGAGAGTGCCCCAGTGAGACTGGGGTAAAGGGAAGAGGAATAGCCCAAGGTCTCAGGGGTTAGAACAACCTGGGTTTAATTACCAAGTTCTCTAGCAAATCACTTTACTTTTATGGGTCTTAATATTCCTGCACATAAATTTGGTATAGTAGCACTTTTCTTACATTGTGGTTGTATTAAATACTGTGTACCTGAAATCCTTACTGAACTGGAGTTCAATAAGGACTTAATATTTTTACTATTACTATTAATATTATTATTTGAGATGGAGTTTTGCTCTGTTGCCCAGGCTGGAGTACAATGGCTTGGTCTCAGCTCACTGCAACCTCCACCTCCCGGGTTCAAGCAATCCTCCTGCCTCAGTCTCCCAAGTAGCTGGGATTACAGGCACCCGCCAGTATGCCCAGCTAATCTTTGTATTTTTAGTAGAGATGGGGTTTCACCATGTTGGCCAGGCTAGTCTCAAAACTCCTAACCTCAGATGATTTGCCCGCCTTGGCCTCCCAAAGTGCTGGGACTACAGGCGTGAGCCACCAAGCCCAGCCTTATTATTAACTCTGCAGTCTTCTATTCATAACTCACTGGAGTTCAAACAACACCTAATTTTCACAAACTGTTCTTTTAGGTGCTGTGTAAATAGCAAAGACTACTTAAAAACCCAACAACCAGGCCGGGCGTGGTGGCTCACGCCTGTAATCCCAACACTTTGGGAGGCCGAGGTGGGCAGATCACGAGGTCAGGAGATCGAGACCATCCTGGCTAACACAGTGAAACCCCGTCTCTACTAAAAATACAGAAATTAGCTGGGCGCGGTGACTCACACCTGTAATCCCAGCACTTTGGGAGGCCAAGGTGGGCGGATCACGAGGTCAGGAGTTCGAGACCAGCCTGAACAACATGGTGAAACCCCGTCTGTACTAAAAATACAGAAATTAGCCATGCGTGGTGGCACATGCCTGTAATCCCAGCTACCCAGGGGGCTGAAGCAGGAGAACTGCTTGAACCTGGGAGGCAGAGGTTGCAGTGAGCTGAGATCATGCCACTGCACTCCGGCCTGGGTGACAGAGCGACACTCTGTCTCCAAAAAGAAAAAAAGAAAAAAAAAAAAAACAAACCAACAACCAGCCAGGCACAGTGGCTCATGCCTGTAATCCCAGCACTTTGGGAGGCCAAGGCAGGCAGATCACTTGAGGCCAGGAGTTCAAGACCAGCCTGGCCAACATGGTGAAACACGGTCTCTACTAAAAATACAAAAATTAGTCAGGCATAGTGCACATCTGTAATCCCAGCTACTCAGAAGGCTGAGACACAAGAATCGCTTGAACCTGGGAGGCAGTGGCTGCAGTGAGCCGAAATCGTGCCACTGCACTCCAGCCTGGGTGACAGAGCAAGACTCCATCTCAAAAAACAAAACCAGAAAAAACCAACAACCTTTTTACGTGTGAAAGCTTGTCATATGGCCAGCATCTGAGGCTGGTTCTGAACGGGCTGTTCAGATATAGAGAAGACTCTGAGCCAATGCAGGTTCAGATCCCCTCTGTGCCACATGGGAAGAGCCTGTGGCTGTGGGCATGTTTCTTCTCTCATTTCTAAGATAGGCAGTGAGAAGCCTCCTAGGGCTCTCTAGAGGATAAAATGAGACCTTGAATGTGAAGCCTAGAGCTTGGCAGGTAAGGAAGCCCTCGTTCCATGTGAAATACACATGAAGTTCGTGCACTGATTTATCCAGATACTTTGGGGAGGGTGGTGGGAAGGACACATCCCCAGTACTTCCCCCGAGCGGCCTCTCCTCACAGTACAGGACTTGGAGAGTGTCCTAAGAGGATGGGAGAGAGAGCCAACCTCGTCCACCCCTTTTTAACCTCACTGCCACGCCTCTCAGGGAGTCATTCAGGTATTTATCAAGATACTCGATGTTGGGCCCTTTGTGAGGACGTACCATGGCTTGACTTTCAGAAAACAGGAGGCTCCCCGGGCCAGGAGTCTTGTCTGATCTCCTGCTCCTTGCATTCCTAGTGCCCACCCATAGTAGACTCCCCATAAATACTGGTGCGATCACTGTGGAATGAAGAAGTTGAGACTCCCCAGCCCTGTGGCTCTCAGCCCTGGCCATGTGTCAGAGTAAACTGTGGGATATTTGAAAGACTAGACTGAGCCAGGCCACCCTAGGAAGCTCCCTGGTGAGGGACAGATTGGGAGATAGACTTTGTGAGGGAAGGCCACTGCTGGTCCTGTTCTCTGGGTGGCGGGCTTGAACACAGTAGATGTGCAAATTTGCTGAGAAGGGACTTCAGTATTTGACTCCTATGGTGAGGAATTGGTCCTCATTAGCTCCTTGGAACAAGGTCCAAAGGCCTTATAGTGAAATATGTGACTGTGTGCAGTCAGATTCAGTTTCTGGTACATTGTGCTCCACTCTTCAGATACCATGTGGTAGAAAGGGCATCAGAGCACCCGGTCCTCACCCCCTGCTTCCTTGCAGCATCTCAAACACCCCATGCCCATCACTGCCCTGATGGCTCGTCTTCTGCAAACAGCTCTGCTGATTGCATCCACACCCCTAACTCCTATGCATCCTTCAAGTTTCAGTCTGCATATTGCCTCCTCTGGAAAGCCCTCCTGGCTTTGCTCCTCATCTACCTTAGACTAAAGATACTTTATCCAAGGACTTCACACATATATTGGCATTGCTAGATTCCCTAGCCCATCACTAACTGTCATGCAGACAATGTACATGACCATATTCATTTCCACATCTGTATGTTAGTAGCATTTATTGTTTCTGACTACACATGACATATATTATTAAAAATTTGGAGAATGCAAAAATGCACAAAGTAGTACGAGAAATGACGTATCATCCCATACTCAGAAAACTCAGTAATATTTTGGTTTATGCCTTCCCACTTTTTCCCCATACACACACATATGCACATGCACACACAAAATACACCCTGATGTTTCTGTATGTTTCTTTTTTTTTCTTTTTTTTTTTTACAAGAAAGGGTGATCTTTGATCTTTACCTCCTCCAACTCCTCTAGTCACTATCAGTGTCCCCAAATCCTCCCTCAAATGCACATGCACCGTCTCAGTAGAAATAACACATCTGCCTGTAAGTGGGGACCCTCTCTGGGCCACGGCTGCCTCAAAAGATTTTCCTTTAGAGAAACCCCAGGCCCCTGGTGTGCACCGTAGCCACACTGTTTCATAGCCCATTTTTTAAAGCTGTATGTTTTGAATATTTTCGCATGTCAAGAAATATTCAATACAATACAATGTATTAATGACGCAGTAGTATTTAGCCATCAAAGTATACCATAATTTACTGATATCATGGCCCCCGTAATTAGACATTTGCCTGTTTCCAATTTTTCAAATAATCCTTGGATGCACACTTTGTGGTAAAATTTCTAACATGTCTAACACATTCTTTTTTTTAGAAAGATGACTCGACTGTAGAATTGACGGGTAAAAGGGTGTGTCTTTAGGACTTTTGATACATATCAACAACTTGCTCTGAAGAAATGTATCGTTTTAAAATCTCAGGAGCAGTTACCAACACTGAGAATTACAATATTCTTTTCCACTTAGATAAATAAATATCTATGTTTGTGCTAAACAGATATTTCCTGATTGAAATGAATGAATGAATGAATGCACTGATTCAAGGCATTAGGAAAGGCAAGGAATAGCAATAGGAGGAAGCCAGCATTCCCTGGGTTTATAAAGGTTATCATCTAGACGTCTGAGGGTAGGGAGAGCCCCAAGAGAAGTTCAGAAATATGATTAATGTTAAGGTCAACCGTGACAACCGCAAGAGAAAAACACAGAGATATAGGAATTCCGATGTGGGAGGACTCATCTCTGGGTAAGGAAATTGAGGCACACTTCCGTGAGGGGAAGAGGAACCTGCCATGGGTTTAGGGACATTTCCATGTCCCTACGTGAGCCTAGTCCAGTATTTACGTGGTCCTGGGGCCCTACTTCTCCCACCCACCCCATCCCAACCTTAGATGCCCTCCTATCTAGACAAAGAAGAGCTCAGCTGATGTTGTTGCTTTTATAAACAGCATGTGACACCAGTCAACAGGAGCTTCCCGGCCCTCCTCTTCCCCAAGCTTGATTTCATAATCTCTCCAACTGCCTGATCTCCCTCCACGGTCCAAAAAGTGAAGCACTGAAAGTCCCTCCCTACCTCAGGGGCACTGCACTGACTCTGGGGCCATGGCAGAGGCCTTTTGGTCACACCAGGTTAATGTGTTATTCTTCGTATTTAGAAAAAAATTAGTCTCACTGTTCAAATAAGTTAGAGTTACTTAAAAGTATGTTTATGAGTTGCTAGAAGTAACAGTAGAAAATATGAAACACATTGTGGGTACGTTTTTTTTTTCTTTTATCACAAAGGAGTCAGGGGAGGACTCATCTGTTTAGTAAGAAATATTTTGCTCATTAGCTGGTGACATCATTGCCCTCTGAAATTAGGAGATTTTGGTTAGCATATGGAAAAAAAAAGATGAGATTCCATTCTTCTCCCAGAGGTACAGTGGAACACTGAAATAATCTCTCTGGCAGTTTCAAAATTAACTAGTTGTTGCCAGACTTGAAGAAAGAGACGGAGGAGGAGGCGGCGGCAGAGAGAAGAAGATAATTACATGATAGTTTTATTTGGAAAAAGTATGTGAGAATTTGAGGTAATATTACCATTCCTTTGGGGCAAAGGCTTGTCAGCACTTAATTCACTTAAGAAACTGCTTTAAAATTTAACCATAAAACCAAAGGAGCAGCAAATGGATGTTATGTTCCCTAATCAACTGCAATCTATTTCTTAAACTCATGAACTTTCAATCGTTTTTAATCGCCCCCGTGAGGAGAAGGGAGAAAAATACAAAATCTCAGGAGTCCTACAGCCAGATCTAGGGAGACATAAAACAAAAGTGAATCCTCCCACCCCAATTCTGCAGGTTGCCACAGAGCAGAGAATGCCTTTCCTCCTGAATGGGTTGGGGGAGAGAGTGGTAAGTAGAGGCGAGAGGACTGGCTTCTCCTTCAGTCTGTAAATCTTTGGAAGACATTTCTGCCTGGGGCTTTGTCACCCTGACCATAGGTCAGAGAAACGCGTTGTTTCATATTAAATAGGTGAGTTAGGAAACAAAGTGTTGGGAAGGTAATCCACAGCTCTACAGGTCCCTCTGTTCAGAGTGGGGTAGTGTTATCCAGAGCGAATCTATGGGATCAGACACACTGAAGACTAAAGCAAAACACCAAACCCACTCATTCCCAAGGGCATCCAATTCTCACATGCCATGGAAAAAGGATGATTCAGAACAGGACTGCCAAGTAGGGCAATTACATACGCGTTTAAGGCGCTAGTTTCTGGAGCTGATGAAAGTGTTCATCCCAGAAGCCATAAGTCTCCTAAGGGATTGGGTGGTGTTTGCAAAGTCACATTACTTTTATGGCATCTTAGGCTGAATGACTCATGGATCAGGCACGATGACTTCTCCGACAGGGCTGCCAAACAACCTTGTCTAGGCAAATGGCAATGTAGAAATACAGAGAACTGATGGAGCCAAATGGCAATGGAGGGAAGGTGGGACCACCAAGACCATTCCTCCAAGCCAAACTTATGCCACCAGGTCAGTGGTCATCTGTCGAAGCTGGAGGCGGGAGGGTCCAATGTTACCTCCTAGACTGACGATCTACAACCTTAACGTTAATCTCCTTCTGTTTGCAGAATAAATAAGCAAATTTACTTCAAGTTCCAAATTGAAGAAATCTAGACTAAATACCTTCAAAGAGGAATTATTTAGAGCTAGAAAGGTTGTTTGCGGTCATCCAATTGGCAAAACTATCAGGTCATGAACTCTGCTGAACACTGAACCACAGAATATTCTTCTCACAACGACTAACAAAATGAGCAAAAGCCCCCCAAGAAGAAAAAACAAACAAACAAACAAACAATAAAACACTAAAAACTAGCAAAAATATTGCGCCAAGAGCAACCAAAGAGAGAAAGCTACATAATCTAATGTACTAAACTCCATGACTAAGGTAAGAAACGAATTTCTGAGGCCCACTAGAAAAGGCCCACAACTTCTACAAAAGCCAGGCTGGCAGGAATCCACAGAATCCTTTCATGTGACTCCCAATGTGGAAGGAAACTGTGTGACCTCTTTATCTTTTTCTGACCTAAGAGCAGTGGAAATGGCTACAGAAGAGCAATGAGTGAAACGATGGAAAGTCAAGTGAGGCTGTTCTTGATTGAAATACAGTCTCTAAAATTCAAAAAATGAATGAAAGGCAGAATGGCTATGTTCTACCAATTACCCCGGCTATGAACCAGGTGGCATCAATTATGATACGGCACATTCAACACAGTTTCAGGAGAGAAAAGGCAGAGTCCAGCTATCCCAATGAAGACCACATTTCACCATATATCATGGCCAGGTTGTAGCAACAACAAACATAAATGGACCACAAAATGAAGCCCTCAACTGTGTCTTGAAAGGAGAAAAAAAAAATCTATTGTCAGATAGCATGGCAAACAGGTCAAAACATAACCCTCAATATCAGCACAAATGGAGAATGTGATCAGAGCCACCCAAACAGGACCAAGGTGGAAAAAAAAAAAATGCATGACAACTATACAAACAAACTATGGCAAAGAGAGGGGGAAAAAGAAGAAGCACAGATAAAAACAAAAAGCCAATCTTTGCTCTCATCACTTCATCATCTCAACTCAAGGAACAGGAAGAAATTCCTAATAGTTGCTTCTCTCTATAAACTAATTTAATAAGAACATGAATTCAATTAAATGAGACCTCAAAGACAAGATAAAAAACATAAATTATATAAATTTAAAGTTTGCAGAAATAAGGAAACAACCTATTACAGAACCAATTTATAAATAAAAATAAGTAAAGAATAGAATCTATACCCTAGAAGTCAAAATACTGACAGAGAGAAATGCTTCGTATTACTTGACCTAATTTTCTCATATTACCCAAGTTTTCCGATTTACTCAGCTCTTCATCTAGACCTCTGACTTTGCTGCTCCCTCTCCTGACACACATTTCTCCTTCTCCTGGAAAGCTCTTCCTCAGCGTCAACCACCTTCTCTGGGAAGGCTTCCCAGACCCTCCTTGCTGGGGCTTGCTGGACTTTCTGTGTGCACCTATCACAATAGGCAGGAAAATCTCAATGAAGTCCACAACCACGCCATCTATTAATCTAATCCTTTTCTCAAACCCAAGCTCCCTGTGTACAAGGACTGGCACATAGGGGGTACTCAATAAATGCTTGCACATAAATAAATGAAAGAATGCTCAAGATGGCATTCTTTCAACCTACACTTTGGGTCAAATGCTCAGTGTAAGAAGAGATTTGCATCCTTTTATAAACTAATTATGTGATGCTATTAGCTTAATACTAATAATAAATATTAGAGTGAACATTAGAAAGTTAGTAGTGTGGTGTGGTACAAAGAGGGAGATGAATGGCATAGAGAAGAGAATAAAAGGATATTTTGATAGAAATTATACTGTAAAAAAATTTGGTTGTGTTAAAATATTGCTTTCCAAATGATTTGTCTGATGACTGACTATCGTTCTAAGAATTTTGTTGCAGTGAGCCGAGATAGTGCCACTGCACTCCAGCTTAGGCGACAGAGTGAGACTCCATCTCAAAAAAACAAAAAAAAAAACAAAAAAAAAGAATTTTGATACAATGGGTAATTGTGAAAACATTCAAATGGACTCGAAACAAGTGATGGGCAACCTATGATTCTAATAAGCAGGCTTAGGTTGGAGATGGCCCGCAGTCTAAATTCTACTTACGAACAACAATAGTGCCTGGGTATCTCCCCAACCCATCCATTAAATAAGGACCGGCACTAGGGCAAATGATTTAACAAGGAATTGACATGTAATCAATCAATAACATTGAACAAGTAATGGAAATCCTCTTATCCCCAACTTCCCCAGCGTTGTTCCCAAGAGCACAATAAAAAACTGGGATTGCAAACTGAAATGCCAATCTCTAAACCAAATTAGATTACAAATATCTGTACTGAAATATAATCAGCTAGCAGGGGAAATGTGGCATATCCTCCGTGGTATGTATGTATTAGGTTGGACAAAGGAAATCACCACTTTTATAGGTCAAAAGCTGTCTAGTATCTCGAGTTCCACAAGGTTCAACCAAATGAAAGAAACAGACCAAATTGTATCCGTAATCTATCTTAAATTAATTTTTTTAAAATAGGTATCCTCAGATTATATAGTATCTGGGTTATTTTGTCATTTGTTTTTATCAATGTGGCCCTTGATATGTTTTTCTTTTTCTTTTTTTTTTTTCTTTTTTAGAGACAGGTTCTTGCTCTGCCACCCAGGCTGGAGTGCAGTGGCATGAATACAGCTCACTACAGCCTCGTTCAGGCAATCCTCCCGCCTCAGCCCCCCAAGTAGCTGGGACTACAGGTGCACACTACCATGCCCAGCTAAATTTGTTTTTTTGTTTGTTTGTTTGTTTTTTGTAGAGATGAGGTTTCACCATGTTGCCCGGGCTGGTCTAGAACTCCTGAGCTCAGGCAATCCGCCCACCTTGGCCTCCCAAAAAGCTGGGATTACAGGTGTGAGCCACCACGCCCAGCCAGCCTTTGATATGTCGAGGAAGGCCTCCAAGCAGCAAGCACCCTCAACTTCCTGAAACTACAGAAATCAGTAATGATAAAGATGTGCCTGGTTAGTTCCCAAAGTCAAAGAGCCAAATGGGCCTGCCATGAGAGTGCCTTCCGACATAACAGGTATGGAACGCACACCCACACACTCCATGAGACCACGTCATCAGCACTGTAGGGCCCTAGATTATTTCAGTACAATAACTACTTACACTTCACAGACAGTACCCCTAAGTCCAAACATGCTTACTAAAATCATACCAGACCCACCCTTAAACCCACTTACACAATAATACCTTCTGAAATAGAAAATAAATTGATTATGTGTTTGGTAAAAGTGTAACCAAGTATGCACTTTTACATTAAGCTTGTTCTGACAATTCTAGCCTATCTGCTGATACATGAATATAAGCCATTACTACCATGTTAATGGCATGTACAAAAATAGCACTTTTATGGGAACTCAAGTATTTTAAGAATGACAGTTGACGGGAAGGGCAGAAGATCTTCACATCAAATAACAAGAAGATGAAGTGCCTGGCCACAGATACAGAGCTAATAGGTGGGAGATTTGGATCTGAGCCCAAGGTCTGACTCAAGTCTGAGCTTAACCAGTCTCCTCTCTTGCCCACGCAGGGCGAAGGCCTGGTTTCCAGGGCCTAGTAGAGGCAACAGCTTCCTTCTTGTGTAACTTTGTGGAAACATGGTGATCTTAGGGACTCCACAAATACATGCCTGAAAACTTTGGCCCCTGTCCCAGAGAAAAGACTGGGAATGGGAGGGCAGAAGAGAAGAAGTGACAAGAAGCCACCTAAGCAATGGCTCCTGGGCAGCTTATAACCAGACGGAACAAAACGGGCATTTCTCAAAACCTCTCACTATGTATATTTTTCCAATGGACTGATTTTTCCTTTAGTCTCACCCTAAGCTGTAGATTAAAGGAATTATTACTTTTACTCTTTCAATAAGAACTTTAATATATTCTTATTTTACTATCATTTTAGTTTCAGAATCATGGTTTTATTAAAATACACAGTAATACTTCCTCCTATAATCTCCTACCCAGCGAAATAAAATGAAAATTTATAAGAATTATCCATAAAAATCAGAATAATCATATGAAGGCCTCAAACACATTAAAAGACTAAGATCAGTATACATTATTTTATATTTTTAAAAAATTTACTTTTTTTTTTTTTTCTTTTTTTTGAGACAGGGTCTCGCTCTGTCACCTAGGCTGGAGTGCAGTGGTACAATCATAGCTCACTGCAGTTTCGGCCTCTTGGGCTCAAGAAATCCTCCCGACTCAGCCTTCTGAGTAGCTGGGACTACAGGCGTGTGCCACCATGCCCGGCTAACTTTTTTATTTTATGTAGATCCCATGCTGGTCTTGAACTTCTGGCCTCAAGTGATCCTCCTGCCTCAGCCTCCCAAAGTGCTGGCATTACAGGCATGGGCCACCACACCCAGCCAATAAAAGTTAATTTTAACATAGTTACATGTAGAAAGATTTTTGAAAAGGGTTCATCTACACAAGGTAATACTGCATGCATTGTATACAGGATTGCTGATACCTGTCCCAAGGATACAGGGCATAAATGCCTTCTGATAAATTATTGCTATGTTTTGTTTCTTCTTTCTCCTGGTCATATTACAAGTCAAACAAGTAAACTCTTCTTCTGTGTGAGAAATAAAGAACTGAAGAACATGAGCCTAAGACAACTATTAGAGCTTCAATAAGTAGAACCATTTTCTAGCTGTAAACCAAAAAGCATCTTGCCAATTAGAACCCTTTTAAATTTAAACCCACACACTCAGAGTTATGAAAAGATCCCTGAGGAAAAGAGATGCAGTGGAAAAAAAAAGTAAACACCATTAAAAAGCAAAACGCTTATTCAGAAATGAAAGTTATTTTTATACTTGGAATCCATCCTCTCTTAAACTTCCTTATCAAACACGCCTGTAATTCCAGCACTTTGGGAGGCCGAGGCAGGCGGATCACCTGAGGTCAGGAGTTCGACAACAGCCTGGCCAACATGGTGAAACCCTGTCTCTACTAAGAAATACAAAAAAAAAAAAAAAAACATTAGCCAGGCGTGATGGCGTGCGCCTGTAATCCCAGCTACTCCGGAGGCTGAGGCAGGAGAATCGCATGAACCCAGGAGGTGGAGGTTGCAGAGGGCCGAGATCGCGCCACTGCACTCCAGCCTGGGTGACAGAACCAGACTCCTTCTCAAAAAGTAAATGAATAATTACAAGAAGAGAAAGACAGTAGAAATAAAATCCATCATTTTTTTGGGGATACTTTCACCGGACCTACAACGCCAACTCAAGTACTACGGTATGTGTCACTCTTCACATAATTTATGCATCTAATCGATATTCACTGCCATCCAAGCCAGCAAAACTATAAAAATTGTACACATTTTTTTAGATTGCTGGGAATATTTATAGGTGGGAGCAGATTTTGTAAATTCATCATATGCTGCCATTAAAGAAATCTTCTTTGCGGTCAGACTTTTCCACATGATGAAGCTAATGATATAGGTTTATATGTTAACACCTTTGAAATGTAAAAATAAAACATCTGGTAAATTTTAACCTAAAGGTAGTGTCTAAAAGTTACTCCGGTAAAAAAAAAAAAAAAAAAAAAAAAAAAAAAAAAAAAAAATTCAAAATAAACACAGCAAGAATAGTCAACCTTTAAAATTTTGAGTTGAGCTCAGAATAGCAGATTCTATAAAAGAGGACAGTGGTTATACAAGTAGAAGGATGCTGCCACTCTGCTCCAAAAAGCAGTGAAATCACAACTGCTCAGGCCACCTTATGAGTGTCTGCACTGTTCTTCCGCCATATTCTATAAAAAGGGATTACACTGTTAACCTTTTCTTGTGTCATAATGGAAATTAAGCCATTTGCCACAAGAACCACTTAAAAGGAACTTCTGCCGGTGCCCTGGCTTTCGGCACATACCAGAATGTTATTAGTAAATTATCTTTCAGAATGTTCTATTTCGACTAGGGCTGTGACTACCTTTCCTTCCAAAACTTCGAAACTGAATCCTCTGGCTTGAAGACAATGTCTGTTATTGAGGCTGGTGAAAGGACATTGGAAACTCTAAGTAAAACCTGGCCACTGGAGAGGCACATGTTTATGGTTTACAATTTTAGAAAGTCCCAAAAAGATTTAAAAGGTGCCAACTAAAAGATCTTATAATCTGGGGATATTTTAGTTGAGACCTTGGAAGTCCTCAATCAAGGAAACATTGAAAATAGCTCCACGGCGTTCTGTGTCTGTGGCCCAAAGTTTTGGACACAGTTCAACCACATGGCTCTCTCTACCTCAAACCAAATTAGTGACAAAAATGTACATATGGTTGAATGGAAGGCTATGAAGAGTGCACACATGGAGGTAAGGTGGTGTTATAAGGCCACAAGCCCACAGTTATAACATTCTTTTTTTTGTTTTTGTTTTTGTTTTTTGTTTTTTTGAGACGGAGTCTTGTTCTGTCGCCAGGCTGGAGAGCAGTGGCGTGATCTCGGCTCACTGCAACCTCTACCTCCCGGGTTCAAGCGACTCTCCTGCCTCAGCCTCCTGTATAACATTCTTTGCACAAATATTTCCCAACTCTAAAACTCCCCAAAAGCAAAAGTGATCAGTTATGAAACGATGACTTGCCTTACTCACTCAAAACAACATTTCCCTAGAGGTCCTCCATCCTGGTAAGGAACTCCAGCTACAGAAACACAATTCCAGCTTTTCCTGGAACACATTTTGCTATGAAGTGAAAAATCTACTGAACGGTAAAGATGACTCTAGCCCATCTTGTGCTTTGTTGTCATGGTTGTTGCTTTCATTTTTCTTCATACATTATATATATTCTTAAAACATTTTAAATAAGATTGCCATCAAATGACCTTTCATTTGGAAAGATCTTTCACAGCAAACATTTTTATTAATATTCAAGTACCAGGTATAGATCACTAACTCTTACCCACCAGCTTTCTAAAAACAGAAAAACCATGATTTACAACTTACATTAGCAAAAAACTAGAAAACCCGGTAAAACAGAGATCATAATTTCTTTAAATGTCTTCTTAACTAGAAAATAAACTGAATCTTAGGGCACAAAGCTTGAGAACTCTTACAATCATCCCTCCCTGCAGGAGGCAGAGGAAAAAATAAACTTACCAAACTAAATTAAAATGAAAAATAATAAATAAATGTGCAGACATTTAATAAGAAATTGAGCTAAGCTCTCAACCAAAAATCTCTTTTAAAACTTTTAGCACTCCCAACAGAAGTTTATTATTAATGGAAAACAGCACAAAACAGATTCTTCTCTGGCAAAGGGAAAGCTATTTTTCACTTCCCCTGGTAACTATCTTTAGTACTTTACACTCTTGGAAACTAGGAATGTGCATATGGATTTATTATGAGGCAACAAGCGATTATCTAATTTCAGCGATGGGGGTGGGGAAGCCTATGAAATCAATGCAAATGAAATCCTAAGGCATGACAGGCATCAATATAGGCATTGAGGTCTGGTGACAAAGGCCTTGTGATCCCTAAAACTTTCATGGCCTGGGCATTCCTGATTCGAGCCAGTGGGCTATTCACATCTCTGTATTCTAGAAAGGAATCGACAGAAAACAGAAAAGCTCCGGCTCTTGCACAAAAAATATTCAAAGCGCCTATAACCCGTGGTGGCTGAATTCTGAAATTAACTGCTCTGCCATAGAGGAAAATCTAAAATAATGAGAATGAATATTTTGGATGGGGTTTCTGGCCAACTCTTCATAAAAATGCAGAACAGGCTAAAGCCAGAGTAAGAGGGGCAAGGGTCATATATATACCTTAGGATTACAATCAAGTTCAAGCAAACTTCAGTGGTGATGGTGGTGGATGGTGATGTGATGATGATGATGATGATGATGATGATGATGATGGTGCTCATGGATGGTGCTCTGAACAGCATGACCAGAGGTGGGCATGGGTGTTGGCAGAAAGTCAGCTAGCAAAATACACAGAGTAAATCAACTGCTTCAAAAAACTGCATTGCTGACTAGCCTATCATCACCTACGCCTCTCAGCCAAAAGAGAAGTCACTCTTCAGAACTTCTGGAAGACTGTGCTCTGAGAGGAGGAAGCATATGGTATTTCTGGCCCTAGGTCTAACTAAGACAGGCTGAATTTATTTGCGGGCCATCTATGAAGAAATAGTTTGGTAAGAAGTTAGTAATGCAAATGTGTATATGGCATCTCAAATCTGTGTGCACACACGAGTGTGATTTTATTTTATTTATTTATTTATATTTTATGAGACAGAGTCTTGCTCTATTGCCCAGGCTGGAGTGCAGTCCTGTGATCTTGGCTCACTGCAACCTCTGCCTCCTGGGTTCAAGATTTTCTTGCCTCAGCCTCCCAAGTAGCTGGGACTATAGGCACAGGCCACCACATCTGGCTAATTTTCTATTGTATTTTTGTAGAGACGGGGTTTCACCATGTTGGCCTGGATGGTCTCGAACTCCTGACCTCAGGTAATCCGCCTGCCTCAGCCTCCCAAAGTGCCGGGATTACAGGCGTGAGCCACTGTGCCCAGCCACATGGGTGTGATTTTAACCTCTGCTCTAAAGCATAAACTGTCAGAAAAGGACCTTTCTCTTTCTCCTTTACTTTTATAACTCAAACATCTAGCACAATGCCTGCTATATAGCAACGGCTCCATAAATGTCTCCCAAACGAATAAAGAAATGCTGAAGAGAATGAAATGTTCCAACTATTAAGAAGAACCCATTTCATTCTCACAATTTATATCTAGCTAATGGTTCTGACCAGCCCTCTGAAAGGGGTCTCATAAACCAATGCTTAATAATGCTTTCTTAGCAGCTTGTTCTAAATGCTTGATAATACTTACATTAACTTTTTCCTAAACAAAACAAGCTTCTCTCTTTGAAGTCTAAGTGTGTGAGGTTTTACTACAGTCCTGTTTCTCTGAATGGACAAAGTCTTCTAACCTCTCCCTTGACTCAGATGCTATTAATCAGGGCAGTATACAGTGGGTCTGATATTAAGGGACCCAGTATGGACAACTGGGTCTTTGTTTTCTCCCCCAAGTTGGGTTTGAATCAGTCCTGAGTTACTGTATTTATTCCTCATGATCCTTTAGGTTCGTGATTTACATCTATATTATGTTAGACTTTAGGATTTGAGGATTAGAGACCCAAAAAGGCACATTGATAACCATGGACACGGCTCTTTTGATTACCTCATCGTCCCGGGACACACTGCTGGCTGGCCTATGACACATTTATTATTATAAACGGTAATGTCTCAGTCACTTTCACACAAAAGTAAACCAGGCAGGACTTTCAGATTCATAATCCTTTGTTTTTTAGCTGCAATGGAAATCTGGTGCTTGATTCAGGAAATTGGGAGATGATGGGAGGATTATATTTATTTCTGATAAACTGCCATTTGTTGCTTAGATAGAAAAAAAGGTAAAGACTGAATCTGTAGTTGCAAGACATAAAACATACTCTTAAGGCAGCCAGGAAGAATGAATGTTCAGGCCAGGTGCAGTGGCTCACGCCTGTAATCCCAGTACTTTGGTAGGCCAAGGCGGGTGAATCACCTGAGGTCAGAGGTTCGAGACCAACCTGGTCAACATGGCGAAACCCCATCTCTACTAAAAATAGAAAAATTAGCTTGGCGTCGTGGCGCATGCCTATAATCCCAGCTAATCGGGACACGGAGGCAGGACAATTGCTTGAACCCAGGAGGCGGAAGTTGCAGTGAGCCGAGATCATGCCGCTGCACTCCAGCCTGAGCGACAGAGTGAGACTCCATCTCAACAACAACAACAAAAAAGAATGAATGTTCAAATACAATGCTCTTCTTGAAATATTTCTGTAGGAGCTGGACATTGGAGAGACAAAGAATACAGTCTTTCTTGCCCAAGGGGTTCACTATTTCCAAGGAGGCTGAAATACGTACAACCAATTTTGATATTCTAGGATAATTGTTTAAGTTTGATCTATAAAGCCAGTTTAACAAAAGCACATAATAGGAAGCAATAAATACGCTTGAGGACGGGAAGGAAAGTTTCAGAGAGCAAGGAACAGTTGGACTCCACCTTGAAAAACTCAGATTTTTACCAGGAAAATTTTGGAGGAAAACATTTTAGATAAAGAAAATTATGTGAGTTAAAGGGCAGAAGAATGAAAAATACAAGGTTTGTTCAGTCATGCATATGGGGTCCGATATGTCTGGTGTATAGGCTATTGGGTGTGGAGATAGAATATGAGATTTAAGAAATTGATTAAAGCCAGATCACATAGAATTTTAAGTGTGCCAAGAAGGGTGGAATTTATCTTATAGAAATGGAAAACCATCAGCGTTTTCAAAACATAACTGCAAGAAAAGAGGGATGTTTTACAAAGATGACTGGTTGTATGGAACATAGATAGGAAAAGACAAGAGACTGAAGACAGGGAGATGGGGTTGTTTCCAAATTTTAAGGATGAGATAACCTAAAAAACAAAACACAACTATATAATACATGAAAAGAGGTAATTCCTTCTGTTTCTGCTCCACACATTGTGAAGATGGCACCCTACAATGTTTGTATGAGGCCAGGCGCAGTGGCTCATGCCTGTAATCTCAGCACTTTGGGAGCCCGAGGTGGGTGGATCACAAGGTCAGAAGTTCGAGACCAGCCTGGCCAATATGGTGAAACCCTGTCTCTACTAAAAAATACAAAACTTAGCTGAGTGTGGGAGTGCACACCTTGAGTCCTAACTACTCGGGAGGCTGAGGCAGGAGAATCACTGGAACCTGGGAGGTGGAGGTTGCAGTGAGCTGAGATCACGCCACTGTACTCCAGCCTGGGTGACAGAGCAATACTCTTATCAAAAAAAAAAAGCCTATATGAAATTCTGGAGCCTTCATTCCTATCATCCCTATGGAACTTGTAGAATAAGAAGCACTGTTTTGGTCATATTGAAACAGTGTGAATAATACAAGGTACGTAAGATGGAAAGGAAAAAGTTAAATTATTATTATTATTATTATTTTTTGCAGAAGACATGATCTTGTTTTCTTGTTTTTTTTTTTTAAAGACAGGATGGAGTGCAGCGGTACAATCACAGCTTACTGCAGCCTTGGCCTTCTGGGCTCAAGCAATCCTCCCACCTCAGCCTCCTGAAGACATGATCTTATATATAGAAAACCCTAACACTATACACACACACACACAGCCTATATAGCTAATAAATTCAGCAAAGTGACAGGATAGAATATCAATGCATGAAAATCCACTGCATTTTTATACACTAGCAATGAACAATTTGAAAAAAATTTAAAAAGCATTGTCACTTACAATAACATCAAAAAGAATAAAATACTTAGAAATAAACTTAATTAAGGAAGCAAGACTTATATACTGAAAACTGCAAAACACTGCTGAAAGAAATTAATGAAGACATAAATAAATGGAAAGATACCCTATGTTCATTGACTGGAAGATTTTGTATAGTTAAAATGATATTACCCAAGTCAATCTAAAGATTCAATGCAATCCCTATCAATTTCCCAACGATATATTTTTCAAAAATAGAAAAACTCAAACTAAGATTAATGTGGAATCTCAAGGAACCTTTAAATAGCCAAAACAACCTTAAAAAACTAGAACAAAATCGGAGGTGTCATACTTCCTAATTTCAAAACTTACTATAAAGCTATGGTAATCAAAACAGCATTGTACTAGCAAAATGACAGAGATAGTCCAATGGAATAAAATAGAGAGCCCAGAAATACATCATCACATATATGATCAATCAATTTTCAAAAAGTATGCCATGACCATAAAATGAGGAAAGGACAGTCTTTTCAACAAATGGTTCTGGAAAAACTGGATATCCACATGCAAATGAATGAAGTTGGACCCATATATTTCATCATATACAAATATTAACTCAAAACAGGTCAAAAACCTAAACTTAAAGGCTAAAACTATGAAACCCTCAGAAAAAAACAGAGGGCAACATCTTCATGATATTAGATTTGGCAATGATGTTTTGGATATGACACCAAAAGCACAGGCAACAAAAAAACAAATAGACACACTAGATTTCAAAATTTAAAAGTGTGTGCATCAAGGACCCTATCAAGAGAGGTAAAAGGCAACCCACAGAGTGGGAGGAAATATTTACAAATCACATATCTGATAAGGGATTAATATCCAGAAAATAGAAAGAACCCCTGCAAGCTAACAACAGCAGCAAAACAACATAACTGAAGACCAGGCAAAAGACTCAGACATTTCTACAAAGATGATACACAAATGGCCAATGAACATATGAAAGATGCTTGAGGGAAATGCAAATCAAAATCACGACGAGATACCATTTCACACCATTAGGATAATTATTATCAAAAAAGTATAATAACAAGTGTTGATGAGAAAGGCAAGAATTTGGAACTTTTGTACATTGTTGGCAGGAAGGTAAAACGATACAGCTACTGTGAGAAAACATATGGCGGTTCCTCAAAAAGGTAAATACAGAATTACTATATGATCCAGAAATTCTACCCCTAGGTATGTGCTAGGTATGTGCAAAAGAACTGAAAGCAGAGACTCAGAGATACTTGTACACCAGTGTTCAGAGCAGCATTGTTCATAATGGCTAAAAGCTGGAAGCAACCTAAGTGTCCATTAACAGATGAATGGATAAACAAAATGTGGTATACACATAGAGTGGAATATTATTTATCCATAAAAAAGGATGAAGTTCTGATATATGCTGCAGCGTGGATGAACCTTGAAAGAATTATGCTAGGTGAAATAAACCAGACACACAAAGACAAATATTGTATAATTCCACTTATATGAGCTACTGAGAGTAGTCAAATTCACAGGGGCAGAAAGTAGAACGGTGGCTGCCAGGGGCAGGGTGTGTGTGGAGGTGGGTGAGGCGGGGGCGTAGGGAGAGTTATTGTTTAATTGGAACAGAGTTTCGGTTTGAAATGATGAAGAACTTCTGGAAGTAAATTATGATGCTGGTTGCATAGCAATGTGAATGTACTTAATGATCAATATCATTAACAGTACCAGTATCACTGAACACTTTAAAATAGCTGATATGGTAAATGTCATCTTATGTATACTTTACTGTAATAAAAAAAAAAAAAACCCAGCATGATAACACTATTTTGACTGTAGATGAGTCTCTGTCAGGTAGAGAAAATAAGCAATCTATATGAACAGACACCTCTTTGCAGACCCAGGTGCGAGTTGGAAGTTTCGAAAAGAAATACAAAGACTAAAATGGTGAAGACTGTCCCTTATCGGAGTAGGTGATCAAGATGTCAAAGACATGATAAACTCACATTGCAGTTTGATGAGCCATCAAACGTTGGGTAAGAACCATCTGGCCAGTCAGCAGGGTCCAGGGCAGCCGACTGCCGGTGCTGGGCCTCGTATTCCTTGAGCTGTAACAAGAAGAAATGGATACTGAAATGGGAAGAATGGCCAGACACTGGCCAGACCTTTTACAGGGAAATGACTCAAATAATACATCTAGGTTCCTGGTTCATAATCTTGTGCTCAAGCAGCAGAGAGATCACTTTGGGTACCTTCTTCATGCCGGTGTTGGTAACTAAGTACCAGCCAAAGACACCTTTCCCAAAACCAAGAGGAAGACAAGTACCCTGCCCTATGGGTTTTCATCTAAGTCAAATCAACAGGCAAAATGGACTCTTTGTATCCTGTGTTCCAGAAAGAATTTTCACTTTCCCCCTCCAACATCAAAACTTCTGTTTCCTCAGCTTGATTATAAAGAAATTGTCTGTAGTTTGGCCTCTGAATTACCTTTCCAAGGGTGTAAGTCAAAAACATGCATGTCCTTTTTAGGAAGAGAAAATGACAGACTACAGACATTTTAGTGAAATGGGGTCAAACCCTGAAACATACACATATATATATGTGTGTGTATGTGTGTGTGTATATATATGTGTGTGTATATATATGTGTTATATATATATTTGTTTTTTACATGTATATAAAACAAATATATATATAAACATATATATATATATTTGTTGTTGTTGTTGAGACAGGGTCTCTACTCTGTCACCCAGGCTACAGTGCAGTGGTGCAATCATGGCTCACTGCAGATTTGACCTCCCAGGCTCAAGCGATCCCACCCCAGCATCCCGGGTAGCTTGGACTACAGGCATGCACCACCATGCCCACCTAATTTTTGTATTTTTTTTTTTTTTTTTTTTTTGTAGAGATGGGGTTTTGCCATGTTGCCCAGGCTGGTCTCAAAATCCTAAGCTCAAGTGTTCCACCCCCTCAGCCTCCCAAAATGCTGGGATTACAGGTGTGAGCCACCATACCCGACCCTGAAACAGATTTTTAACAATCACGTTTGTCTTGTTCAAAATGGCTTCAAGTTGCTAGTCCCATGTTATCACCTAACAAACGTTATGGGGTTATTGGAGACCTTTGAGGATGGTCTCTCTATTGAGATCTTAGAGATATTAAAAGTTTAGGTTCAGAAACAAGGTTTCTAGTTTTTGAAAAACACAGAAAGACAATTGAAATCCTATAGCAGGCCAGGCGCAGTAGCTCACACCTGTAATCCCAGAACCTTGGGAGGCCAAGAGAGGTGGATCACCTGAGGTCAGGAGTTCGAGACCAGCCTGGCCAAGATGCTGAAACCCCATCTCTACTAAAAACACAAAAATTAGCTGGGCGTGGTGGCACATGCCTGTAATCCCAGCTACCCAGGAGGCTGAGGCAGGAGAATCGCTTGAACCTGGGAGGCAGAGGTTGCAGTGAGCTGAGATCGCACCACTGCACTCCAGCCTGGGCGACAAGAGCGAAATTCTGAGGAAAGAAAGAAAAGAAAGAAAGGCTATAGCAAAGTGAGCAGATTTACTTTTAAAAATTTTTTATAATGTCTTTTACTATACTTCCCAAATAAGTGAGCAAATTTAACTTAGCAAGATGAGATCTTTCAGAATGGCATATGTGAGAGAGTGTTACACAGAAATTGAGCTCTGGGGTTCAAAACAATTGTCACTACATTCAAACCCTATTACAAAGCAGTGTGCACATATGAATTTAAGACAGTGATCAAATCATGTTCCATGTGCCAAGCAACTTAAAAACAGAAATAATTGAACCTGCCAGCCCACGTGATGGTGACTGGACAATCCCGAAGCCCTGGAGCTTGAGGATGTGGTAGCGCCACTACAATGACAGTTATTCCTCCAGGAAAAAGCCACTTTCACAACTGTGATTTCAACCTGCGAAATTCTTTTCTGCGTGTATGTGGGAGGAGGTAGGCAGTATTGATTACTGAGTAAGAGCTTGAATGCAGAACCAAATACCAGCTGGGAGGCCTGAGGACAAATTATTTAACCCCTCTATGTTTCAGTTCCTCCACCTGGAAAACAGGCATGACGATAAATCTGTCTTACAGAGCTGTTACCAGAATTAACTATGATAATGCAGCAAAACTCTCAGCACACTGTATCAAAGCAATAGAGTTAGTATAATACTATTATTATTACCATTGTGCTTTCAGAGAAAAGAAAGCTCAAAGTTCACATTAACTTGACGTGTTTAAACTTTTGGGTATTAGGGGTATTAATCATTTTAATCTTTCCATTACATTAGGGACACTTAGATTGTTCCAGTCTTTACTTTATGTTATACACTAGGATGTTCTCTCCATTTTGATATATTGGCCTGTGAAATGCTACATTCTCCCTGTATGATTGAGAGTATCTGCCCGTTGGAAAATGGGATTATCATGAGATTATTACGTCTTCAGGTCTCTAGTCCATGTTTATATCCAACCTTAGCTGCATCTCCTAGGAGCCACTAAATAACTTTCAGCTTTAAGGAAAACAGGTACAAATTTCTAACTAGTCAATCATATATGATGATTTTTTTTTTCCTGCTGTATGCTCATCTCTGCTATCTACTTTGGGGCCTAAAACTATGTGTGCTTTTCTGATAGAGATTTTAATTCTGTGCCCTACCCAAACTTTGCTACTTAACTGGTTTTTTGGTTTGTTTTCTGTAACAGGGTCTCGCTCTGTTGCCCAGGCTGGAGTGCAGTAGTGCAATCACGGCTCATTGCAACCTTGATCTCCCTGATTCAAGCAATCCTCCCATCTCAGCCTCCCGAGTAGCTGGGACTACAGGGGCATGGCACCACATCCAGCTAATTTTTTTGTATTTTTTGTAGAGATGAGGTTTCATCATGATGCCCAGGTTGGTGTCGAACTCCTGGGCTCAAGTGATCCACCTGCCTTGGCCTCTCAAAGTGCTGAGATTAGAGATGTGAGCCGCCGCACCTGGCAACTGTTTTTTTAATTATCCTAATTACACAACTCTAAGTGTTTTAAAGTTACAAAACAAGCTCTCTATTTTTTTTTTTAAGTGCACTGCACAGGAAAAAAAAACCCATGTAATTACACAGGTTATTACATGGATAATTACCTGTTATAATTACATTTTTATATTCCACTTTGGTTCGAGAAGTTTTGGTTTAATTATAATTTCATGAAGGCATGACCATTTGTAATTTCATTAAAGAATGTATATTAAAGCAAATCTGTAGTGTTTTACATTAATTCCAGGAGTTATAAAATAATGACATTTTAAGGTGTTTGTGTGTGTCTTAAGCAAAAACATTCCCTCACATCCTGTGTTCCCAAATCTCATTGTTTTCTCACAATTGAAGTCCATGACATGATTTTTTAGAATGATGGCCATCTTTAAAAGAGTAATGCTTATTCCATCTTGGAGACCTTTAGGGAGAGATATATCATAATGTTCCAATTTCTACTAGTACTTACTATAAAGAGCATTTACATTATATTAAACCGAAATCCACTCCAGCTGCTTTTTAAATTCATTTCTTTCTAATCTGTCCTCAGTAGAGATTTTAAAACACAAACAAACAATCAAACATTCTCCAGGACATCCGAAATATGTACTCTTTAACAACCCTCAGGCACTTGAAGACTGTGATTAAGTTCTTTTCTGCTTCTTTTGAGATAAATCCTTTCCAACTTCTCCCCATGAGATCAATTTTTTAAAAACCTCCTATGGACTCTATATGTGTCCAAATCTCTGTGATTTGATGCACAGTCGCTTTTATAAAGAAATGACTCAACAATACATCTAGGTTCCTGGTTCATAATCTTGTGCTCTGGTATACCAGATGCCCAGATTACCTTAATGACTTTACAAGAATGTCCTATAGGTATAAATTCACATACCCTGCTCTAGAGAACATGACTAAAAGAAGCTGTCTCCACAAAGATATCTAGATGGCTGCTCCCCGTCCCCAATCAGCTTTCAGACATCTCATCCCTGGCATGACAAACTCTACAATGCCATTCACCCTCCAGGGCTCCCCACTCCCTTTGGAATCAGGCTGAGTGAGGCTAGACCCCTCCTGAAATCACATCTCTGTCCAACTTCATCCTTCTCCCTCACTTAGAGGTTTCTCTTAAAAGCCTTCTTTCAATAGGCCACTTGCACAATGCTATATATAGTTTGGATGTCTCTTTCCCCAAACCTTATACTGAAATTGAATTCCAATATTGGGGATGGGGGCCTAAAGAGAGGTGTTTGGGGCTATGAGGGAGGATCCCTTAAGAATAGTTTAACACCCTGGGGAGGGGTGGGGAAGGTGATTTCTCAGTCTATTTGTTCCCCAAATAGCAGCTGTTATAAAAGAGCCAGGCACCTCCCCTCTCCCTCTTGTTTCTTCTCACCAAGTGATCTCTGCACACACACTGCCTTCCACCATAAGTGGAAGCAGCCTGAGGTTTTCACTAGATGACCAATCTCTCAGCAGTAGAATCATGAGCCAAATAAACCTCCTTTCTTTATAAGTTACCCTGTCTCAGGTATTCCTTTATAGCAACACTAAATAGACTAAGATACACAAGAGTCCCTATCTCAGGCTGTGCTTCCAGGGAATCAGATGTATGATACCTGAATTAAGAAAAGTTTGAACCAGGCACGGTGGCTCACGCCTGTAATCCCACCACTTTGGGAGGCTGAGGCAGGTGGATCACTTGAGGTCAGGAGTTCGAGACCAGCCTGGCCAACATGGTGAAACCCTGTCTCTACTAAAAATACAAAAATTAGCTGGGCGTTGTGGCGCTTGCCTGTAGTCCCAGCTACTTGGGAGGCTGAGGCAGGAGAATTGCTTGAACCTGGGAGGTGGAGGTTGCAGTGAGCCAAGATCGCGCCACTGCACTCTAGCCTGGGCGACAGAGCAAGACTCTGTCTCAAAAAAAAAAAAAAAAAAAATTAGCCAGGTGTGGTGGCACGTGCCTAGAGTCTCAGCTACTAAGGAAGCTGAGGCATGAGAACTGCTTGAGCCTGGAAGGTCGAGGCTGTAGTGAACCATTATCACGCCACTGCACTCTAGCCTGGGCTACAGAGCAAGACCCTATCTCAAAAAAAAAAAAAAAGTTCACCATGCCAAAACATCAGTGACAGTCAATGACAAACATTAAGTGCTCTTTGCTTAATCTCCAAAGGACTTTATTTCTGACTTTCACACAGATATGGTCTTGTTGGAATCACATACATACATTATCAGATCAATGTGTAATACTTATTGATTAGATCACATTGACTTGAGCAGTCTTTAGTATAAATAATTATTTTTAAGGAAATGTGATTATTAAATCACGGTCATAGATCTCTCTCAATTTCATATAGACAGTGCTTCCAGTTAAAATGGCAAAGGACATTATTATTCTACAATATCACTCATCAATGCTGAGTATTATCATTCCAATACATTTACTACTATTCTCTTTTATCCAAGGCTTTAAATGTGAGTATATTCCCTTCCCTCTTATCTTCACCCTCCAACAAATTACTCACATAAATGAATAACCTATAGCTTCCAAGTATGGGCTTTCTACATCTTATGGAATTAGTAAAAGATTGAATGTCCTGAACTTACTTGCCAAGAGCTATGTAAGCCCTTAAAATTGGTACAGGCGCACCTCATTTTACTGAGCTTCACTTCACTGCACATCACAGAAACTGCGTTTTACAAATTGAAGGTTTGTGGCAGCCCTGCATCGAACGAGTTTATCAGTGCCATTTTTCTAACAGCACGAGCTCACTCTGAGTCCCTGTTGTCACATTTTGGCAATTCCTACAGTATTTCAAACTTTTTCATTCTTATTACATCTGTTATGGTGACCTGTGATCCGTGACCTTGGATGTTAATATTGTAATTGTTTTGGGGAGCCATGAACCTAAACATATAAGATAGTGAACTTAATGGATAAATATGTGTGTTCTGACGGCTCCACTGACCAGCCATTCTCCCATCTCTCTCCCTCCTGCTCAAGCCTCCCCATTTCCTGAGACACAACATATTTAAATTAGGCCAATTAATAACCCTGCAATCGCCTCTGTGCCTTTAATTGTAAGGAAGAGTAGCGTGCTTCTCACTTTAAATCAAAAGCTAGGAATGATTAAGCTTAGTGAGGAGGGCATGTTGAAAGCCAGGGTAAGCTAAAAGCGAGGGCTTTTGCATCAAACAGTTAAGTTGGGAATGCAAAGGAAAAGTTCTCAAAGGAAACGAAAAGTGCTACTCCACTGGACACACAAATGATAAGAAAATGGAACAGCCTTATTGCTGACATGGAGAAAGTTTGAATGGTCTGCGTAGAAGATCAGAACAGCCACAACACTCTCGTAAGCCAACGCCGAATCCAGAGCAAGGCCCTAACTCTTTTCAGTTCTATGAAGAGATAAGGAGGTGCGTCTTATATTAAATGCAGAAACTATTTTTTTGAGAACACCAACAAATTTATGTGACTCACTTTACTGCAATATGCCCTTTACTGCAGTGGTCTGATGCCAAACCTGCAATACCTCTGAGGTATCCCGGTACACAGAAATTGTTATTTAAAATCTGCCGATGACCTAGATCTCCCTAAGCAACAATTTTACTGATGAGCTCGACTTCCTTAAAGCATATGTGTTAATTATCCATCATAAAGCTATTAGAAAATGTCTGTTAATGCCATTAGATGGGATGAAAGCATTCAGTAAATAAAATATTGAAATCCTAAGTTAAGCTATCTTTTAAAATTACACTAAAAAAGACAGTACACTGAGGTTTGTTTTGTAAATTTCATTCTTTTCCAGTGATTTTTCAGCTTACGGTAATGTTTCACATATTAGTTCTTTGTAGCCTTTTTCATTTTGATCTTCATTTGTATGTGATAACTGGGTTTTTAGGGGTGTGATGAACCACGGTTTTATAATTTACAGTGGGAAAACATCCATCAATGAAATCAAATTCATACAAATGAAACAGAGTGGACCAAACTGTCTTGATCTGAACATCGGCAAAATTTTTCCCAATATGATGACGCCCGCCTCCAAGACCATCTTCTCTCCTGTTGAGATGTCCTGTAATCACTGATCAGGAGCCACAAGCTCCACCCAAGTGTCTTGAAATCCTTGATTGACAGTGAGAGATAAACCCATTTGGTGGCCTGGAGGAATGGTACATCCTATCACACCCTCTGAGGCAGTTTAGCCATTCTCAGTATAGTCAATACGGCGGTGATTAAATAAGTTTCAATCTTTTTTTTTTTTTTTTAAGATGGAGTTTTGCTCTTTTTGCCCAGGCTACAGTGCAATGGTGCGATCTCGGCTCACTGCAACCTCTGCCTCCGTGATTCTCCTGCTTCAGCCTCCCATGTAGCTGGGATTACACGTGCGTGCCACCACGCCTGGCTAATTTTGTATTTTTATTAGAGACGGGGTTTCATCATGTTGGCCAGACTGGTCTTGAACTCCTGACCTCATCAGGTGATCTGCCTGCCTCGGCCTCCTAAAATGCTGGGGAGTTTCAATCTTGAGCAGGTCATAAGTTAAGGAAGGTAGATCCTCTCCACGGACAGTTTTCTGCTTCAAATAACATTTTTCATGAAGTGTTTCATCTCTGGCTATAAAGCAGCTCATTTAGGCACCAGTAGTTGAGGATGTATGCTGCCCTGAGAACAGTCTAATAAGCAGCCCTGTGACTTCCTCATCTGCCAACAGGTGCTCACCCTTGTCTGTAGTATCCAGTAAAGTTTGGAGAATGCCTTGGATTTTTTCTTCTGGTTTCTGTGTTTCTGGGTTGCCTTACAGACAATAGTTGTGCTCTCAATGAGCTTTGTAACTGCTTCTGCAACCACGCAGAGGCAGCCAACGTGGCCGCAGCCAGGCCAAAGGCTTGAAGCTGCCACTCACGTCTGTGCACAGCTGTGCCACCTCTTACTGAGTTGACTTCTGATTTCCTTTCCATGTAAACCATGGCTAGCTATCAAATTATGAGCTCAGAAAGAGCTTCACACAATTTTTTTCTCTGCTTTCTCCCCAGCTTGAAAGTATTCCTTTCTTTTTCAGTTATAGAAACTTGCCGTCTAAAGTGGGCTACATTAAGGCTACTTTTTAACATTTTCTCTTGCCCCAAGAACACTGGATTAGGCATGTCATATTCAACTCCCTTCCCAAACACAGGTGTCCTGAGATGACTGTAGACATCTTCTGCATCTTTGGTTTTACTATTAAAAAGTGGTGCAGTCGGCTGGACGCAGTGGCTCAGGCCTATAATCCTAGCACTTTGGGAGACCAAGGCAGGTGGATCACATGAGGTCAGGAGTTTGAGACCACCCTGGCCAACATGGTAAAATCCCATCTCTACTAAAAATACAAAAATTAGCCGGGCGTGGTGGCAGGCGCCTATAATCCCAGCTACTTGGGGGGCTGAGGCAGGAGAATCGCTTGAACCCAGGAGGTGGAAGTTGCAGTGAGCCAAGATCATGCTACTTCACTCCAGCCTGGCTGAAAGGGCAAAACTCCGTCTCAAAAAAAAAAAAAAAAAAAGTAGTGCAGTCTCATCTCTCTCCAGGAGTAAATGTCTTGCTCACCACAGAAAAACTACATACAGGTCCATACTTCTCATATGCCCATACTTCTCATATGCACTTTCTAGAAATTCAATTTAACTTTTCCCAAATGTATGGCATGCCCAAGGAATGTAATGGGAGAGAAAACATATGATGAGCATTTTGCACCAGCCAGCAGCTAGGCCAGGTGGTTACTGTTGTGGCAAAGCAGACCAGGCTGAGAATGAAGGCGCAGGAGATGAGCAGCATGGACAGGAGGCTGTCACTTTCACCTGCCACCCACTCCACCAACTGCCCCAGCGCCGACCCGCTCATCTGCACTAAGCCCAGCATTCCAATTATAATCTTTTAGTTATTTTTAAATGTACAATATATTATTGTTGACTGTAGTCACCCTGTTGTGCTAGCAAATCCTAGATGTTATTCATTCTTTCTAACTATACTTTCGTACCCATTAACCATCCATACTTCCCCTCACCTCCTCACTACCATCCCCAGGCTCTGGTAACCATCATTCTACTCTCTATCTCCATCAGTTCAATTGTTTTAATTTTTACCTCCCATAAATGAGTGAGAACTTGTGCAGTTTGACTTTCTGTGCCTGGATTATTTCACTTAATATAATGTCCTCCAATTCTATCCATGTTGTTGTAAATGACAGAGACTCATTCTTTTTTATGGCTGGGTAGTGTTCCACCGTGTATATGTACCACATTTTCTTTATCGATTCATCTGTTGATGGACACTTAGGTTGCTTCCAAGTCTTGGCGATCGTCAACAGCACTGCAATAAACATGAGAGTGCAGATAGCTCTATGCTTACTTCCCTTCTTTTGGGTAGATACTAGCAGTGGGATTGCTGCATCATATGGTAGTTCTATTTTTTTATATTGTGAGGAACCTCCATACTGTTCTCCATAGTGGCTGTAATAATTTACATTCCCATCAACAATATATGAGGGTCCTCCTTTCTCCATATCCTTAACAGCATTTGTTATTGCCTGTCTTTTGGATAAAAGCCATTTTAGGCCAGGCACAGTGACTCATGCCCGTAATCACAACACTTTGGGAGGCCGAGGTGGGTGGATCACCTGAGGTCAGGAGTTCGAGACCAGCCTCGCCAACATGGTGAAACACTGTCTCTACTAAAAATACAAAAATTAGCCAGGCATGGTGGTGGGCACCTGTAATCCCAGCTTCTCGGGAGGCTGAGGCAGGAGAATTGCTGGAACCTGGGAGGTGGAGGTTGCACTGAGCCAAGATTGCACCATTGCACTCCAACCTGGGTGACAGAGCAAGACTCCATCTCAAAAAAAAAAAAAAAAAATTAGCCAGGTGTGGTGGCAGGCACCTGTGGTCCCAGCTATTCGGGACGCCGATGCAGGAGAATCGCTTGAACCCAGGAGGCGGAGGTCGCAGTGAGCCGAGATCTCGCCACTGCATTCCAGCCTGGGTGACAGAGTGAGACTCCATCCCACAAAGCCATTTTAATTGGGGTGAGATGATATCTTACTGTAGTTTTGATTTGCATTTCTCTGACGACCAATAATGTTGAGCACCTTTTCACATGTCTGTTTTCCCTTTGTCTTCTTCTGAGAAATGTCTATTCAGATAATTTCTCCATTTTTTAAATTAGATTATTGGATTTTTTTCCTATTGAGTTGTTTGAGTTCCACATATATTGTTTATTAATCCTTTGTCAGACGGTTAGTTTGCAAATATTTTCTCCCAGTATGTGGGTTGTCTTTTCACTTTGCCAATTGCTTTGTTTGCTGTGCAGAAGCATTTTAACATGATGTAATCCCATTTGTCCATTTTTGTTTTAGCTGCCTGTACTTTTAGGATATCACTCAAGAAATTTTTGCCCAGTCCAATGTCCTGGAGAATTTCCTCAATGTTTTCCTTTTACTAGTTTCATAGTTGAGTCTTAAAGATTTGTCTTTTAATCCATTTTGATTAGATTTTTCTATATGGCAAGAGAGAGGGGTCTAGTTTCATTCTTCTGCATATGAATATCCAATTTTCCCAGCACCATTTATTGAAGAGATTGTTCTTTCCCCATTGTATATTCTTGGCACCTTTGTTGAAAGTGAGTTCACTGCAGATGCACGGGTTTATTTCCGGGCTCTCTATTCTATTCCATTGGTCTATATGTCTGTTTTTATGCCAGTACCATGCTGTTTTGGTTACTACAGCTCCGTAGTATAGATTTGAAGTCAGTTAATGTTATTCCCCCAGTTTTGTTCTTTTTGCTCAGGGTGGCTTTGGCTGTTCTAGGTATTCTGTGGTTCAATACAAATTTTAAGATTATTTTTTCTTCTTTCCTTTTTTTGGGGGGTGGGGGGGATGGATTCTCACTCTCGCCCACGTTGGAGTTCAATGGCATGATCTTGGCTTACTACAACCTCCGCCTCCCTGATTCAAGCTATTCTTCTGCTTCAGCCTTCCAAGTAGCTTGCTACAGACACGTGCCACCACGCCTGGCTAATTTTTGTATTTTTAGTGGAGACGGGGTTTCACCATGTTGGCCAGGTTGGTCCCGAACTCCTGATCTCAAGTGATCTGTCCGCCTCGGCCTCCCAAAGTGTAAGATCATTTCTTCTAATTCTGTGAAGCATGTCATTGGTATTTTGATATGGATTGCACTGAATCTGTAGATTGCTTTGGGTAGTATAGCCATTTTAATGATATTGATTCTTCTAATCCGTGAACATGGAATAGCTTTCCTTTTTTTTTTTTTTTTTTGGTGTCCTTTTCTTGCATCAATGTTTTATTGTTTTCATTATAGAGAGCTTTCACTTCTTTGGTTGAGTTTATTCTTAGGTATTTTATTTGTGGCTACTATAAATGGAATTACTTTCTTGATTTCTTTTCAGAGTATTTGTTGCTGAACACATACACAGAAATGTATGTGTTGATTTTGTAGCCTGCAACTTTACTTATCAGTTCTAATAGTTTTTCAGTGGAATCTTTGGTTCTCTTTTATTTCTCTCTCTTGCCTGATTGCTATAGCTAGGACTTTCAGTACTACGTGGAATAACAGTAGTGAAAATGGACATCTTTGTCACATAACTTTTATTATAGGATATTGTTGTAATTGTTCTATTTTATTTTTATTGTTGTTAATTTTTTATTATACCTAATTTATAGATTAAAGTCTACCATGGATATGTATGCATAGGAACATAAGAAAAAACATACATAGTATGTATAGGGTTTGGTACCATCTGCAGTTTCAGGCATCCACTGGGGGTCTCAGAACATATCCCTTGCATGTAAGAGGGAACTACTGTATATTAAACTAAACTGAGTATATGTGTGCCATTGTTTCAAGGTTTCAGACCTTTAAGGTTCCACTCAATGGTTGCTATAGGTTGAATGTTACGGTTTCTATGTGTTGAATGTTTGTCTCTCCCCAAGGTCATGGTGAGAATTTGGTAGTTGTTGTGGCGGTGTTAAGAGGTGAAACTTTGGGAGGTGATAGGGTAGTATTACCGTCATTATCAAAGGGCAAGTTTGCCCCCTTTAGCTTCTTGGCATTCCTCCTTCTGGCTTATAAGCATCTAGCCTTCCTCCCCTGCAGATCATGTGGTGTACAAGGTGTCATCTTAGAAGAGCACAGTCTCACCAGACACCAAACCTGCTGGGGCCCCTTGACATTAGATTTCCCAGCCTCCAGAGCTATGCGCCAATAAATTCCTGTTCTTGATGAATTACCCAGTCTGTGGTATTCTGTTACAGCAGCACAAAATGGACCAAGACAATGGTAAAGTCTTAACTCATTCAATGGTTCCTTGGTGATTTGAAGGTTTTTGTCAATTTCTAAACCTGTTTATTTGGGACTTATCTGCACAGTACTGAACCAACTGTTCAAAGTGAAAATTCAAGAATCAATGGGTTTGTTGTTCAACAACAAAGCAAGGAATCTCTTAATAAATTGCTGCCTTACTATCATAAATGCTGCTCTAGTATCCTGAAGGTTGATTAGGCTTCTTGTAGTGCCTAACTTAACTCAGGGGGAAGTAATAAAAACAAAAAACAAACACAATAAATTGCAATTAATATTTACTTAGATATGAAAGTAAGTATAACCTTTAGATTATTCAAAATTCAGTTTGTGAAGGCATCTTATAGAACCGATATTTATAGGCCAGGTGCGCTTGCTTATGCCTGTAATTCCAACATGTTGGGAGGCCGAGGTGAGAGGATCACTTGAGCCCACGGGTTTGAGACCAGCCTGGGCAACATGAAGAGACCCTGTCTCTGTAAAAAATTTAAAAACTAGGTAGGTGTGGTGTCACACACCTGTGGTCCCAGCTACTCAGGAGGCTGACATGGGAGGATTGCTTGGACCCAGGAGGTTGAGGCTGCTGTGAGTTGTGATTGCACCACTGCACTACAGTCTGGGCAACATAGTGAGACCCTATCTCAAAAAAACAAAAAATCCTGATGTTTACAATGTTTTTAGTACATTTGATTTTTATTTAATAATTGATCTTTTACTACTGATTACATTCTTTTCAAAAGCTTGTGAATTTTGCAGCTGCATTCAGAAGGCCATTTTCCTCATTAATGTGGTCCACAGATCAAAAATATTTGCCATTCATTCATTCATGTTTTCATTGACTATAGAAGTTTCACCTCACAAAGTAGAATGTTTGTATCAAGTAAACAGAATAAATATTTTATCTGACAACATGGGTACCTGATTCCTATACCCCTTGTTGGCCGCAAACATTTTTACACTTCAGAAAGTCAAGTCCTCACAAATATAAACCAGGTATCTGCATGCTTACCCTAGCAAGTGCTTCCTCAATTGTGATCATCTTTTCTTTGACCATCATCATTAGCTGAATCCGCTCCTCATCGCTCATCGTTATTTCACTGGCAACATAACCAACGTCTTCTCCTGGAGATTGAGGACAAAGAACAACAGGAGTGAAAACAAGAATGGCGAAACAGAACGTCAATGCTGAACATCTGCTGTCTCGGGCTAGAGAAGAATGTTGCTCAGGACACTATGTATGTTGAACGTTACTGATGAAGCAAAGGGTGGCAAAAATATGCTGCTTTTTAAGAAGCCAATAAGCACCTCTGATTGAGAAACAGGCTTGCAGAACACGTGGGTGTCACCATAGAAACAAATCCTTCAAGATGATCAGAGCCTTTGAGATAGAGTACCCAGTGGACGGGTTTTGGAGGAAAGTGAGAGAGAGCTCCTCGCTATAGGTGGAGTAAAGATCTAATTTACACACCCAACTGGATCATACAAGCATTCCAAGGCTCCTTCAGCTGTGGGTTCTTTGTGTCCTTCCATTAGAAATACAAATGAGAAGAAAATATTTTTGCAAAGAAGTGGGAAAGAATCCTAGGTCATGACAGAGGAAGGTCACAGAGTTCAGACCTGGCAAAACCTTCCATTCCTACTAAGTTATTTCACTGTTATTATTCCTCAAAACTAAGTGCACCGGGCACAGTGGCTCATGCCTGTAATCCCAGCGCTTTGGGAGGCCAAGGCAGGTGGATCACTTGAGGTTAGGAGTTCGAGACCAGCCTGGCCAACAAGGTGAAACCCCATCTCCACTAAAAATACAGAAATTAGCCGGGCATGGTGGCAGGCACCTGTAATCCCAGACACTCAGGAGACTGAAGCAGGAGAATTGCTTTGAACCCGGGAGGTGAAGGTTGCAGTGAGCCAAGATCACACCACTGCACTCCAGCCTAGGTGACAGAGCAAGACTCCATCTGAAGACAAAAAAAAAAAAAAAAAATGCTAAGTGCAAATCACAGACATGAAGCATGTTGAGTTAATCAGAAGAAGGGTGCCATATAGGTCTGTATCTGAAAGTATTATTGTCATAAATTGGTTTCCAAACTGAGGGAAAATCAACTTCCAACTCACACCTGAAGGCAGCTAGAACCGCAGAGAAGAGAATGTCCCATTAGATTCCAAAGATTTTCCTACAGAGCAAACAGACTGCTATTGCCTCTGGTATATCTGAGCCACATGGGGCAGTGGTGCCCCTGGTCAGCGTGTGGGGAAGGACATGTTACTGAACATGAGCTTTAACATCCCCACTCCAGTCCCACACCCTGCTCTCCTCCCCATCTTTCTCATTCGTACTTTTTACCAGCTTCCAATATCGTTAGGATGCCCCCGGCTGTGGCTTAATTTGCCTTTGGTGTAAGAGACAGAGGGAAAGAGTCTGCCTGTAGACTTGTAGGAAACCATTTCAGGCATGGCTGACTTTGGAATTTATGTTGCCCTGTATTTCCATCTAATTTCCATTTTGCAATCAATCAATCCAAAAATACTCCTCAAGTTCCCTCAAGTTCCCTTTGCTACTTGCACAGGGAGAATAATAGTGTGTGCTGGGTGAAGAGAGAAGCCTGCTGGGTTGATTCATTTTACTATCTGTGTCACCTCAAATGGCAGAGCGGGTGATGGGGAGTTGGTTGGGTTCTTTAAAAATCCACGTTAGCTGGTAAACTGTTGGCTTCCTCCTTCCCTCCCTCTCCCTCTGTACCTCTCCCTTTCCCTTAGCTTTAGACTGTTTTTTTTTTAGAATCCAAGGTTTATTTTGAATCACAAGTGACGCTGGGTGAATACAAAAAACTGGGAATGCTTAAAAGTAGGACAACTTGAAAAAAGAACCAAGCGGAATGTTGCCAAGGAACCCAGGTGTGCTGTGACGTGTCTGCTGTTCACATCCGTTTTTCTCATTTCCACGTGTCCTGATAATTAGACAGACGTTCCACACAGCACAGGACACTAAGATTTTGTAAAGGAAAACAAGCAGTGTCACTGGTGATCAAGGAAAACTTTTTAATCTACTGATAACCTCATTCAGCTGGACTGGAATCTGGAAGTGGATTTGTTCTGGTTTCTTCTCTGAATACTGGGGAAACATAAATTATGTAACTGAGCCTCAAAGGGATGATATATTTACTTACTATATAAACAACAACAAAAGACACAGCCAAGAGTAGGGCAGAACTCCCTTCACAAAGCCGCCCGGGCAAATTCCCATGATGTCAGACCACTGGAGTTTCCAGGGGCAACACCCCATAACCGTCCCGCTGCAGAAGAGCATCAGAAGTTCAGAAGAATGCAAAGGATCTCAGTGGGAACGCGGACAGGAGAGCCCCAAACCAACACATGCTAGGGCTCTCTAGGCCCTTTCAGGCTAGATCTTGACGAGAGAAGAGTAAAGATCTTTCTGAGGTTGGTGCGACTGAGGAAACGAAAGCTTCGGCCTCTGCTGTCAGATCTATGAAAGGAAAGAACTGTGAACTTGTCCCCTTTTGTTTTCTTCGACTTAAAACAAAAGAAAATCACTGGAACAAAGTCTTAAAGTAATAACAGAAATGTCAGAAAAGTTGAACATCTTATGGGCACATGCGGTGAGTTACGCTAACTTAGAGCATCCACTGAGATTAGCCGCACAGGATTCTTCCCATGTTAGAGCTAAAAGGACCTACTGCCCGCCAGCTGCATTGCAGTACCTTTTGAAGTCTGTCTCATTATTCCTTTCTGGTTCTTTCGGAAGTTCTGCCAGAAATACTTATTTTTCTTCTTCCAGTCTCCTTTTCCTTAAAAAAAAAAAAAAAGGAACAAAAAGCACAAGCAATAAATTCATCATTAATAACAAAAGTAGCCTCTTCCTTGTAATTCGAAGCTGGTAGGAATACTTTGATTTCACAAAAGGACAGTTTTTTCTTTCAGTTAGTGAGAGAATGGGAGATGCCTATAAAGTTGTTTAAAAGAAATGCAAATTTCCTAGTAGCAAGAAACGGTGCAGTGAGGTTAAGATGAGAAACGGAAACATCAAAAAGGAAGGCAGAACATGCATTCTTGTGTTTACTTTGATGTTTGTTTAACTAGTATGCCTAATTTGGCCTCGTCTTGCAGTATATTTCCCCCCTTTGGTCTTAGCCACAATTATTTCAACTACACCACAAATAGGGTATTTTAAGAAGTTCACTTGGTTTTGTTGTTATTTCTGTTGTTGATCTACCCTTGGTTTATTTCTGTTATTCCAGATTTAACGACAAGAAGAGAATGGTTGGTATGTCCTGGGCCCACAGGTCAGGGGAGTTGGTCCCCTGGGTCTCTGGGTCTGGCCCCCAGTGTTACTCTCAGAAGTGTGGTCTGCATGGGTCTTGCTATGGCATGCATATGGCACTCCCTGGCATTCAGGCTACCTGGTGACCCACCTACAGCTTACCCAGGGCACAAAGACAAGCAAGACTGCAATCCGGCTGTGTCATCTCCCAAATGGGTCTCCCTCTACCCACCCCACCCCCGATCCTTTCCAGATGACTGCGGTGACTTTCAAGTGAAAACAAATTCGCTGCTATAGCTAGACATTTTTAATATGTGGTAGGGTTCCGATCATCGATAACACGTAATACCTTTTTAAAAGCAAAGCGAAAGGGGAGAGTAAGTAAAATGAGTGGGTAGAGCAATCCTTTATTCTTTACAAATAAAAAGCAGCAGCAGCGGTGTCTGCCATCGTGCTGATGTGGCACATTCAAAATAGCAGCTCTGTCACCACTCGTTGTCTGTCTGGTTGCTCCATGGCCACTGGAAACAGGGCCCAGCGAAGTGATGGGTTTCCCCAGTCTAGACTGGTGGTGCCAAGCAATGAAGCAGACGTGTGGGAACCATGTCTTTGGTGCTCCCAGGCTAGAAAGGGCGTCGTCTGTCAAAACAGGATGCCCTCACATTTAAGTTTTGACAGCCCCCAGAGCTGTGGGAATGAAACCCGAGCCTTTCCGCCAAAGACAGAGCTTCATGGCAAGTTTTGTATCACCCACTGCCTTTGGGCTTAACACTGAAGCAAATATCAGACATGCAGGGTTAAAGCAGACTAGTTATTATTAACTCAATCTTGCTCTTGGACAGTTCGGGAATATTCATTTTCTTTCTTTTTTCTTTTCTTTCTTTCTTTCTTTCTTTTTTTTTTTTTTGTGAGACAGAGTCTTGCTCTGTCGCCCAGGCTGGAGTGCAGCGGTGCAATCTTGGCTCACTACAACCTCTGCTTCCTGGGTTCAGGTGATTCTCCTGCCTCAGCCTCCTGAGTAGCTGGGATTGCAGGCATGAGCCACCACGCCCAGCTACTTTTTGTATTCTTAGTAGAGGTGAGGTTTCGACATATTGGCCAGGCTGGTCTCGAACTCCTGATCTCATCATCCACCCTCCTCGGCCTCCCAAAGTGCTGGGATTACAGATGTGAGCCACCACGTCCGGCCTATTTATTTTCTTTTTAAGAGACATGGTCTCTTTGTCCAAGCTGGAGTGCAGTGGTGCAATCACAGCTCACTGTAGCCTCAAACTGTTGGGCTCAAGGGATCCGCCCACCTCAGCCTCCCAAGTAGCTGGGACTACAGGTGCATGGTGCCATGCCCACCTAATTTTTAAATTTTTGGTAGAGAAAGCATCTTGCTATGTTGCCCAGGTCAGTCTCGAACTCCTGGGCTCAAGTAATTCTCCCTCCTTGGCCTCCCAAATTGCTGGGATAAGAGAAGTGAGCCACTGCACAGGCTGACAATATATTTCTTTGACTATAAGCTATATTCCCTTCTCCCTTCTCCCATTTTCATGTTTCTGAAACAGAGATGCAGCCTAATAAATGGTAATAGCTAACATTTATTCAGCTACTATATCCAGGCACTTCGCTATCTAATGGCAAAATTTCATTTAATACTCAATTATATGACACATCATTGTTCCCACCTAGCAGATGAGAAAACTGAGGCTTGGTGCAAGTGAGCTGCACAAGGTGATAGCTATTGGGTCGGCAGATTCAAAGCCAGGCAGCCAGGGTTGATTGAGTACTTAATGTTTCTAATCACTATCAGCCACCCACCCTCTGACCCAAACAGAATAGCTGTTACTAAACCAAGAGTGAATTTTATAATCAAGAATATATAAATCATACAATGCCTTAATTATGCATAATCTTGGATCCAAAAAATTCCAAATTGAAGGATTTATCCTAAGGACATTATTAGGGACACAGACCCCAGGATTTTTACAGCAGCAGTAAATTTTTAAGTCTGCATAATATTCCACCATATTGGATGTGCCATAAGCTAATTAACCAATTCATTCTTTGCTGGATATTTAGGTTGCTTCTAATTTTTCTATATTAACGTAGAGAATATTCAGTCATGGGAAAATGCTTATAACATATTCAACTTAAAAACTATAAAACAGTATGCAGAATATGATCACAATTATGTTTTTTTAAAACTGCCTAGAAAAAGGAGAATAAGGATGCACATCAAAATCTTAACAGTGTTTATTTCTGAGTAGAAGGATTCTTGTGGGTTTTGTATTGTCACATATTCGTGTTTTCTATAAAGTATTGAAATAATTAAATAGGTAAACCAAGAAAAGTGGTACTGACCTACAGAGCTGTCTTCTGAGTTTGATTTATGAAGAGGGTTCCTAGAAAAGAAAAACAAATCAGATTACCGGAGAGCCTTGCTTTCATGGGAGAACTGAAAATCCTCCTAACTAGTTTGACCCAGCATCAATACTACTTAATACAGCCAGGGAAATTGTTATAGGCTATTTACCACTGGCTTTTTCTACCCGTCTGCTGACTTCCTAGAAATAGACTCGTGTGCCATTTGTCGACATTTATTAAAGACTCACTCGAAGGTGAGACCTGTAATATTAAATGAAGAAGACAGACTTCACTAGACGATCGCTGAAGTACCTTTCATTCTGTGAACTACTAATACAAGTGAAGTTACTGCCATTGGGAAGTCTCTTGTGTAAGAGGAAAAGAGAAAGCAAATAATAATGAAAACATAAACTCAGCACCACAAATGCCACTTGGGCCCACAGATGAGTACAGTGGTCGGCTCTAGGAAAACAAAGGGGGCAGGGAGGCGGGTGAGACACCCACAACAGGATATTGAGTGTCCCTAATAAAGGGGGCGGCCAGTACATAGTTCCTCCAGTTGGTTGCTGCCAATTGGCAAGTGCAATGTCCATCCTGCTGAATCTTCCAATGTTCAAAAAGAAGACAGAAATCTGCATTTTTTTTTTTTTTTTTTTTTGAGACAGAGTCTTGCTCTGTAGCCCAGGCTGGAGTACAGTGGCATGATCTTGGCTCACTGCAACCTCCGCCTCCTGGGTTCAAGCGATTCTCCTGTCTCAGCCTCCCAAGTAGCTGAGATTACAGGTATGCGCCATCACGCCTGGCTAATTTTTGTATTTTTAGTAGAGACGGGGTTTCACCATGTTGGCCAGGATGGTCTGGAACTCCTGACCTCATGCAATCCTCCTGCCTCGGCCCCCCAAAGTGCTGGGATTACAGGCGTGAGCCACTGTGCCCAGCCAGAAATCTGTATTTTTATACAAGAGCTCTAACATTTTTAAGTGATGGTAAAGAAACCAATGTTTTTAAACATGTGTCCAAATTAATCAATACATGTCTGGGCATCGAATTTGCCTCCCACCCCAACACCTTTGGCTGCCAATTTGTGAAGGCAGATACAGATTAACCCAAATAATCTGAAAAGTGTACACAGCCCAAAACCAGTTCATTAAGCATTTCTCCAGAAAAAAACTTAGACAGACAAAATTTAAAGAAAGAAAGCGGGAAAACCAAAGAAAGTTAAAATTGGTTGTATCAAAAAGGGAACGAGGTGGGCAGATCACTTGAGGTCAGGAGTTTGAGACCAGACTGGACAACATGGCAAAGCCCCGTCTCTACTAAAAATACAAAAATTAGCTAGGCGTGGTGGCACAGGCCTGTAATCCTAGCTACTCGGGAGGCTGAGGCAGGAGAATTGCTTGAATCTGGGAGGCAGAGGTTGAAGTCAGCCAAGATCGCACCATTGCACTCCAGACTGGGCAACAGAGTGAAACTGTATCTCAAAAAAAAAAAAAAAAAAAAAAAAGGAACAGGGAACAGTAGAGTGTGGAGCAAAATCTTTCATTAGGTGTGTCCAAATCCCAGAAGGAAAATACAGTATCCTTGGGCTTGCAGCCAAGGGAAACCAGAAAGAAGGCACCTGCATCAGAAGAGACACAGACACTTGGGGGATTTAAACCTGAATCTTCACTACAAGTTCACCACCAGGAAGGAAGATGGAAGAGGTGATTTTTGCATCTGAAGGCTAGGGAAGACAAGAAAGTGGGAGGCCAGGTATGAGTTACACTGAAAAAATTAGAGCAAAGGCTGAGGCAGGAGGAGAGCAGCCTGGGCAACATAGTGAGACACTGTCTCTTTAAAAAAAAAACTTTCAAAAAGTTCAACTGGGTATGGTGACATGCATCTATAGTACTAGTTCTAGCTACTCAGGAGGCTGCAGCAGGAGGACTACTTGAGCCCAGGAGTCCGAGGTTGTAGTGAGCTATGATCACACCACTGACCTCCAAACTGGGTGACTGAATGAGACTCTGTCTCATTCAGAGGAAGAAGAATTGAATATCTGATCACCTAAAGTGATTTTCTGCCTACCTTTTGGATAAAAGGACCTTGAGAATCTAAGGTGACCAGAGAGAGGGGAGGGAGGCTTTTTCACGCAGAGCCGCCTTTAATAAGCCACCACCCTTTGGTGTAGCTGCACTGGTGTGGGCTGACCACTGGGTGCCATTTCTGACTGGCAGGCCCATGCCCTGCAAGCACCACCATTCTCCACGGCTGAGTGCAGAGAACTGTTGATGACCAGCACAAAAATCTGAAAGCTTTCTATTGTAAACTAAGGGAGAGTCGGAGCTAAGAACAGAATCAGGGGAGAAACCGCTAGAGAGGACAAGAGCTAGTTTTGAATTCTAGTTATTTCCCCTTATTCCTGTGCTGTGAATACAGAACATGTAAGGAAAATCTCACTTATCACCAAATTGTGCCAAAACATGGCTAGGACCTACTCTCCTTCCTCCTATCCACACAAAAATGAAAATACCTGTATCTACCTGCAAGGCTTTTAGGAGGTAGCCATTTCAAAATTTAAATCTTTCAGCCAAAATGTACTGAACAACGCACAAGTAAGGTACATGGATGAACACGAAGAAAGGGGAGCCACAGGTTAGGGACAGAGGGAGACAGGAACAAAAAAGCATAAGAAATGATGAGGGGGAAGGGGAGGAGAAGAATGAGGAAGAGAAGCAGCAAATGTAACATGCTCAGGGCCACGGGAGAAGTGGGAGCAAAATAAGAGCAAGCTAGTTGGCTGGGGACTGAGGCAGGAAATCCTTCAGAAAGAAAGAAGGGTTTCTGCTAAGTTTAGCTTAATTTTTTAAAAAAATCTTACTGTGCTGTACTTTGCACTTCAAGTCATGGGACTGTGCAGCTGCCCACCTTACTTCAGCGGGCTGGGGTCTGCAGCTGGTTAAACATGTTTTCTGTAAGGGGCCACTAGAGGAATAGGGAGCCCCATATGTATTTTTGTCCTCACCCTAAGGACTAGGGATGTCTTTTTTTTTTTTTTTTTTTTTCCTGGAGACAGAGTCTCACTCTGCTGCCCAGGCTGGAGTGCAGTGATGCGATCTCGGCTCACTGCAACCTCCACCCCCAGGTTCATGCGATTCTCCTGCCTCAGCCTCCTGGGACTACAGGCATATGACACTATGCCTGGCTAATTTTTGTATTTTTAGTAGACACGGGGTTTCACCATGTTGACCAGGCTGGACTTGAACTCCTGACCTCAGGTGATTTGCCCGCCTCGGCCTCCCAAAGTGCTGGGATTGCAGGCATGAGCCACCGTGCCCGGCCAGGACTAGAGAAGTCTTGACCTAACTGCTATGGACCAAATATCCCCACCTCAGGATAAAATTGATTATGTAATAAGTGAAAAGATAAACTGTGAATTTTTACTTTCCCTAAAAGTCATCAAAATACTTCAAAAAGTACACTGCAGAAAAATGTACGCTCCCACTGCTACACCATTAGCACAAAATGTGATTGCATTTTCCTCTCTGAAATGATGACTGACAATATTTTCACTATTTTTAATCTACTGTCTTCAAACTATCACACACTTTGAATAATTTTATCCTCCGGTTTGGACTTGGCCCAGGCATTGCTTGAACTTCCCCAGGATGCCAGCAGATGGCACTGTAGTTTCTTTATTCATCTTGCTGTGGTGAGTGGGATTTTGTTTTTAAAATTTCACAAGTTCACCACCTAGATGCTGGCCAAAGAATAACAAGCCCATGTTTCATAAGCGTGAGGCTCCCCAACTCATCAAATTTACAATCCTTTGAATTTTACGTTGAATCCAAATTCAACGTGTGAATTTGGATGCAGTGACTTTCTCCCTGCAAACAGAAGCTGGCATAGAAGCAGTGCAAAATGCCATCTCCTTTCTCCTTGAGAATGATTATTACAATTCATCCAGCAGGAGCAAAAATCAATGATATAACCCAAGTCCAAATGTGGATGGCAGCAGGTGGAAGGGGTCATTTACTAATCTCCTGGTGGAAGAAATTAATGCTCAGACGTCAGCTCCAAAGAGGCCTCCTGGTAGTAGTACCTCCTTCCTCCAGCCAGAAGCCCCAGGCCTGAGGATGGTGGGTGCTGGAGCTGGATCTGCTCTTTGGACTCATCTTTTTCACTGTCAATGGGTAAAAAGTATGGTAACTTCAGCATGGATTTTGATGACCAGGAAGCAATAATTAATATTCTGCTGCGCTTTAAAAATTCATTTAAACATTTAATTATCATCAAGTATTGGATTTAAAGTCTCAGAACTGAACCTTAGCAAATATTTGTTCATCAGTAACTCCTACTATTAAGACCCCAAATCTATCTGCTTAAGTGTCAACATTTTTCCTCAAGATCCCTAAACTGCTTTAGCTGTTCCTGAAGGCAGAATTCACTTAACAAAATTCCTACATTAAGGAATTTATCAATCCCATTGAAAAACAATAATAATTTAAGAGACAGTATCCCCAGAACTGGTTTCTTTCCTCCTACCTCTGTCTTTAACAAATTCTTTGTTAAATTGCTTTGTGTATTCATTTTCACTCATTCTTTCATTCAGTATTTATTTATTCACCTCTCAGTAGGAGTCAGGCGTCCTCTGAGGTCCTGAGAACATAGCAATAAACAAGACAGATTCAAGGAGGGCGACTGCAGAGTCAAGGAGTGAGGAGAAGTTGAGGTGATGGGACAGAGAAGGCTTCTCTGAGCAGAAACCTAAATAATGAAATAACATTCACTTCCCCAGATGGGGAAAGCTGGGCAGGGGAACAGCAGGGGAGGGAACAAGAGGTCCCCTTTGGACATGCTAAGTGTGCAGTGCTTATTGAACATCCCTGTGGAGACAGTAAAGAAACAGTTGGATATGTGAGTCTAGAGCTGCAGATAAGAATTTGTAAGTGACTTGCATATTCTAAGCTCTGAGACTGGCTGAACACTACGAAGAGAAACATTATGAAGACTGAGCTCCAGGGCAACCCGATTTTTAGTGGTCATAAAGAGAAAGTGAGGCCCAGCAATGAGACTTAGGAGGAGCAGCCAGTGGGAGAAGGAAAAGAAGGCAGAGTGCTCCTTTACCTTTCTGGTTAGAATATTATTAAACTCCATTTTACAAAAATTATATCGCAGCTGGGCGCGGTGTCTGACCCTGTAATCCCAGCACTTTGAGGCTGAGACGGGTGGATCACCTGAGGTCAGGAGTTCGAGTCCAGCCTGGACAACATGGTGAAACCCCATGTCTACTAAAAATACAATAATTAGCCAGGCGTGGTGGAGAGCACCTGTAATCGCAGCTACTCAGGAGGCTGAGGCAGGAGAATCGCTTGAACCCAGGAGGTGGAGGTTGCAGTGAGCCGAGATTGCGCCACTGCACTCCAGCCTGGGTGACAGTGAGACTCCATCTTAAAAAAAAAAAAAAATTATATTTCAGTCTCACACTCCACACAGTGGAAACTCTAGGTTGCCATATTTTCTTTTCCAGTGAGTCTACTGCTTTACAGTGGAGATCCTCGTAAGACCATAGAGTAGGAGGAGAAACACACACAGGTCAACATGAAATTCTTTACACTTGTATAGAATTCCACCTCTCAAATGCAATACTCTCATTACCCCCCATCACAGAATAGGACTGTCACTGAGATGGGAGTGATGACATGCCTGAGGTCCAATCGTGCTGGGCAAGGGCATAACTGGGCTTGGTGGCCACATCTCTGCCTCCTGAGTTCAACACCTCACCCCCTTCCCCAGACTCCTCCTCATTTGTATAACAGAATTCCAAATTGTATACATTCTTTAACAGGATGCCTCTTTTCTATTATTTAAGGGACAGACAGAAAGGGGATACCATTATATACTGGCCCAGCTCTTGAGTAAATTGCTAAAATGATACTCAGAAGAACCTGCAAAAACAGAAAGTTTTCAACACCAAACCTGACCATGGTCTATGGAAGTATCAGAACTAAATATTCCAAGAACACTTTTCAGGAATTGACTATCTGGCTATTGCAAGACCCCCCTATCTGCTTCTAGAAGGAAAGGAGGCCAAATACTATGGCTCAAACTCATTTTTCTTCTTCTGTTTATATACAAATAGTCTAAGCTACATCCAGACAAAGACAACTCTATCTCGTTTCTACATACTGAGTCCAGCACACCAGAAAAGTGCAATGAATGGCCAAGCATAAACAAATTCCTAAAATACACTTCATGTTTTGGCTTTGATGAGCTGTCCAGAAACTTCATTATAACCAAGAAAAAAAAAAAAAAGAAAAGAAAAGAAAAAGAAAGGAAAGTGGTTATAACCTCATTTCCAAGAAAGGAACATATGCTATATGTTACTGGAAAACCTGTACTTAAGGGATTTTCAAAGTTCCTTAATCTTGAGTCTCAGGAAATCAACTTCTCCATTAGTTGATTTCCTGCTGAATTTGAAATCTGGGCTTTTGCTGTGTCTGGGTCTTTTCCTGCATCATCCCAGGCCTGCCAAGGCAGTCCCAAAAGCCAGTAGCAGCCTTTTCTCCACCATTTAGAAAAAAAAGCCTGACACATCTGTGCTACTGAATTGTGCGTGTACAGGGGGAGGCAGGGGAAGGTTAAAAGGTTGAAGGGCTTACATTAATAAGTAGTTAAGATTTTCATTTTCTTTATGTCCTACTTAAGTATGGATAACTGTACCTTCATATTTTGCTCCTTTCATGACAAATCATTTCATGTTAAAGAAGTAATTCCTCAATTTAATATTTCTTTCTATCCTTTGGGTATCAAAGATACTTTTATCACACAAACCTATCTCCTCTGTTTAAGAGAAATAGATATGAAACAAAATTCAATTCATACTATCCACTAGTTGCCATAAAAACTCAAGAGTCACCCTTTCTCCAGCCACAGGGCCAGGACTTGGATGATGCCAGAGAGACATGGATAGCCCAAGTTGTAAGAGGTCACCTCTTACAGATTTGGTGTTGATTTGGTGTAAGATTCTCTCGGAATCCGGCAGGTGCAGGGAGTGAGTTGCCTCCTTAAATTCCACGCCCTATGCACCTCTCTTGCTGGCCCCATGATTTAGCTTGTGAATTCACTGGCTGAGACAGAAAAGCAATTCTATTGCCAAAATCTGGCATACTGTTAGAACTCCAGGAATAATCAATATCAATGACAACATGGGTGACATTTTGTCAAGCCGGTCAAAACAATCCCCATACAGGTTTTTTCTTTCATTTCACAGTCTATTCCCAGCCTGGACTTGCTGGCTTTTTGTTACAGGGTCACCTTTATAAATGAACAAGGCAGGTGTCTGCAGTACCAAAACCAAGACAATGGCCTGACCCAGCACACACATTCAGGAGTCAGGCAGAACTAGGGGTAAATGACAGCGCTGCCACCAATCTAAGCCTTGACTGTGTTTCTAAGTGCAGTTGTGATGATAAAAACAGTACCCCGTAATGGATTGTTAAGAGGATCACATGAGACAGTGAATGTTAAGAGCTTTGCGCAGTGTCTGGCACTGGGGAAGCTCCAAGGAAATGTTACTTCTTGTAACTATTCACAGGGCAGTCCCAAACTGACGAACTTAGTCTTCTCCAGCAGACTCACTGTTCCCATTCCACCAAGTATTGCCATGACGTATCTCCTATTCTAGATTCTAAGTTTCCAAATCACTAAGGTCCCTCCTTGTAAATTATTTTATCATTAACCTCTCTCAAATAATTGAGATGGACACAAGGATTTCTCTTCTACTTCCCACTTTATAAAGTATTAGACATATGGAGGTTGTAGGTAACTAAACATTATCTTTCCTGCTGCAAATCAAGCCTGCCTCCTTTTGTTCTGTCTGTGGTAGAGATCATGAGCAGCTGACTGGTACCTCCATGTGAAGGATGTCTCAAATGCTGTCATAAGGCCACTACCCAGGAAGTGGCACCACACAATGAATGGCTCAGAATGTGGGTTCAGGAGTCCAAGTGCCAGTGTTCAAAGCCAAGCTCTACCCGCTACTGATTACTAACTCTGGGCACATTACTCAGTCCCACTGATTCCCAGTTTCCTGCTATGCAAAATAGAGACAAAATGTTACCCATCACATAGAATTTTTAGAGTTTTCAGTGAGTTGTGACTTTTACTGTACTTACTACATGCCTGCACATGCTAAGCACTAAAAAAATTAAATAAAATAAGCTAGCTATTATTAGCGGCCTTTTTTTTCAACCACCCTACCTATGAACCAAGTCATCCTCAGTCCTTCTTCAAATGTACTTCCATTTCTTAACTTGTAAGGGGCTGGTTCTCTGGCACCTCGGGAATGGCCAAAAGGCTTTCCAGGCCAAGGACAGATCCCACTCCTGTTGACTCTAAAAATCCCTCACAAAGGTGCAGTGAAAGAGATTTGTGTCCTTTCATTCACCAACTGGTGACTTGTACCGAAAGTTAATGATGTGGGTCACTGGCAGAAACTTCGAGAGTTTCACATCTGAAAAGCAGCCAAATGCCATCTCTCCACAGGGGAGGCCCATGGTCTGGTTGTGTCTGGGCCACGGCCTCACTAAGGCCAGGACTATCCAAGTGCAGGAGCGATGTGGGCTCGAAGGAGGGAGAATCAGATCTGGGATGGGATTCAGTCATCCTCTGAGGTTTCCAAAAACCCCTCAGTGGGTCTTCTCTTTTCCATCTGGGCCATATTTTTCTTCATTTGTGGCTTCATGGGTCTGAACTGCATAAGAAGTTGAGATAAAATTGCTCCATGAATGCCAGCTTTGATACTAACAACACTATTGATAGTAACAGCACCTATTCCAGCACTGTAAAGTTATAAATGCCTTCTCAATTCCTTCAAAGTTAATAACTAATGTTCAGAATATCCCCATGACATATGCTAGAGGGTGTGTGTGTGTGTGTGTGTGTGTGTATACATTTTTTTGTTTTTTGAGACAGGTTCTTGCTCTATCACCCAGGCTAGAATACAGTGGCACAATCATGGCTCACTGCAGCCTCTACCTCTTGGAGTTGAGCAATCTTCCTGCTTTGGCCTTCCACGTAGCTGGGACTCGAGTCGCATGCCATCATGCCCGACTAATCTTTTGATTTTTTGTTTTTTGTACAGACATCTCATTATGTAGCCCAGGCTGGTCTTGAACTCCTGGCCTCAAGCAATTCTCCCACCTTGGCCTCCCTAAGTGCTGGGATTACAGGCGTGAGCCCCCATGCCTCAGCCCACATAGTATTTTTTACAATGAGAGGTAATATAAAAAGGAATCAGCAACTGACCAGTTTCATATACAATCAATGATTTATTGTTTGCTTGGTATAGATAATAAAGCTCTATGCCACTGGATGAGTAAACTGCACACAACATGGCGCACACCTTCCAGGAGTTTACAAAACTCAAGAAGATCTTACTGTAACATAAAAATAGTCAAGCTAGTTGCCTCCCATGTCAATATCCAGTTCATTTTCTTTCTTACTTACAGAGTCCCAAGTTTGTTTGGGGTAGCAGTACACCTTGTTAAAAACTCACTTCCCCAGACTCCCTTGAAGTTAGTTGAGGCCAAGTGTCAGTGTCTGGCAGAGAAGAAATACTAGAACTTTATCGTGAGATGTTTCTAAGAAAGCTAGTGTTTCTATGACAAAAAGGATTTACTCCATCTACATGCCTTTTGCCCGGCTCTTCCCATTATCCCTCCTGGAACAGGCATCATTTTATCATAAGGAAGAAAGTTCCATACTAAGGATGGTAGAGTAGGAGTGGGAATAATTCCCTGAGCAGCTGCTCAAGCCTTGGAAAGCCCAACTCCAGACTACCTGCTATATGAGAAGATGTCCCCATTGTCTAAACACTGAAGTCACATGTCAGTTACATGCAGGTGAATATAATCATAACAGTTTGATATCATTTGGCTCTGTGTCCCCAACAGGGGTGAGACCTGGTTGGAGGTGATTTAATCATGGGGGCGGTTACCCTCATGCTGTTCTCGCGATAGTGAGTGAGTTCTCATGAGAGCTGATGGTTTTATAAGGGCTTCCCCCTTTGCTGGCACACATTCTTCTCCTTCTTGTCATCATGTGAAGAAGGACGTGTTTGTTTCCTCTTCTACCATGATTGCAAGTTTCCTGAGGTCTCCCCAGCCCTGTTGAACTGTGAGTCAATTAAACCTCTTTCCTTTATAAATTACTCAGTCTTGGGTATGTCTTTATTAGTAGCATGAGGATGGATGAATACACAGTTAGTGGCGAAGAAACGAAAATGACTAACTTCCACAAAGCATTGGTCTGGCTTACCAAAGTAGATTCATAAATCTCATCGTATTTCAGTCTCACAGAAACCCTCAAAAAAACTAGCTTTGCTGTATGTATGAAGAGATTCTGGCCTAGAGTCTTTATATAAGTGACTTGTCCGAGGTCACGCAATTAGTCACTGTAAGTCACAGAGCTGGAGATTAAACTCAGCTCTTCCGACACCCAAACCAATGTTTTTCCCACTAAAACTTGAGCTTCATGGAGTCAAGGGGTTCACTAGTCTTACTGATCACAGTATTCACAGTACCTGCTGCAATACTGTGAGCCGAAAGCCAAAACCACATTGTCTCTAATTACCGGTATTGAAAGTGCAATTTAAGTTTGTAATGCTGCCCCTGGAGTCTGCGGCTTCAGGTCAAATTCTGACTTTTGATGATTCTTCAGTAGGCATAAAAATTAAGGTGTAAAAAAAAGGGGCAGGGGAGGGGGCCTTGAAATTCTGCTTTTTATTCTGGTTTTGATCTAACCAGTAAAAACAAATGCCTTCATTTTATGGCCTCACTGTGAATTTTAAATTTTACTTAGGTTTTTTTTTTTTGTCTTAAGAATTACTAAATTATTATCAAAAGCAAAATAAAATAAAACAGGGCTGTAGCACATTGTTTTCACCACAAAAACTAGTTATTATAAAAATGAGCAAAAAGTAATTTCTTATGAGCTTAAGCAGCCTACTAAAAAGAAAGTACCTTTGTTTACATTATATTATTATTATTATTATTATTATTGTTATGAGACACTCTGGGTCTCACTCTGTTGGCCAGGCTGGAATGAAGTGATGTGATTATAGCTCACTGCAGCCTCAACCTCCCCAGGCTCAGGTGATCCTCCCACCTCCTCAGCCCCCAAATAGCTGGGACTACAGGCGCGCAACACCATGTCCAGCTAATTTTTGTTTGTTTTTGTAGAGACAGGATTTCGCCATGTTGCCCAGGCTGGTCTCGAACTCCTGGGCTCAAGCAATCCACCAGCCTCTGCCTCCCAAAGTGCTTGGATTACAGGCGTGAGCCACTGCGCCTGCTATTTACATTACTAAATGGCTCCCAATTATTTTGTAAATGGGGCAAAATTATTCGTTTGCTCTATTTCCTTTATTAAAATTTCCTGCATATGTGTAATAAATATGGGGTCCAAGAGAGGCTTTTCTATGGGGAAATGTGGCTGAGGCTGGCGGGGGCCCCTCTGGAAGGCCCTCTCTGGCTCTCTCTTTGCATGAGGCAGGCCCAGGTTAAGAGCTGCTGTGAGAATGGGCTGCCACACGCTCGGGCGGCGTGGAGATGGGGTCACTGATCCCTATAGAGACGGGCAGGGAGGGCCCCCAGCTTTGAGTATTTTTACCAAATGTGCAGGAACCTAGGGGGAAAGTGAGGCAGCAGGGAGCTGGCCCTTACCAGCCTCGGCCTGGAGTGGGGAAGGGAGTGGGGCAGATGGGGAGGAAAGAGGCTCCATTCAAGAACCTCCTCCTTGCGTTTCCATGGCAATGGCTCCGGAAGCAGGTCAGGACTTTCTCAGTGGAAACAAACAGTGGCTCCCATTCACCATCCCCGAGGCCTGCTGGCCACGCAGGCCGTTGTGCAGCCTGGACACAGAGGACCCTGGAGGGATGTGGGGCCTGGGGCTGCCGCTTTTCTTCTGCCAGCTGCCCTGGGGGCAGCAGGGGAGTCCAGGGGAAGCAGCACTGAAGGCCAAGGCTGGAGGCACTGCGGGCATGGAGGGCCCTTCCTCTCGCTGCCACAGCACAGTGACCAGCAACCCCTCCAGACCACGGCTGTGGGAGCCGCCCACCTGCCCTACTTCTCCCAACGGGCAGCATGGACACGCGGCAGCCCTGAATCTGCGTCCAGTCAGCAGCAACCACTTCAGCCTTCCCCTGCCCCACTTCTAATTCATTCACAGACATGGCTAATGGAAAATTTGTATATGTTATAAATACTATGAAAATGGAAACTCAAGTTTTCCTGTCTTCTCAGATCTCATTTTTAAATTCCCAAGCATCTCTGTCACTTCCATGTGCCCTCCACACCTAGACTCACTCCAAGTGGACCCTGTCCTCTCATTCTTGATCACTCCACTCACTGATCTCACCCTGCCCTCAGATTACTTCACGTCCTTCCCCTTCTGATGTTGTGAGCGCACCAGCACCTGCTGGAAATGATTCAGGCACCGGGAAGCTTTCCAAGGTCACCGTGACGATGAAATGACCTCTACCGACATCAGCTGAACAGCCCCCAACTCGACCTGTGCTTACGATGCAGAGTAGAAGCCAAGAGCTTAAAGCTGACAAGACACTGATCTGGGTGGCGATGAATAAAGCCAAGCTGGCTGCTTAAGAGTCTCCTGGGAAACTTCTTAGAAGCCTCCAGGGTTCCACATCTGGAGATTGAATGCATTAGGTCTGGGCAAGGCCTGAGGATCTGTCTCTCCAACAAGCTCTCCAGGTAATTGTGATGTGCAGATATGCTTGGAACCACCGGCTTGGCCTAGGAGAGGCCAGGGATCACAGGGCCCATCTTCATTCTCCATTCCCTCCTTGTATCCAACACCTCCAAAATAAAATAAGCAATACTGCAAGTGAGGTGTTCAGAAAAGAATACAGAGTAACACGATAAAACAAGTGGCAAATACTTTTCAAGCATTATCCTGACTTGTAAGGTTTTATTTGGGCAAAGCTTTTAGATGAGAGGTTGGGGACTGCGTTGTCTTGACCACCAAGCATTCCTGACATGAAGGAGACACTCCCTAAAGATTCAACGAAGTAATGAATCAGCCGGTGGATAAAAGAATTTAGAAAGTGGAAGCAAAATAAAGAAAGGCTTGACAAGGCCTTTAGACCTTCCAGATCTCTCCCTCTCTTCACAGTTCTCCCTGCCTCCTGGGATGCACACAGCCCACCTCCTCACGCTGACAGTGACCCGTCTAAAATACAAAGCCCATCACCAGGAAATGCCGGAGCTGGCTCTGAAGGCCTTCCACCAGCTAGGCCTGGGGCTCCACCACCCATTCCCCCAAGATGCTGTGCTCCTATGGTTTTGCACACCCTTTCTTCCACCAGGAACTTCCTTCCTCTCTGCTTTTGCCTAAGAGAACCCCCAGTCAGCCCTCAGGTGCTCACTCCTATGGGAACCTGTGACGATTTGGAGTCTTGACAATTTAGAACAGCCGGATTACATTTCTCAGAATTCTCTTCCTTGCATAGTTCCAGGTTAGCCTGGACCACAAGAGAGATTTTACATGAAATGCAGAAAGTAGCTCTTTTTTTTCCGTGCTTCACCGTCAGTGTGGGCATGGGGCCCTGCTATAGCTGTTATTGTTGGTCCTCTGGGTCAGGGGGTGGCATGGGGCAGCAGCTGGGCCCACAGCGCTCACATTCCTGCTGGGTCTCCTCCTCAGCTCCTCAGTCCTGGGCCTGTGATGTGTGGAGCTCCTGAGGAAGGACGTCAACAACTCCTGCAGGCCCTCTGCACCCGCGAAGCTGAAGCCTCGCTTGGAGACGGTGACTGATGGCATGGGTGTCAGCCCACCCTGGCAGGGTGGACTTTGTCCTTGCTCTCTTCACTTTGCAGGCATTGTTTTTGCTGAACTGCCTGCCCTGCTGACTTCAGGCTGTACCACCTGACACAGAAGGAACAGCCTCACCTGGCCTGTGCAGCCAGCACGGGCTGTGATGCATGAGGTCAAAAGCATATAACCAAGTCCTTATTCTATCTTAACATTCTACTTCTCAAATAGAACCCTGACTGATGCCAAAATACAGGGTCCTCAGCACCATGCCTATCCCCCAAGCGGGGTTCACCATCCCTCCTTCTGCAGTTCCCCTGTCCTGATGGTTTTCGCATTGCATTATAAGCATCTTTCCATGTCTTCAGATTGTAAGAGGACAGCTACCCTATCTTACTCATCTTTCCAAGGCTTACTGCTGGATAAATGCTTATCAAATTAAACTTCCTGAGCTGCCTGGCCCATCACTGGTCTCTCCGAGCACCCCAGTCTTTGATTGTACCTGTAGGTGGGTGGATGAGAAGCAGTCTGCCCCTTGCAGATAAACAGAGCTGGATTCAGAATCCAGCTCTGCCTTACCCAAGGTCTGTGATCTTGCTAAGTCACTGACCTTTCTAAACCTTGGTTTCCTTAACTGTAGAATACCATCTGCATTATAGATTTAGTAGGAGAATTAATAAGACATGCAGGGAGCACGCACTAAGCTGTAGTAGGTGTTGAGTCTCCACATCTTCCTGCAAGTATAGGAATGATATTTATTTACTGATAGCCTCCCACCATCACCCCATCCTTGGCCTAATATTCTGTTTCTTCTTATGCAGGAGAGAGAATAAACAGCAGCCACCTCCGTACATTAAACAATTCCTGGCAGCAGCACCTGTCCCCAGCCATCCCAGCAAGAACACACACAGCCTGCCACCGGCAAAGGACACAGGGCAGACGTGCGGACTCAAGCTGTGTCCGGGTCGGCTGGTGGCTCACTCGCCAGACAGAGGGAAGGGCAACGGAGTTTCCAGTTGGGAACAGCTGAGGAGGAGGATTGTGGACCAGCTGCTCCTACCCCAAGCTCCTGCATTCTGGAATGCTGAGCCCTTCAAATATGCTGTGCAATGGTGCACGCGTGCACACACACGTGTGGACACAGTTATGCCTGCACAAACGCACGCTTAAGCGCATTGCTACTGCACAGGCTCTATGAAAATAGCTGTTGTTTCCTAGCCGCCCCCATTGCAGGCATCACAAAAGAAACTAAAGGTCATGTGGGAAGGGCATATTTTAGGGGACCATGGCCAGTGATAAGCTCTGTGTGTATGGCACCGTCTAATGAGCCTGAGAAGAGACACCACAGACTCACTGCCCTCACCAGGGGCAGCACTGCACATTACAGAGGGGGTGAGGGAGGGAACAGCAGAATGTGAGCACCTATCGCGTGCCAGGCAGTGTGCTGGGCATTTCACAGCACCACCCTTGAAAAGAGCTGTTTTTGTGCATGCTTTATTGAATAGAAACCTGAGGCGTAAAGAATTCGAATAACTCGTTCCCAGTCCCACAACTAGCGGAGCTTAAACTCACGCTCAGATTCTGTCCAGCTCCAGAGCCTACGCCAGCTACAACATAGTGGGATATGCAGAGTCCAGGCTAAATTGATCGGTGCAGGGCATGCTTTAGACTGGAGCAGAAAACAAAAGATGGCCTGAGCTAGAAGGACCCTGGAGACCACCTGACTCACACTCCTCACCATGCCCACGAGGGAGCTGAAGCCCAGAGGATGAAGTGGCAAAGAGGACAAGTCACAGATGGACGAGCCTCCTGGCCAGTGACCTGGCCCTCATGCCCTCAGCCTCCACTGATTAAGGCAGAAGAGTACCTAATATCATAACAACACCTGGCTCTTGGGCCAGTCCATTTATTTTCTGAAACTTAAGTTTGCCATTTTGCCTATGCTTCCCACCCTAGTGTGCCTGAAAAAACAAATAATGATGGCTCCAGTTGCCTTTGGTTATCTTAGGGATGCTCTAACAGCTCATGGGGACCGAGAAGATGCTGGGCACAGAAGGACACATCCACCTCCATGGGGCAGAAGCGCCCTGTGACCCACTCTGAAGGGCATGCCTCTGTGTGACATCCTCACTCCCATACACACAGGCCCCAGGCGCAGGGCACACACACATGCTCCCTGGGGGAAAACATGGGTGTCCCCACCCTACACCACAGCCCCGCCACAAACAGGATGTGGAGACAGGATGCACTCATGTCAGCACCAGGGGACGTGGCTTGACCTGGATTTCCTAGCAAACTCACAGACCTCATCAGCCCTTTTCACTGAATCTGGTCTACTTCCAAAGGCGGACTGATAATTCCACAGCATGATTTTCTAAATCACAATATTATGTATGAGTTTCTTGGTATTGTACCTTCATCTGAAGGTATTATGTAGTCTGTTGTTTCTTTCTTCCTTTCTTTCTTTTAAGAGACTGGGTCTTGCTGTGTTGCCCAGGCTAGTCTCAAACTCCTGAGCTCAAGCAATCTTCCTGCCTCAGCCTCCCGAGTAGCTAGGACTATAGGCGCATGTCACCGTGCCCAGCAGTTGTTTCTATCTTAGAAGAGGAAAATCTAGGGAGACTTGAACCAGACTATGAAATAGAATCCGGTAAGAAAAGGCGGGCAACCCTTAGAAAAAGATTTGGCAATTTCTGGAAGCTACTATGTTAAATGTTTATTTACAGGTGTCTTTATAATGTTAATATTTACAAGCCGAAAGCACTTTTTATTCACACCATCAGTCTGGGGAGACACTGACACATGTTGGGTAACGAGTAAGCCCAAGGTAGCTTCTCTGAAATTCCAGTCCTGGGAACAATCCATTTGTAGCCCTATTTCAAATAACTAGGGTCATTCAATGAATTCAATGCAAGTACTAAATGAGCACTTGCTCTGTGCAAACCATTATTCTGGACACTGAAGAAAATCAGAAGAGTGAGCTCTCAGCCTCAGGGCTCATGACTATGTTGGTTCTTCTGGGATTAGGGAAGTATACAAGTGACTCAAGCCACAGGCAAAGGCATGAATGTGGGCCAGACAAGATAGATAACAGACAACATTATCAAGCACTTACTATGCTCTTGATGGCTAAGTGAGGTAAGCACTATAATGATCATCTTCATTTGATAATTGTGGAAACTACAGATAGAAAGGTCAAGTGGCTTGCCCAAGAGTTACAGAGCTGGTAAGGAAGACAACCTGGATTTGAACCCAGAGAGTCTGGTATCAGGCAGGGCATCTTAATTCCAAGGCTATAATGACACTCAGAATGGATTGAGATGTTTGCCTCTAGCTCTGGAAATTTAGGCAACCTAATGAGTCTCAAATATAATATATACCTCAATGAGTTTACACACAAAAAAAAGATAACATATAATAAGAGATTCACACAGTACCCAGTACATAGACATCACCCGAGAAGCCACGTTATGATGATGTTAACAACAATGATGATATGATACGTGTTAAAGTACATTAAGAGACATCAGATCCATGGAAAATGCTACTAGAGTCCAAGGAGAGGAGAGGATACAGACAGTGAAGAGACTGAGAAAGTACTCAAGGAGAAGCAGTCCTTCAAATAGGACTTGAAGGAAGGAAATGCTTCCAATGCATGAAATTCAGACAGCCAAGGGGGCATTTGGGTAATCGTAATATCCAGTTGGGCTGGAATTGGGGTTATATGGAGGTATGAGGTTATTGCTGGGGAGACTGAGCAATAAAGAAGAGCCAGGGATATATGTAGGGGCCACTGATTACCAAGGTGAAAACCTAGACAGGTCCTAATTTATAGATGTCACTGGGGAGAGCTGAGCATCCCCTCAATGAGATGTGGCCTGAGTGTATTTTCGGGAGATAAATCCAAAAGCAATTTCTTGAATGCTCTTTAGCTCATGAAAAGAGCATTAAGGGTCTCACTTGGAACAATAAAGATTAAAAATAAACAGAGAGTGCTATAGTTTGGGTATGGTCTTTCTGTCCCCACTGAAACTCATGATGAAATTTGATTTCCAGTGTGGTAATGTTGGGAGGTGGGGCCTAGCAGGAGGTGTTGGGTCACGGGAGCAGATCCCTCACGAATGGTTTGCTGCCATGCTTGTGGTAGTGAGTGAGTTCTCCCTCTTGAGGGCCTGGATTAATTTCCATGGAAATGGATCAGTTCCTGAGAGAGTGGGCTGTTATAAAGTGAGGTTACTCTCTTGTTTGGTCCTGGCTCTTCACATATGTTCACTTCCTCTTTGGCCTTTTTCACCATGTTATCACCCCACAGGACGGCCCTCCCCGGAAGCCAGGGCCATGCTCTTGAACTTCCCAGGCTGCAGAACCCTGAGCTAAATAAACATTTTTTCTTTAGAAATTAGCCAGTCTCAGACCGGGCGCAGTGGCTCACACCTGTAATCCCAGCACTTTGGGAGGCCAAGGCGGGTGGATCACCTGAGGTCGGGAGTTCAAGACCAGGCTGACCAACATGGAGAAACCCTGTCTCTGCTAAAAATACAAAATTAGCCGGGCATGGTGGTGCATGCCTGTAATCCCAGCTACTCGGGAGGCTGAGGCAGGAGAATCACTTAAACCCAATGGGTGGAGGTTGCAGTGAGCCGAGATCGCACCATTGCACTCCAGCCTGGGCAACAAGAGCGAAACTACGTCTCAGAAAAAAAAAAAAAGAAAGAAATTAGCCAGTCTCAGCCAGGTACGGTGACTCACACCTGTAATCCTAGCACTTCAGGGGGCTGAGGCAGGTGGATCACTTGAGATCAGGAGTTCATAACAAGCCTGGCCAATATGGTGAAACCCTGTCTCTACTAAAAATACAAAAATTAGTTGGGCGTGGTGGCACATGCCTGTAGTCCCAGCTACTCGAGAAGCTGAGGCAGGAGAATCACTTGAACCCAGAAGGCAGAGGTTGCAGTGAGCCGAGATTTGCATCACTGCACTCCAGCCTGGGTGAGACTCTGTCTCCAAAAAAAAAAAAAAAAAAAAAAAGAAAAAGAAATGAAATGAAATTAGCCAGTCTCAGGTATTCTATTATAGCAACACAAAATGGACTAAAACAGAGGGAAACAAAGGAAAAATTATAGAAGTTGAAAAACAGGATTTGGCAATTGACAATCAAGGGTCAAGGAAAAAAAGCAGGACATCATGATGAAAAAGCCTGGGTGAAGGGCAGAAAAGTTTCTCAAGGATAGAGAGAGGGAAGTGTGGACAAAGAGCAGGTAGTTAGAGAAGGGTCAAGAGGAAGTGGTGAATTATGTTATATGAATGGGCAGTTTGGGTGGCTGAGATATTAGTGAGCAGGCATTTTTCAGCAAGAGGCTGTAATAGGCAGGCCACCAGATTGCAAAGGTCAGAACGAGAGAGTTAAATCTACAATGAGTACCTAAAGAGCTCAAAGCCATGGGCGCAGGTAAGAGCCTTGGGAGAGCTCACAGGCTGGGTAAAAAGCCTGGGGTGCACTCACAGTAAGGGGTGGGCAGAGCTGCACAGAGTGCACATAAAGGAGAAGAAACTCGAAACTTGGTGGCAAAGTCGCAGCCACCAAGGGAGATGAGAGAAGTGTGACCCGAGGAAAAGTCAGCAGGACCCAACGCAACAGGGACTCACGTGGGGAGAGGCCTCTGGTTAGGTTCCTATGAAGCCATTGACCTCTGAAATAACATTTCATCAGGGAATGAAGACAGGAGCCAGGCTTCATGGCAAAAGTTTAGCAACTAGGGAAAGAGAGAAAAAGAAACATAGTCTGGAAGAACGGCAAGAAGATTTTTCTAGAGTAAAGAAGACCTAAGCATGTTTGTGTATGCTCACTCACTCCATCGATTTATTCAACATTATGGAATATCTTCTGTGTGCCAGGAGAGAAGCAAAAGATCTAGGGCTCAAGGAGTTCAGGATGGAAGGTGACAACGCACGCGCACACACACACACACACACACACACACACACACACACACACACTCTCCACTGCAATAGAAGCAGGAGAGTCCAGGGGGTGTAGAGGCCAAGTAGCAGGCCACTTCACCTCAAGTCTGTGGATTACGGGAGAATTCTGGGAGGGGCCAACCCCAGAGCTGAGGTTTTAAGATTGAATGGAGCTTGCCCAGGGAAAGGTCGGGGAGTGGGCAGCGGGGGGTAATGGTGAGAGTGGGAGACAGAGTATCCCGCTGAAGGAGCAGCATTTCCGAGGCTCAGCACGCCCTGGGAGAATAGGGCCTGTATGAGAAACTGCAGCGGCTTTTGCTCTGCCTAGGGAGCACATAGCAAGGGCTAAGGTGGCCAGGTAGGTGGACGGCAGACCACAGAGGAAGAGGAGGACGAGGAGGAGGAGGAGGAAGAGGAGGAGGAGGATGAGGAAGAGGAGAAGGAGGAAGAGGAGAAGAGGAAGAAGAAGAGGAGGAAGAACAAGAGGAAGAAGAGGAGGAGTAGGAGGAGGAAAAGGAGGAGGAGGAGGAGAAGGAAGGGGAGGAGGAGGACGACAAGATCAGATCAGTGGTGCAAGCAATCAAGAGAGCAGCAGATGATCCAAAGCAGGGAGTTGGAGGGACTGCAACAGGCATGTGTGTGCTGGGACTTCTTCCCTGCAGTCAGAGGAAAGAGGGTGAAGACAAAGATCTTTGAGAGGGAGAAAAGGAAAGCTGACATTATCAAAAGAGTAATCAGCTTGCCAGATAAAACATACCTGAGAGCGAAGCATTGCCCAAGAAGAGTAAGTGTCCGCAGAGAACATTTATAAACTATATTCGATCCTCTTTATTTCACCACAGAACACTGCTCTATTGGCCTTCTCTACTTTTATTTACCTTCCTTTTCCATCGTGCTATATATTTTTGGACTTTTTCACCATAAAATAGTTCAAGTGTAGCCACAGATAATGAAAAAAAGTGAAACTAAATCAGTGAATGTTCAACTCCAGTGAAAGACTTAGTAGAAAAGAAGTTATAAATATTGGCTTAGGTGAAGTTTTGAGATTTATTTTGGACCTTCCTGCCTCTACGGATAAATAACTGGGACCTAGCTTATATCTGGATGAGGGTAGAATTTGCTCCTATTTTCAAGGGAGCCCTGAAGTGTAGGTTTTACCTGCTGCTATTTATTTGATGCTAACGAACACGATTTGCCACTAGCCTCTGTATTTGCATAAGCAATGCATTCTAAGGACTTTGGAATTACAGCTCTGTGGTTAGGGTTATGGGTTCTTAACTGGGATCAAATCTGTGTACTGCTCCTTAGTAAGTGTGTGGCCCTGGGCAACTTACCTCTGTCCTTTAGTTTTGCATTTGTAAATGGGAATCATACCATTTGTCATCTTGTAGGATTTTTGTATTAAGTGAGTCAATGTTAAGTGCTTAGCTCAGTTCCTGGCACATAATAAGAACTCAATAAACATCACCTATTATTACCTGTCTATGCCTTTTCAATTTTTAGTCTATATAAACCACCCCATGAAGATTTCCTCCATAAACATATTACAAAATAGCCAGGTGGCCCTCCCTACAGTTGGTTTCCTTGAATGTAATGACACTAAAGAATCTTGACACACAGCTTGTCAGACATCTAGGTAATTTTCAGATTCCTTTGTTTACATGCATACAAATAAAAGTTAAACTTTTCATAGAAAATACTGCTAGTCTCCTACGCAATGTCTATTCACCCTCTTTCCTTAAGAAAAGAACCCTGGCCAGGCACGGTGGCTCACGCCTGTCATCCCAGCACTTTAGGAGGCCAAGGCGGGCGGATCATGAGGTCAGGAGATCAAGACCATCCTGGCTAACATGGTGAAACCCCGTCTCTACTAAAAATACAAAAAATTAGCTGGGCATGATGGCGGGCACCTGTAGTCCCAGCTACTGGGGAGGCTGAGGCAGGAGAATGGCGTGGACCTGGGAGGCGGAGCTTGCAGTGAGCCGAGATCGCGCCACTGCACTCCAGCCTGGGCGACAGAGTGAGGCTCCGTCTCAAAAAAAAAAAAAAAAAAAAAAGAACCCTATGTTGTTCAGGATAGCAATGTGCTCCGTTAAAAATACTCACTTCTCTAAACTCCCTTATAGCTATGGTGGTCAAGTGACCCAATTCTGGGTCCCCTTTCTTTGCTTTATTTTTCTCCATACCATGACTTTAAATATGTAATTTTTGTTCTAGTATATGCCCCTGCCTTCAAACGTAAGCTCGTGACAGTTCTGTCCATCACTATATCCTGGGCCCCCTGAAGGGAGCCTTCTACAACCAGTAGTTGGTCAGCAAACAGCTGCTGCACGAGGAAATGAGTGGCACACACTGGAATGTGGTGGACAGGGTTTCTAGGAAAGCTCTGCAAAGCACAAGGTTTAGCCTTGGGACCTACTGCCTTCTTCCCTCCCTTCGCCCTGCTTTTTCTTCCCACCTAGAAGATGCAGCAGCCACTTTGAGGCTATGACAGGAAAGAAAAAGAAAGAAGAAAAAAGAAAGCAGTCCAGCCATCTGGGTTTCCGAAGGCCGACTTGAGTCATGGAGCCAGCCCTGGACCCATTCATGGAACTCAGATGTGTCTAAGGAATCACTATTTGTCAGGTTTTCTGCGACTCGTAGCTAAACTCATTTGTTGTAGTTATAAAGCTATTTCCCAGCCCTCTCAAGAAAAGCCTTACCCTCTAAATATTCTTGAAAGTGTCTGGTAATAGAAAATTAGTTAATTTCACCTGTTCAGCCAGTTGACACAAATCCGAGATTGAGCAATAAAGCAGGTATGTCAGAGGCATTTGAACCAGAGCGTCTCCACCTTGAACTGGGGCTGGGTAAAATAAGGCTGAGACCTGCTGGGCTGCATTCCCAGAAGGCTAGGCATTCTTAGTGACAGGATGAGACAGGAGGTTGGCAGGACTGGTATCACAAGATACAGGTCAAAGATCCTGCCGATAAAACAGGATGCAGTAAAGAAGATTGCCAAAACCCACCAAATCCAAGACGGCCATGAAAGTGACCTCTGGTCATCCTCACTGCTCATTACATGTGAATTATAATGCAATAGCACGCCAAAAGACACTCCTAGCAGCACCATGACAGTTTACAGGTGCCGTGGCAACATCTGGAAGTTACCCTATGTGGTCTAAAAAGGGAGGGATGCTCAGTTCTGGGAACTGCCTGCCCTTTCCCCAGAAAACTCATAAATAATTCACCCCTTGTTTAGCATATAATCAAAAATCAACTGTAAGTCTATTCAGTCGAGCAGCCCATGCCACTGCTCTGCCTATGGAGTAGCTATTCTTTGGTTTCTTTACTTCTCTGATAAACTTGCTTTCAGTTTACTCTATGGACTTGCCCTGAATTCTTTCTTGCATGAGGTCCAAGAACCCTCTCTTGGGGTCTAGATCAGGACCCCCTTCCAGTAACAGATAGTCTCATCAATAAGCGATGTAGATAGATATAAAGAGAAGAGGCTCAAATGAAATCTCCCTTGGCCTTCTTTATTAAACTTCCAGTGAAAGCATATGGAGAGACCAGATAGTGTAAGAAAATAAGGATGAATGGGGACCCCACCAAACTCATAATGGGGTAGGGAGGGTCTGTTCTTTCTTTCCACACACCTACTTACCTATCACCTACCTATCAACCCACCTCTTGTATATGCAGGTCAAGCACATCTAGAGGCCAGCAGCCCCACTTGGCAGGGGCATCCACAATAGATGCTGAGATGCCAGGTATGTCGGAAATCTCACTGCTTGTCTCTCTCCCTCCCCCTCTTCTGGTCAGAGCTAACTTCCTGTGACTTGAGACTTTAAACCCTGTTAAATGCTAAACACTACTGACAGAAGTGATGTTATTTTTTAGAAACAGACATTTGAAACATAATTAAGGCCAGATACCTCCCTTGGAATAGGTTTTAGCTGGGCAAGGAGGACGGAGGCGCGCACACAGGGGGTCCCTGAGACAAGCTGGGAGACTGGATCTGCGAGGCAGGAGTCGCAGGAGCAGTGCTCAGCTTCCACGCTGCCTCCTTCTTTGCATTTCTGCTTCTAAGGGTGGGCCCCTGCAGGTCTTGCCCACATGTGTTTTCTAAGTTCTCTTGTTTTTGGAATAAAAAGCAGAGAAAACTTCTGCCCACAGAACACCACTCTGACGCAGAATGATATTTTGGTTGGCAGAGACTTTTGCAGACACCAACCAGACACAGCCAACTGGTTCGCCAGGTCACCCTTTGAGGGTCCTGTACTCAACAGCAAGGCTCCCAGGAAGCATTTTGATGTAAGGGAATAGTGAGATTGTCTATTTGCATCTTCAAATACAATGTATAAATTATTCTATAGCGACAATGCATCAAACCTATTCAAATTATAATCTGACTTAGGATTTTCAGGGTGATACATCTTTAAAAGCAAATGAAATTTAAACACAAAACCTCTTGGGAGATTTTATACAAAATAATCATCAATGCAAGAATAAGTATCACCCTTCTGCAACCATCACAGCAACACTGATTCAGGCAAGAATCATGGAAAGAATCTAAAACCAACAGGTAAAAGTTTGATGAGAAACATAATAGTTTCATGGTCTCAGATGATCGCCTCACAATATATGTATATACATACATACATATATATATAAAATATATATAAAAATATATATAATATGTATTATATATAATATATATATTATACATATATTCACTACAAAGAAGAAATTGTAACTTCTCAGAGAAAACCTGGCAGATACCACCTTAAGTGAATGACCAAAATTAATATCACTAATAATGAAATAAACGGACATCACGGGCCCCCGATGTAATGCACTGTGGCGCAAAAAAACACAAAAACAAATAAGCCCTAAACAACAAATACTTCATCAAACAACTAGCTTACACTCTGAAAAAGGCTAAGAAACCCTTTCAGATTAAATGTGACAAAAGACGTGACACCAACATGCCATGAGTGATTTTTTTTTTTTTCTAAAAAGTGCTAGATTGGAAAAACACTGCTATAAGAGACATTATTGGGACAATTAGTAAAACAAATACAGCCAGCACGGTGGCTCATCCCTGTAATCCCAGCACTTTGGGAGGCTGAGGCGGGCAGATCATTTGAGGTCAGGAGTTCGAGAACAGTCTGCCCAACATGGTGAAACCCTGTCCCTACTAAAATACAAAAAATAGTAGCCGGGTATGGTGGCGGGTGCCTGTAATCTCAGCTACTCGAGAGGCTAAGGCAGGAGAATAGCTTGAACCCAAGAGGTGGAGGTTGCAGTGAGCCGAGATGATGCCACTGCACTCCAGCCTGGGCGACAGAGCGATACTCCCTCTCAAAAATAAAAAAATAAATAAAAAAGAAAAGAAAAGAAAAGAAAAAGAAAAACTTGAATAGAAACTATGTATTAGAAAAAGTTATTAAGTTTCCTGTATTTGGTCATTATACTATATTATTCTGTAACAGAATGTCATTGTCCTTAGGAAATATTTGCTTAAGCATTTAGGGGTGACAATCATGATGTCTACCATTTATTCTCAAACAGGCCAGCAGTAATAATAATTAATGGTGGTGTGCGTGTGTGGGGGGGTGTGTGTGAGAGAGAGAGAGAGAAAGCTCAGGAGTGTGCAAATGTCAACAACTGGTGGCCTACGTGAAGATTACATGAACATTCACTGCGCAATTCTCAATCCTTGAAACTTTACTGTAAGTTTAAATTTATTTTAATATTTTTTTCTTTTGAGATGGGGTCTTGTTCTATCACCCAAGCATGATCACAGCTCACTGCAGCCTTAACTTCCTGGGCTCTGGGGACCCACCTGCCTCAGCCTCACGAGTAGCTGGGACTACAGGTGGGCACCACCACACCTGGCTAATTTTGCGGGGGCTGGGGGCGGGGGGCTGGTGCTGGATCAGACAGGGTCTTACTATGTTGCCCAGGCTGATCTCAAACTCCTGGCCTCAAGTGATCCTCCCACCTCAGCCTCCCAAAGTGCTGGAATTACAGGCCTGAGCCACTGCATCCAGCCATAAAAGTTTTCAAAAGAAAGTGTTTTTAAGTTAAAAGCAAAGGATAGCATAGTTTTCAAAAGCCATTAACAGAGAAATAAAGGACAAAATGTTTTTAAACTTTCAAATTGTTTAGAAACACATTAAGTTTGAACCACTTAAAATTACAGAGGCAAAATGACAATATTACAAATGGAGACAGTGGGCGTGTGTTTAAAATTTTTTGTTAACCTCAGAGGAGGCCATCAGTCTCTCTCGGCCACAAGAGCCATGCCACATTTTACTAAGTAAAGGATATAAACACGGAAAGAATGACTCTCCACAATTGAGGGGAAGAAGTACTACCCAGCCTAACTAAGGTTAGTACAAATTTGGTGAGTCACTTCCTCTTAGGAGGAAGAGCAAACATTTCTCGTTTCCTGAAGGATTCAGAGATTCTGAGGGAACACCTGAGCTCTCAGCCTGAATCATGGCACATAATAAACTAGGGCAGGAAAAGCTACGGCCCGTTCACTCGATGCTTCTACCCCACCACAATACCTCCAAGTTCAAAGTCAATGTCAACTTGAGCCTTTTTTGTCTATTTCAGCCTCCATATTACTAGGTTCCTGGGAGGAGGCAAGGCAAGCAAAACAAAAAAAGCTGATGGGGTGTGCACAGTTATCTTCTCAACCGGAGTGGGCAGTGGCCTTGGTTTGCTATGGTACATCACCCACAACGTTCCTCAGACCAGAACAAAACCCACAAAGCCTCTTAAGTTTAGAATTATAGCTTTCTGGCAAAGCAGCCCTCCTCCCAGAACCGCCTGTGCCAGCAGCACACACACGTGGATGGATTAGGCAAAGCTGTGCTCTAAAGCACACACACGCTCTCCCCAACGTGTGCTTTGCATTCCAGAAATACTTGATGCCTAAACCACTTCTGGTGCCTCCCTTGGCATGAACGTACAAGTGGCTCTGTGCCAAAGGAAGCGTCTGTTTAGAGATGTGGACTTTCTTTAAATTTTTTTACCATGGAAGATCACAAATAGAACATTCTAGTACAATGATGATGCAATAAAGCAGAAAAAGAAAAGGTTTTAGAAAAAAGATTATCTTGTTTTTGTCTTATTTATGTTGCCTAAAAGAAATACTGAAAATATAACATGAAACATAAAATTAGCTTCCATGAGAGCAGAAATTACAGGGTCCAAGTTGGGTCAAGGAAGCAAAAATATTACCTTTAACAGGAAACGCTAGGGATCATTTGCCATTTTTTTACACACACATTCATTATTGTTTTAAGGTCACCTACCAAAATGAGGTGCAGAAGACGGGTTTTTAATCATTGGTTTATTCTGGAATATAGTATATTTTATATTTGTATCTTGCTTCGTGATAACTTTTATCCTACATTAAAAATTAATGTAAAAGATGAAAATCCATCTTGGTTAATGCACCTATCCTTTCCCTTTCTATTTCCAGAGATTTATTTAGGGTTTATTCACAATAAGTGTAAAATCAGTAACTCTTCACAAAATCCTCAGACATCACCAACTGCATTACAAAACACACTCCTAGCCACCTAGATACACACACACGCATGCAACATGTTAAGGAAAATGACATCGCATAACTCCATAGTACATACGCACACGATCGCCTGTTTGATTTCCGTCAGCATGGACCTAAAAGACACCTTCTTGGAAGGTGGTCCTGGGCAGAGGGAGAAAGACTTACTTTCTTTCCACTTCTGGGGTTGACACGGCGCTACAGAAGCCAAGCGACTCCTACGAGAGAAGATTCGTATAGTCAGTGTGGTCAGAGCAGCAGGCTTCATCTGATTTGTACAGAGTGTCACTTAAAAAAAAAAAAAAAGGCAGAAGCAAAACTAGATGATTAAAGTCATTGTGCTTACTTCGATCTGGGACCGCAGCTGAAGTGACGTGGGGCTAGCATCGGGTTTCTCCTAAAACAGAACAGATGCCGGTTTAACGGGACTTCCAAACATGTCACACGCGAGAAAGACAAATAGACATGTAAGAAGAGAGGGGAGGATTCGGGAAAGGTTGGGGTATAGAGTGGGAGGAGATGGCAGAGATAAACAGATTTTCTGGGAAAACTAAAATACTTTTAAAATGAGAGCTCTAGCCCCCTAAGATTGAAATATTTTCCAAACTTTGTTGCCAGACTCTGCTGACAATTTTATTTCAGAAGAAAAAAAGCACAATTTCAGTCAAGGGGACTGACAGTTCATGGTGAAATAATTCTGTGGATATACTTAGTTGGTCACTAAGACACTGAATTTACTGCAACCCATTTGAGTTTAGCTGTTTTCCAACGACACTAGACTTCCAATCCAATTTTTTTTTTTTTTTTTTGAGACAGAGTCTAGCTCTGTCACCAGGCTGGAGTGCAGTGGCATGACCTCGGCTCACTGCAACCTCCGCCTTCCGGGTTCAAGTGATTCTCCTGCCTCAGCCTCCCAAGTAGCTGGGATTACAGGCATGCGCCACCACGCCCAGCTGATTTTTGTATTTTTAGTAGAGATGGGATTTCACTATGTTGGCCAGGGTGGTCTCGATCTCTTGACCTCGTGATCCGCCCGCCTCGGCTTCCCAAAGTGCTGGGATTACAGGCATGAGCCACCGCGCCCAGCCCCAATCCAATTTTAAAATTCTAAATGTATTCAGAGCACTTAATAGCTTAGGAGAAGTTGTTAATGTCTTTAGGAAGTTGGGAAGCTAACTGAATGTTATCTTGCAGCCTTAAAAATCACTACACTTCCCTAACACAAATGAACTGACCTATCTGGAAATTTAAAAACAAACACTCTCGGTATGGAGTTGATAAATGAAATATAAATACTTGATATTAAGAATGCACTGAAATATCATTAAATTGTGAGAGGCAGAAGAATCAAAGAATATTATAGATAAAACTATATAGTATAACACCCTCATTTCATAGTTCAAGGAGGCTGTATCTCCTTTGAAAGTAAAAGAAAATGAAGAGTATTTAGATAAACAAATTACCTGTGATAAAAATAAATTATGTAAATTATGCATTTTCACATGCATCTAATCGTTCAATTGCCCTTTTCATCATTAACACAATTATAAAACTACACCAATACCGAAAACCTTTTGTTGATGTATAAAAGTAGCAATAAAGTATTAAAATAAGTATAACTCAGAGCAGTTATACTTTTAAATAAGGAACAGGAATCCAGCACGAATATAGAGTATCGGAATGAATGCACTTTCATGCAGGATTGTGGGGGAGTGTTCTGGGAATCTGTTGCTCAACAATGTGCATGTGGCTGACAACACTGCACCGCACACTTGGGTAAACTGTTGGGAGTGTGAATTTTATGTTACGTGGTGTTTTTTTTGTTTGTTTTGTTTTATTTTTTGCCACAATGAGAAAAAAAGAATGTGCTGGGATGAGTACATCTGAGAATGGGATGACTGTAGACAAGCGGCCAGAAAGAGAAATGGGTTTTAATGGACAAGAATTTAATGAACTGGCAACTCACTCATCCCCTAATCTCAGGCCCTTGTTATAAAAAGTTATCACAGTGGCGTAAAACCTCCATAGAACTCTCATTAACATCCTCCTGGTTTTCATTGCTGCCGCTGTTCATGACAGACATATTTCTGTACCAAACTTGATACACCATTTCTACCAAACAGTATATGGACAATGTTTTGAGTTATATATTCCAAGTGTGAATGGTAGGATGTCAGGCTCAGGTGCAGTTAACAAAGGGGATATATACTTTTGGACATTTCTGGTGCTTACAGACCAATCGCAATTTTCCAGGACCTAACCTTTCAGCCTCACATAGAGAAATTTACAAACTTAAATAGCAGGAGGTAAGCAAAAGTATAATTAGCAATTTTTTAATCCCAAATCTTCCTTCCTATTCAGGAGTTGGTACAGAGAACTCAGAGTGATGATGAAACTAAATTGTTAGTTTGTCTGAAATTTTCTCTGAAATTGCTCCTTTAACACCCAATTGCAGCCCATGACCTTCTATAACCATCAGCAAAAGTGACTGGTTCAATTCACCTCCCCTCCTCCATTTTTACCTTTTCTTCAAGCTCTAAGTTTCTACCTCACTAGTAATCGTAATAGTCATGCTAGGAAACGATCTTCTTTTATTTATCTGCATTTTTTGAATAGATTTTATTTGCTAAGTGCATCATTTGCCATGTCATATCACAAATGTAACATATATGGTACATTATGCAAAATGTACCTGTCCCTGCATACAAAGTAGTTGCTTATTAACAACCATATTAAATGTTTGATGATAGGGAAGCAAAATTTTAATCATTTCATCTTAGCATGTTCATTTGCTACTTATAATAGGCATTTGATTCTTTTAGCTATTTAAACAAATTTTTTTTTTTTTAAAGAAACAGCGTCTTGCTATGTTACCCACACTGGAGTGTAGTGGCTATTCATGGGCGTGATCATCACGCAATGCCGTCTTGTGCCCAGAGCTCAAGCCATTCCTCAGCCTCCCAAGTAGCTAGAACTATAGTTCATGACCACGCCCAGCTTGTTTAGCTACTTTTCAGAAAATTGATTGGGGCTATAGTTTGACATATAATGTTAAAATCATGGAGACAGGCAATGTTTTCATGCAGGACGTTTGTTTTATCAAGGGCAGCTTACTGATGTTGAGCAGGAGATCTTGTATAGTGATATTTCTAGTGACTTGTTTTTTTTAAGACCAAGTAAGAGAATAACTTTTTCAGGACGTCTTCTTAATTTTATCCCCCGAGGATAAGAGATTACAGTCATCATTTAGATGCATGTCTTCTAGCAAACACATTCTAAAGTAAAAATATTGCACAACTGAGGAGAAGCTTGTAAAGTCATCCACTAAGTTAAGGACCTATAAATGATTGGAGAAAGAAAAATGGAATAAACTATTGGCAAAATTCCGTTATTATAACACTGATGAGTGTCACATGATGTCAATGACAAAAGAGCAGAAGAGTAATTCCTATAATGTGCCATGTACCATGCACCTGACTGCTCAGCCATGACCCCTTTATTCAGAGAATAGCTGATGGTTTACACTACAGCTCCCGATCTGGATGTCACAATGTAGACAGAAATAGTAAACATTGTGAACCTCATCAAAACAATCATTGAGTATATGTGTAAATATGTATAACTTTTGGGCATGTTGTACACTGAGAAATAAGAACCTTCTCTCCTCCCCTAACATACGCCGACTGTTTCATTTACTACTGCCGTGTAACAAATCATCCCAAATGTAGTGGCATAAACCAGCAAGCACCTTATGATGTTCACAGGTTCTGTGAATATGAATTCAGAAAGGCAATAGCAGAAAAGGCTTGCTCTGCTCCACAGTGTTTGGAGCCTCAGCTGGGAACATGCAAAAGCTGGGGATGACTTGATGGGTGGGCTGTAATCACTGGAAAGCTTGCTCACTCCCATGTCTGGAAGCTGATGCTAGGGCTGCATGGGTTGCTGAGGCTTCCTCACAGCAGGATGCTGGGTTGCAAGAGTAAGCATATGGAGAAAGGCAGGCAGCAGCTGTATTGCCCCTTTGGTTTTTTGGTTTTTTTAATTTTTATTTTTATTTTTGTTTTTGAGACAAGGTCTCATTCTGTTGCCCAGGCTGGAATTCAGTGGCAAGATCATGGCTCACTGCAGCCTTGACCTTCCAGGCTCAAAGGATCCTTCCACCTCAGCCTCCCAGGTAGCTGGGAGGCACATGCCTCTAGGTAGCACATGCCACCATGCCTGGCTACTTTTTTTGTACTTTGTGTAGAGATGGGGTTTCACCATGTTGCCCAGGCTGGTCTCAAACTCCTGGGCTCAAGCAATCCGCCCACCTTGGCCTCCCAAAGTGCTAAGATTTGTATTGCCTCCTATAACAGCCTCCTATGGTAAGATATCTGCCAGAGTCACAAGCCCTCCCAGGGTTCACGGCCACCTCTCTCAGCTGGGGTAGTGCCAAAGCCACATCGTGAGAGCAACACTGGATGGCAGACATCGCTGTGGCCAGCTTTGGGAATTACAGTCTGCCATGCTGACTGCCAAGGAAATGGGCCTGCTCATGAGTTTTCAAAATGAGGAATGGGGTGCAACCATTTATTCATGACAATATCTGGAAGGATTATCTCATGGCTTTTACAACGTTTACTCAAGTATATCTTGGCAATAGTCAGCCTGAATTATCACTTAAGGTCAAAATATTGCACTGTATTAGGCTGCAATGATCATGTCTCTCATTTCAAACCTATGATTATAGAAAATTTTAAATATACAAAAGTAAAGAGAAGAGGGTAATAAACTCCCCAATTCCTACTACCCAGCTCCAACAATCAGCAGTTCAGAGTTGATTTTGTTTCCTCTATGCCTTTACCGTTACTTCATGTTCATCTCATTTTACTTTGAAGAAAATCCCAGACATCAAATCATGAAATATCACCATTTCTAAGTTAAGAATTAGCTATCAGAGTTCCTTAACTGTTGCTCAATCTTGAGCACGTGGCTCAACCACCAAGAATTTGACTCCTTCCTGGTACTGGAGGACTTTCTTTGGTCATAAGGAAAAATCATATTTATGAAATTTAGACACTCCATCTAAATGTTGCAAAGGGACATGAAGAAATGCATTCTGAAGTTGAATGTAACTTTAGAGTTTATTAGAAAAGTATTCACTATTGTTTCCTAAGTGTAAATATACTATCCCTTTTTTTTTTTTTTTTTTTTTTTTGAGTCAGAGTCTGGCTCTGTCTCCCAGGCTGGAGTGCAATGGCGCGATCTTCGGCTCACTGCAACCTCTGCCTCCCAGGTTCAAGTGATTCTCCTGCCTCAGCCTCTCAAGTAGCTGGGATTACAGGTACCCACTACCACACCCAGATAATTTTTGTATTTTTAGTAGAGATGGGGTTTCACCATATTGGCCAGGCTGGTCTCTTGGCCAGACTGGTCTCCAACTTCTGACCTCGGGATCCATCCACTTCGGCCTCCCAAAATGCTAGGATTACAGGCATGAGCCACCACACCTAGCAATGCTTTCAATATTTTTTTCTTATTTCCTCACCCCTCCAATAGAGACAAGTCTCGTTATGTTGGCCAGGCTGGTCTTGAACTCCTGGCCTCAAGCAATCCTTCCACCTCAGCCTCTAAAAGTGCTGGGATTACAGGTATGAGCCCCTGCACCTGGCTACATCCTTTAAAATTTCTGAATATGATATGCACATAAACTTTGCTTGGAAAAAGCATATTCTAAGCAGAATTTAATGAGAAATTACTCCTCAGAATGACCTGGGAGAGCCACACAACACTGGTGGCTGAACTTGAACCTTAAGTTAGGGCATTATAACTTAGTTTGAAATGTTTTAAATACAGTAAAAAAAGAAAGTGAATTGTGAATTTTTTCTGTGGCTGGTGAGGTGAGAAGATTTGGAAATTTGACCTATAGATTGAATTGTTCATCATTAAGTCACATATGGATACCTTAGTTAAGAATGACAAATCTCATTAACATTACAAACTCTTAAAGAAACCCTCCCAAGTTAAGTGTAACAGTGAAAACTAAACACAAATACAAATATATCCCAACATAAACGCATGCATGTTTGTTCATATATGAATGTGTACACACAGAGGAAAAAAAACACTGAGAGTGAGAGTATATCTCACTGAATTTTTTTACAAGCATGTAGTCTTGCATTACTTTTTTCTACAGATGAAAGATTAGCTTAAAAATACGATCTCCAGGCCACGCACGGTGGCTCACGCCTGTAATCCCAGCACTTTGGGAGGCTGAGGCGGGCAGATCACGAGGTCAGGAGATCGAGACCATCCTGGCTAACACGGTGAAACCCCATCTCTACTAAAAATACAAAAAATTAGCCTGGCGTGGTTGCAGGCACCTGTAGTCCCAGCTACTCAGGAGGCTGAGGCAGGAGAATGGCATGAACTCAGGAGGCAGAGCTTGCAGTGAGCCAAGATTGCGCCACTGCACTCCAGCCTGGGGGAAAGTGCAAGCCTCCGTCTCAAAAAAAAAAAAAAAAAAAAATCTCCAGTTCCCCTATGTTTTTAAATTATCTACATATGTATGTCTATAAATGCAGAAGAAAATATCTAAAAGAATTCTACACGCCAATGGTTACTTCTCAATTTATAACCTTTTTCAATTACTTTAATATATTTTTAAAACATAATAAAAGATAAATATAACAAATTCCTTTTGTAATAAAAAGCATACATATACAAATTATTCATATATTTTTTAAAACTTAATAAAAGTCTCCGAAGTTAACTTTGATAACAATTTAAGAATGACAAATCTCATTAACATTACAAACTCTTAAAGAAACCCTCCCAAGTTAAGTGTAACAATTAAGTCCAACAATTAAGCTAAAAAGCTACCTAAGAAATGTTAAAACAGGCCGGGCATGGTGGCTCACCAGCACTTCGGGAAGCTGAGGCGGGCGGATCACGAGATCAGTAGTTCAAGACCAGCCTGGCCAACATACTGAAACCCCGTCTCTACTGAAAATACAAAAATAAGCCAGGTGTGAAGGCACACACCTGTAGTCCCAGCTACTCAGGAGACTGAGGCATGGGAATGGCTTGAACTGGGAGGCAGGGGTTGCAGTGAGCAGAGATCACGCCACTGCACTCCACCCTGGGCGACAAAGAGAGACTCCGTCTCAAAAAAAAAAAAAAAAAGAAAAAAGAAACAAAAGTATTAATACTTTATTTCTCTAGTTAGGTCATGGCTAGTATTAAAATATTTTCTTGATGTGTTAAAATTTGTATATTTTATTATTAATAGAGAAGGACCATGCTGAAATGATTTCATATTCATACTTTGACTAAAAGAGGCTCCGCTATAGTATGGTATAGTTAAAAAGAAAAATGAATCAGGTGATCAAAAATCTTACTGAGGAGAAAAACCTCAAATGCATTTATTGTCAGATTGGACAATTTGTAGAAAAAATAGTTCCATAAACATTTATTGTATCTAATACAGAAGCTAAAAAAATAAATAAATCCAACAACAAAAGCAAAACCCAAGTATTGCAAGATGAAATCAGTAGTTTGCCAAAACCAAAACCGAAACAAATGTGTACCTGTGTGTGCTTTCACCTGCTTGTGTATGTATACACACACACGTCTACAGCCACACTAAAAGGGACTAGGTCAAATACAAAACTAAGTCTCTGACCCTAAATGATGACATTCTGGCTTTAGGAGCTACATCCCATTGTGCAAAATACCAGACTCAAAAACCCACCCAGGGCAGAATTAGATCCTGGAAAACAAATATCATGCTCTCATCCCCACTCCCACTTTGTCTCCACCTTCCTGTGGAAATCCACACGTTCCTCCTCCCTTAATGCTGCCAAGGCTGCAAGCCAAATGAACTTCACAGCTGGAAAAGCAGGAGGGACAAATCCCCCTTCTGTTCCAAAAATGGAGAGGAAGAATACCAGGCGCCCACCAGCTCAGCTCAGTGCCAAGTTCTCCTCCTCCACACTAGGTACAGGAAGGAGGAGGTGGAAAAAGCCAGAGGCGATCGGATGCTTAGCCACATGCAGCTAAAAGTAAAATGCCACATGCTACTACTGATGCATGCAATTAATGGAGGGACCCAAGCTCTGAACTGCTGTGGAAAGTTGCTGCCGGTCACAGATTTACGTGTTTTTTATCACTTTACAAGAAGGCTGTAGAGTTGTGGTATCTCCCAGTTGGCAAACTACATTATATGTGTTCTTCACCAGACAGACCCTTACCAAGTAACAAATAAACTAGATGAACAGAAACTTCCAGGTAAACTCTACTTAAAAATGTATATATTGGTCAGGCGTGGGGGCTCACGCCTATAATCCCAGCACTTTGGGAGGCCGAGGCAGGCAGATCACCTGAGGTCGGGAGTTTGAGACCAGCCTAACCAACATGGAGAAACCCCATCTCTACGAAAAACACAAAATTAGCCCAGCGTGGTGGCGCAGGCCTGTAATCTCAGCTGCTTGGGAGGCTGAGGCATGAGAATCGCTTGAACCCAGGAGGCAGACATTGCTGTGAGCCGAGATTGCGTCACTGCACTCCACCGGGGCAACAAGAGCGAAACTCAGTCTCAAAAAAAAAAAAAAAAAAAAAAATTATATTACCTTGTACACTATCTAGTCTTGGCTTTTATTTGGTTTCCCTGCTTATTACAAATGGGTCCATATGATCAGATTCAAGTAGGTTATTTCTTACCTTTTAAAGGGGGCCCCTTTCTCCATGTTTTAAACCTAAAAATACCATCATGTCTTTATTTTTATTGAAAATTCAAAGAGACTCTAACTATTTGCAAAGTTCTGGGAGTCCAAGCGTTGACTCCATGACCTGCTGGCTGCTGTTTAACCTTTCAGTCCTGGCTGACCTGTCTCAGACGAACCGGCCGTCCCACTAGATGAGCTCCAGCAGTCAACACATGGACTAGTGCAGGGCGGTCAGGCATGTAGATCCCAGGGCAACCTGAAAGTCAACATTCTCACCCTTGCCAGGAAATCATTCCACTCGTCTGACTTCTCTATTCCAGTCAATTCATGGAACATGTGTCGATTTTACCAGGACTTAAAATTCAACATTGTCAGCCAGGCGTGATGGCTCATACCTAATCCAGCACTTTGGGAGGTTGAGGTGGGTGGATCATCTGAGGTCATGAGTTTGAGACCAGCCTGGCCAACATGGTGAAACCCTGTCTCTTCTAAAAATACAATAATTAGCCGGGCGTGGAGGCCGGCATCTGTAGTCCCAGGCACGAGGGAGGCTAAGGCAGGAGAACGGCTTGAACCCAGGAGGAGGAGGTTGCAGTGAGCTGAGATCACGCCACTGCACTCCAGCCTGGGCGACAGAGCGACTCTGTCTCAAAAAAAAAAAAAAAAAAAAAAAAAATCTATTGTCTTAGGAGTCTTCTCACTCCCCACTAAATCAGCTGGCCAAAGCTACTGCTTTTCTCTTCCCAAGGTTTCTTGCATCCATCCAGTGAATCCATTCCACTTGTAGTCCTTTGCCTCACAGCTACCTGGGCTACCAGCATATGGCTGCATGGAAAGTACTGTCAGCTGGGAGACTGGAGTCCAGTTCTGCTCCCTGCTGTAGTGCAACCTTTAGAACCTGTTTTGTTTGGTTTGGTTTTTCCAATGGCAACAAACGGCAAATGGACCACTTGATAATCTTTAGGGTCCTTTTTTACTCTAAAAGGGCTATGATAAGTGATGTCATGCCCCTCTAATCACTATTGTCAACTCCATCTTCTGGAAACAGTACTCTGTGTCTCTGCTATTCAAAATGTGATTTGTGGACCATCTGCATCAGCATCACCTGGGAACCTGCTATACATCCAGTCATGGTCCCATCCCAGACCTCCTGAATCAAAATCTGCAATTTGCCAAAATTCCCCAGTGATGTGTATTGTTTGAGAAACTCACTGCTTCTGTGTCACTTCTCTCTTCCAAAATCTTTCCTGGAGGCCGGGTGCAGTGGCTCAAGCCTGTAATCCTAACACTCTGGGAGGCCAAGGCAGGTGGATCGCCTGAGGTCAGGAGTTTGAGACCAGCCTGGCCAACAGGGTGAAACCTCATCTCCACTAAAAATACAAATATTAGCCAGGCATGGTGGCATGTGCCTATAATCCCAGCTACTTGGGAGGCCAAGGCAGGAGAATCGCTTGAACCCAGGAGGCGAAGGCTGCAGTGAGCTGAGATGGCGCCACTGCACTCCAGCCTGGGTGACAGAGCGAGACTCTGACTAAAACAAAACGAAATCCACAAAATCTTTCATGGAAACACAATACTGACAGGATGAAGTCCACATTTCAGAAGAAGAAGCCCCCTTCACCAAATAGCCTGATCATAAACCCTCTTAGTGAACAGTTACCATGTCCTCTGCTCCCTGAGTGCAGACTGAGCCTGGTGTCTCACTTCTGCTTATGCTACCTAGAGTGCTTCTCCTTTCTATCCATCCAAATCCTACTCATCCTTTAGCTCCAATCCCAATACGCTCTCCTATTTAAACTTCTCTGCCCACTTGTGCCTTAAATGATATCCCTGAGTATGGGCACACCAATGACTAGCCACATCACGTATTCATTAAATGTACCTATGGGTAGCGACTCTTCTACTCACTTACTGGTTTTCCTCAACTAGACTGTAAATGGCCTTCCAATAAATTCCTGTTGAAATTCATTGTGTGCCACCGCAATCCATCAAAATCTATTTACTTAGCATTTACTATCTGCCAGGACATCCCCTTGAGAATGTTACTTTCTACAACCTTGCACAGGCTCCCTGTACAAGGGAGTACTACTGGGAATCTATTGGGTTTTTTGTTTGTTTGTTTTTGTTTTTTTTTTAAAGAGATGGGATCTTGCTCTGTCGCCCAGGCTGGAGTACCATGGTGTGACCATAGCTCGCTACAGCCTTGACCTCCTAAACTCAAGTGATCCTCCCGCCTGAGGCTCCCAAGCAGCTGGGGCTGTGGGTATACACCACCATGCCTAATTTATTTTTTTTAGAGACGGAGTCTTGCTATGTTGGCCAGGCTGGTCTCAAACTCCTGGCCTCAAGCAAACCTCCCACCTCAGCCTCCCAAAGTGATGGGATTGGAAGTGTGAACAACTGTCCTAGGCCTGGTTTGTTTAAATTGGATCACTTTGCCAACAAGCCTGACTCTTTTTTCCTTCCTTTTTTTTTTTTTTTTTTTTAAGAGACAGGGTCTTGCTCTGTCACCCAGGCCTAGGTTGCAGTGCAGTCATAGTTCACTGCAGCCTTGACCTCCCAGGCTCAAGCAATCCTCCCGCCTCAGCCTCCTGGATAGCTGGGACTACAGGTATGTGCTACCATGCCCAGCTTCCTTCTTTTAATATGTGTTTGCAATTTTACTGCATGGGACGTGTATTTTCATGTTTTTATTTAAGATTTACTTTTGGATTGCAGAGTTACACTAGGAAGCAAAAATAATTCAATAAATATTTAAGATCTACAACTTAGATACATAAGAACTTAAAACAGAATGCTGTAATGTTTAATCACCCTGAGGTAAAAATCAGTAGTGGCCTGTCAGTTTCTTCATCCATACCTAACTCTTCAGCTTTTCATGTCTCATTTCACCCGTATTGCTGGAGGTATAGCAGAAGATGTTAGTCATTGTTCTGGACCCCCATAAGCTCTTGGCCTGGTATAAGAAATTTTCTTCCGAGTGAAACTGAAGGAAAAGTACTCTCATCCCATCATATCAAAGAAGAAAGGTTCTAAGGGGGAAATTTTTATTTCACAGCTGAAGAATTCTATTCCACTAACTGCAACCTTTAAGTCTCACCATAATTAAGGGATCAGTGAATTTCTGCAAGCTTTCATAAGAAAGAAACCTGAAGTGGCAATTTCCACGCAGCCATTAATGCTCTCTGTTAAAATAATTGAGCCTTTTGCTGTATTAGTTTATATTCTCTTTTTTTTTTTTTTTTTTTTTTTGAGATAAAGTTTCACTCTTGTGGCTCTGGCTGGAGTGCAGTGGCGCCATCTCAGCTTACTGCAACCTCCGCCTCTCAGGTTCAAGCAATTCTCCTCCCTCAGCCTCCCGAGTAGCTGGGATTACAGATGTGTACCACCACACCTGGCTAATTTTTGTATTTTTAGTAGAGACGGTTTCACCATGTTGGCCAGGCTGTCGCGAACTCTTAACCTCAAGTTAAGATCCGCCTGCCCTGGCCTCCCAAAGTGCTGGGATTATAGGCATGAGCCACCGCACCCGGCCTGATAGTTTATATTCTGCAGTTATTAGTTACTTATTTATTTAGGCCTCACCACGTTCCAGAAAATGACTTAAGATGGCTAAGTAACTTAGTTCAATGTTACATGATAAAAGTAAAAAGCTAAAGAGCTAATTAATTTATATGACACAAATAGCAGAGGGAACAAGACTATAAAGTAGAGTAGGCCCAGGGATTCAGTTAGTTCATAAAAGGTGAGCCATGGGATGCTACAGTACAGACAGACAACATGATCAGTTACGAGATGGATGTTACTATACTTTTATGTCTTAAGGTAGCCATAGGAAAATGGCTCTTTCTCCGAGTAAAAATTTCTCCTCTGGCAGAGATAACATACTATTACTCTGAAAGATACCACATGGAAAATTCCTGAAGAAGTCACCTTGCTCTGGAAAAGCTTTCACACTGGGCAAAGCTGAAATTAGGTCTGAGATCCCCAAGTGAAAGCAGAGGAGCATACCAAGGGGGCCTCCCTGACGTCCACACTCCCGTACCCAATCAGAGGAGTCAAGAAGTACCCAGGGCAGGAGCAGAAATCAGTCTGGGAGGACAGGAGGGTAAGTTCCACCATCTTGAAGCATGGCTGTGCTAAAATACATCAGAGTTGAATTGGTTAAATTTAGGAGTAATTTGAATCTAAGAGGGTCAAGCTTGGTGCTCCCACACCTCATGTCAAACAAGGCGTATACTGCTTTAATGTCTAAACTGTCTTTGTTTAAAACTATGTACTAGATCGTTTAAGCTACAACTTTACCAATGTTGAGTGCATACCACATACCAAGCATTTTGCATGGAGATAAGAATAAGATCTACACACCACAATGTGGCAATGGATCACTTCAATAAGACGTGAGTGTTGTGTTAGAAGAATGCACCTTTTACAGTGTACAAAACACCAGAGTGTCATGTTATATAAATGTAATCATTAAAAGACACAGTGTCCATGAAGACATTTTAGTTATCCTAAAAAACAAATCCAACAAGTTCTATAATTCAATTTTTCATTCTACTAGCAGGACTTGGCATATCCACACTATAACCCACCCCCTGGGTGAATTTCCCAGGGGTAAAGACCATGATATCTGGCCATTCTAGATGGTAGTGGCTATCCCCAGAATCCTCTCACCCTCCCTGTTCTCATCCCATGCTCACTAAGTGATCTCCTTTGCTTTTTTGAGACAGAGTCTCACTCTGTTGCCCAAGCTGGAGTGCAGTGTGCAGTGGCACAATCTCAGCTCACTGCAACCTCTGCCTCCTGGATTCAAGTGATTCTCCTGCCTCAGCCACCCAAGTAGCTGAGATTATAGGCACGCGCCACCCACACTGAGCATGTATATATATATTGTATTTTTAATAGAGATGGGGTTTTGCCATGCTGACCAGGCTGGTCTCAAACTCCTGGCCTCAAGTGACCAGCCGCCTCAGCCTCCCAAAGTGCTGGGATTACCCGTGTGAGCCACCGTGCCCGACCACTAAGTGATCTTCTGAGTACATCCAGTTGCTCACTGGGATTGACTAACATAAGACAAAAGTGACAGGAAGCACTACATAAGCTCATTTCCTTTTGCTTTCTCTGTTTTTTTCCATCTCCTCTTTCATCTAATCATTCCATAATTTTAAAAATAGTTACTGAGCCCATAAGTCAACGAGGATAAAACAGTGAAACAGACACGCACCACTTCAGTGGGGTTTCCATCTAGTGAATTCTTAAGTCACTCACTTTGCATTTCAACTGTAAGCCACAGGTACAACACTCCTTCTGTTCGGGCACCAGGCACATGATATCTGGGTAACTCTGCTCAGCTCTGGATGCCACATTTCCCGGGGACAATGGAAACCAGAGCACCTTCACTAGAATGGTGTCTGGAAATGGTATCAAATACTCAGGATCAATTGGAGGAAGCAGGGCTGTTTACACAGAGAAGGGAAGAAAAATATAAACATGGGAAAGCCTTCCAGGGAGCAGGGAACTGCCCAGTGCAGAGCTGTCCGACCCCTTTCCCCACAGCGGTCCCCTGACAATGAGAGCACACTGCACACTAGGAGAAACTGAGAAAATTTTAAATGGAAAAAAAAGTATTATTATTTGTATTTATTTATTTATTTATTTTGAGATGGAGTTTCACTCTTGTTGCCCAGGCTAAAAGAGTGCAGTGGCACGATCTCGGCTCACTGCAGCCTCTGCCTCCCAGGTTCAAGCCATTCTGCTGCCTCAGCCTCCCCAGTAGCTGGGATTACAGGCGTGTGCCACCACACCCAGCTAATTTTTGTACTTTTAATAGAGACTGGGTTTCACCATGTTGGCCAGGCTAGTCTCGAACTCCTGACCTCAGGTGATCTGCCCGCCTTGGCATCTCAAAGTGCTGGGATTACAGGTATGTGCCACCACGCCTGGCCAGAAGTATTCTTTTAAAGTAATACCTAATGACCATTGAGAAAATAAAATCAGGCCAGACACAGTGGCTCATGGAGGCTGAGGCAGGGGAATCACTTGACCCTAGGAGGCAGAGGTTGCCGTGAGCCAAGATTGTGCCATTGCATTCCAGCCTGGGGGACAGGGAAAAAAAAAAAAAAGGAGGAGGGGGAGGGGAAGGGAGAGGGGGATGGGAGGGGAGAAGGGGAGGGGAGGGGAGGGAAAAGAGAAAAAATCAGAGTATTAGTGAAGATATTAAATACTGAATTGACATAATACTTTCAAATAAAATATTTTCCAATTTTTTCAAGAACCTTGAGCTTACTTCTTTGAAAATAACTGTCTTTGAAATAACTGTCTATATGCTTGAAAGAACTATATGCCATTCCAGATCAAGATGTTTAACGATGATCTCTTGATGTTCTTGTTGGTTATTAGTAACAAGAAGTTTTACTCAAACTAAGAGGTAAAAATTGTTTTAACCTTTTTTACAACCATTTTAAATTTATTAAGCATTTTACAGCCAACAGAAATACGGCAATTTCTATTTCAAGAATGTAAAAGCACCTTATTTCATTAACAGACACAGCGAAATCTCTTATGAAAACATAACAGATTTTAAATCTAGTTTAATTTTTCAATTAGGTACTACAATATACTGACAAAGTTCTTGCGTGCAGCCTTGTGCATGCAGTGTTCATCCTGAAGCTAGCTTGGCCGTGCTGGTCCAGAGCTGCCTCCCACCACATCTGACCACTGCACCTTGGACTCCATGCCTGAAGCTTCAATTCATCTCTTCCATGAGCTTCAGGGACCCTTGACCATAATGACCAAGTATGCCGCTGAAGTACACATCACCCATCCTGTGTGCTGCTCATGGGAATCACTTACACCGCTCTGCCCTGGGACCATGTTCCAATAAGCCCTGTCAGCGGTTCTCAAACTTAGTGCCTTGCAATCCCTGGAGGGCTTCTTAAACACAGATTGCTGGGTCCTACCCAAGAGTTTCATCTGCATTTTTACCAAGTTCCCAGGTGACACTGATGCTACAGGCTGAGGAACCACACTTTGAGAACTACTGGTCCAAAGAAGGCTGCTCAGAGCTGCTTCTAGTCAGATTCAGTGGCCTGCAGGTGAAGGGGTAGGTGTATCTGGAGCCCCACCTGAAGTCTGGCCTGGTTTTCAGTGCTCTAAAAGGGATGATCAAGACTAAGGATTTTAAAGTTAAGAGGAGGCTGGACTCAGTGGCTCACACCAGTAAACCCAGTGCTTTGGGAGGCCCAGGCAGGAAGATCCTTAGAGGCCAGGAGTTAGAGGTTACAGTGAGTTATGATTGCACCACCGCACTCCAGCCTGGGCAAACAGAACAAGCCCCATCTGGCCGGATATGGTGGCTCACGCCTGTAACTCCAGAACTTTGGGAGGCCAAGGTGGGCGGACAACTTGAGGTCAGGAGTTTGAGACCAGCATGCCAACATGGTGAAACCCCGTCTCTACTAAAGATATAAAAATTAATCAGGCATGGTAGCACATGCCTGTAATACTAAGTACTTGGGAGGCTGAGGCAGGAGAATCACTTGAACCCGCAGTAAGCTGAGATTGCGCCACTGCACTCCAGCCTGGGTGACAGAGCGAGACCCTGTCCCCCCCCAACCCAAAAAAAAAAAAGAAGAAGACACCGTCTCTAAAAGAAAAAAAATTTTTTAAAAGACAAAGATGGACTCACCATCATTTTATTAAAAAGGATGGGGGAGGAGGGCAAGCAGAGCCAGGTGTCCAACAATAGAATAAATTACTTACATGTGGAAACCATATCAATGGAGCATTCAAGCTTGACTGCAGGACTGTCTGCTGTCTGGGATGGGGATTTTTTTTTTTTTTTCTTCAGAAACTGGTCAGACCTCTGACGGACTATTATAATTCCACTACTTGATTGGAGTGTAATCATTGGAAATGAAATTAAGTTATTGTGGTATAATTTATCGTTTACATGATTTTTTTTTTAATGGGAGAAGGAACTGCAAGTTCTAGCCCAATGACTCAAACATTTGAAACAGACGACCTTCAGAAGTTGGCAACAGCCTACAACTGAACAAACATTTATGTCTTCATCTATTCAACGAGTGTTTCCTGACCAGTTTGTACTCAGTTGACGTGCTGAGTACTGGCAGTATAAAAAAACAGTCACTGACCTTCAGGAGCTCGCAGTTAAGCAAGAGAAACAGTAACTGAGAATATAAAAAACTAAAGGCTTTCATGTTATCATATAAATAACGTCGGAACTGATTAGTATGCAGATTGGGTGACTGAATAAGGGATTTACAAAATTATGTAGCCTGATCAAACAGGAGGTGCTAAATTTGAATGGTTCCTCTAATAGATCAGCTCACATTTTGTACTAATGAAGTGTCACTATTATTGTTGTCTTTGCTATTGTAAAATCATGTGGTGCTATCATGACATTTAACCACTTTCTCATTCTCTGAACCATATTTTCTAACCATCTTTAAATATTGTGTAACCATCTTTAAAAAGCTCCAGAATCAATTGCAAGCCAATACATTCTGAAATCATCAGCCACAAATTTGCTTTTAAAATAAATAAACTTTTGACTTAGTCATGTTGTATAATGATGTAACACATTAAAAAACACATGGGGCTGGGCGCGGTGGCTCACGCCTGTAATCCCAACACTTTGGGAGGCTGAGGCAGGCGGATCACAAGGTCAAGAGATGGAGACCATCCTGGCCAACATGGTGAAACCCTGTCTCTAACAAAAATACAAAAATTAGCTGGGCGTGGTGGCGTGCGCCTGTAGTCCCAGCTACTCGGGAGGCTGAGGCAGGAGAATCGCTTGAACCTGGGAGGCAGAGGTTGCAGTAAGCGGAGATCATGCCACTGCACTCCAGCCTGGTGACAGAGCGAGACTCCATCTTAAAAACAAACAAACAAAAAAAAAAACCACACACGTGGATAGATATCATATTATTTGAGAAAGAAAAGAATTATATAAAAATTGGACTCTCAGAAACAAATGGCAAACTTTAGCCCAGGGCAAACTTTTTATTGGTCTATTATAAATGTTTGCAAAATCAGGTTTATAATGGAAACACAGCGGACAAAGTCCCAATGTAATATACATAAATGACATGTTTCTGTTCTTGTATAGTGATTTTCCTCCCTTCTGAGCATGAATCTTTGAATGACTTACTCTATAAATTATGAAACTTAGTTCAAAAGCAAATGAAATTTAAAATACCCATTTATTGAATGGCAAAAGTGCCATGTTGAAATTACTGTGATTTATCTGTGTCTGTAATGGTTACTACAGCAAACATACTTCATTGCTCAAAATTATTACCTGGTTGCATAGTTTACTGTGGTTTAAACATAAATTTATCCCGCCGTTCAGAACAGCAGCTGTTTGTCAGGGTCATGTTCATTCATCCACAGCCACAAGGCCCAACTTTTTCTTTCTGCAACTCTAAAGTGGCACACTGACGTATACACATAACACTCCCTTTCTGGAAACCAATTAAATTCACACGGATCACTGACTACTAATATGGGAGGAGGGGACAAGGTGGGGTACTGTTTATCCAGAACAGAGTTCATCTCCATGCTCACATGCCTACTTGGACCCCACATGGTTCTGGCAGCTCAGGCAGAAAGCATAGATTGGCACTATAAAAGCAGCCCTGTCTGCAAAACAAATGGGATTCTTGGGCATTGGTGCTTGTGGGCACTGCCATCACAGTGACTGAGTCATTGCTGCTGTGCCTAGGTAGAGAGATTCTGGTTGAAAAGCCAACCCTTCCTCTATACCAAGAGGAGGGCCCTCTCCTTTCCCTCCTCGTCATTTACCTGGTAGAGAAGTTGGACAAAAATGCATATTCTCCATCTGGAAGAAAATGTGCCACATTCATGATAATGGACTAAATGGCTCACTATATAAAAAGTGCTGATAAATAAACAAGAAAGACATTACTTTAAATAGAAAAATGAGCAAATGACTTTAAGAGATGAGTCAGACAAATAAGGATAGAAAAATATGTGTGTTCTTATAAATAACGAGAGCAATACAGTTTAAAAGCACAATAAGATTACTTTCCAAACTGGTACCTTTTTCTCCCTAAATACTGGGAAGTATAAGATAAGAACAGGGCAAGAGTGCTGCTGGTGGGAGTGCAGACTGTAGAATATTTCCAGGTGGTCAACAGTGTTTCAAGAGTCTTTCAAATGTTCCTACTTTACAGCCTGCTACACCCATATCTAATAATTGGCCCTGGCTGGGCGCAGTGGCTCATGCCTGTAATCCCAGCACTTTGGGAGGCCAAGGTGGGTGGATCACCTGAGGTCAGGAGTTCGAGACCAGCCTGGCCAACATGGTCAAACCACGTCTCTACTAAAAATACAAAAATTAGCTGGGCATGGTGGCACATGCCTGTAGTCCCAGCTACTTGGGAGGCCGAGGCAGGAGAATTGCTTGAACCCGGAACGGGGAGGATGCAGTGAGCTGAGATTACACCACTGCACTCCAGCCCAGGTAACAGAGCGACACTCTGTCTCAGAAAAAATAATAATAATAAATAAATAAAAATAATTGGCCCTAAGGAGACAGTGAACTCTTAAGGTAAAGATACACATTTAAAGATGTTCATAGTCATTTCTTTCTTTCTCTTTCTTTCTTTCTTTTCTTTCTTTCTTTCTTTCTCTCTCTCTCTCTCTCTTTCTTTCTTTCTTTTCCTTTCTTTTCTTTTCTTTTCTTTTTTTGGAGACAGGGTCTCACTCTGTCACCCAGACTGGAGTGCAGTGGCGGAATCTCGGCTCATCACAACCTCCGCCTCCCAGGTTCAAGTGATTCTCCTGCCTCAGCCACCCTGAGTAGCTGGGATTACAGGCACGCACCAACACGCCCAGCTAATTTTTGTGTATTTTTAATAGAGACAGGGTGTTGCCATGTTGGCCAGGCTGGTCTCGAACTCCTGACCTCAAATGATCCACCCGCCTCAGCCTCCCAAAGTGCTGGGATTACAAGTGTGAGCCACTGTGCCCAGCCACTTATTTCTATCATAACAAAAAATTGGAAATTGCCTAAATAGTTCAAACTGGGGGACACAAATTATGGTATACTCAAAGACAAAGACAAAGGGTACATAACGATTAAAAAAATATGAACAATAATTCATAAGGGAAAGGTATTCCTTAGTGAAGGCTAAGGAGTATGAACAAGCACACCATATGACTTCAGCATACAGCTTGAAGTCATTGTATATTTTGGTATATGGTGTACATATATAAACAGTGGCATGTAAACTCCCTGGGGAAGGAAATTTTGTGTGTTTTCTTCACTGGTTTATCTTCAGGACCCAGCAGAGTGTCTGGCACTTAATAGATACTCAATACTTACAGAACAGATATGTATGTCAGACAAAAGCATGTGGTTATATCTGAGTTGCAAGTGTGAATAGAGGACTTAAGTATCATCCTTATTTTTTTTAGGCCTTCTGAATTTTCTACAATGTATATATACAAATTTTACAGTAGAAAGCAGAACAAAAATGTTTCTGCTTAAAATCGGTTTTTCTTAATGTTATTCCTTCTACAGACCCAGAGTCAGATTTGATCTAAAATTTACATACACACACGCACACTATCAAGATTCTATACCACAACTGGGATTAGAAGGTCCATGACATAGAAGATCTATGTTAACTTTTTAAAATCATATATAACAAACTTCTTTTCTACACATAGATCTTTGCAGGGCACTTGTCATTTAAAGATACATTATTCAATACGCACACACTTTTTTTTTTACTGTATTCTATTAATAAGGATTTTTGAAACATCAATAATGCAGAATTTTTCTCACAGAAATTTTGCTTTACTTTCCCTTTTTCTTAAAACACCTTGTTGAACTCTCCTTTCCTGTAGCATGAAAAGGAAGAATTAAAGTATTTTCTTGTTGTCTCTTAACTGGCCTCAATCAGCTAAATACCACCAGGGTGTTAATTACAAAACAGTTATTTCATATAAGGTTATGCATATTACTACATAGAAAATCTCCATGTACACAAACTAAGCCAATTTCCCCCTAGCACACAGCATGTCTTTTTCTCAGGAAAAGCAAACAAGCAAAAACTCAGAAGAGTACAAACAGGAAACCTATTAGGACCTGCTCTCCAAGGGCAGAAAACAGATGGATGGTCTGTAGCAGAGCAGATAAAAGCAGCGAGTCTGAACACAATGACTGATGTGGCTGAGAAACAGGACAGGAGGGCGGACTGCATCCCCAATACTACATGGTCATCTAAAAAGGATGACGTGAACCTAGAGATATGATTGTTATTTAAAGAATAGAGACAATCAAGAGTCTTACATGAGTACCATCAGATCTGTTTTTTAAAGAGCCATAATCCCTATAGTGATATGGCATCAACCTCAAAGTCATCCACATTTTCTCTGTCAAGCCCTAAAACAACATATGCAAATTCAAAGCACTAACACTTGAATTTTTCATTCATTCTATAAAACATAAAGAGAATCCAAAAAGGGTGCTCACCTTTGCCACAAAACTCCAAGCTAGAATGAGAAACCATCAGCATCCCATCCCAGTACAGATTTTAAATATTCTACCTATACGTTTTGAAAGTTGCTATGAAGACTCTCTTTGAATATTCCAAATTTTAATCACCAGACAAATGGCCTTCACATGTAAATGCTTATTACCTGAAACAGAAAATGATCTTTGGAAATGGAGAGGATTTGTCTGTTTTTGCCATAAATTATTCACAGAGCAACAAGAAAACCTCTCAAATTTCACCAAAAATATTATAAAGTTGGGAGCAATATGCCACGTGACAATGCCAGAATGGACAGGAGACGGGAGGGGAGTAAGTTTCAAGGAAGATTCAATCTTGGGGAAAGGACTGGCTGCATGGAAACTGCAGAGGGCTTTCAAAGTTATGATCTGAGGGTGGAAGAAGGGTTATGATTTGGGGTCTGGAGATTAAGGTGTATTCTTCACAGAACTTTAGAGAAATTAAAGATGCTGCCTCCTCCTGGGCCTTCCCTGATCCCCTAAGACTGGATCAGGTGTTTCCATTGGAATACTGCACCACGCTATCTGTACTCAGACTTCAGTGTACCCTGGGCACAGGCTATGGGTTGCTCACCATTAACATCTCAAGACCTAGCGAAGTGCCTGGTTCAGACTAAGTATCTAATAAATATCTGTATCGTGAATTCAAAAAGGAAAGAGTAGAGAAGACTGGAAGCGGAGACACCATCATACATAAAGCCCAGTGCCTTACTATGGAAGTCATTTAAAGTCCTACTGTGTTTTTAGTTGCTGGTTACTAACATTGTATAATTTGACTGACAAAGCATGAGAAAGACAGTATGTTCAACAGTGAAGCAAAACAATGACAGAAACATGTTCACGGAAGGACACAAACCATGTTAAGTGCTATATATAACTTCTACCACATGTGTCAAGGGTTTTGTCAGGGATCACGTAGACTGCCATCTGTCCTTGTTTATCCCGAGTAGGCAGCCAGGGAAAAGCTGAGTGGCGTGGTAAGGAAATACATAAAAGTAAATTAACTATTTTCTTGAAAATTCCCTCTTAAATAACTATATGCAAGTGGTAAACAAAAAATTGAAATGATGGCTGATTTGGTTATTTACACCTAGATGTTGTCAAAATTAACTATAGAAAGAACAATGACAAACACCTTTGGAGCTACCAAACATCTATATACCTCATAAGCCCCAAGTATTCACCAAGTGCCCACTAGGACCACTGGGTTTGTTTTCAGATTGCATCCCACTTCCCCACCTTTTGTCAATCACAACATCTCCACCTATAAATTGAGTACACGTGCCAGGGCCAATCCTGGAGCTTCAGGTGCTTCTGTAGTGCTTTCTGGTTCATCATAACCATCATCATCATCAAAGTTATCATCAACGTGATTATCACCATCTTCATCTTCTTCTTTGCTTCATTCCCATCATTGCCAACATTTATCTAATGCTAACTGGGTGCCATACACCATTCTAAGCACTTTTTTGTTACATGTAATCTGAAAAAAACTTATAAGGTAGGAACTTTGCCTATTTCCAGTTTTTTTTTTTTAAAAAACCAATGAGGAAACTGAGGCATGGAGAGATTAAGTTATCTTGCCCAAGACCATGTCTGAAGGTGGCAGGCTCTATGGAGTCTATCTGATTTGACTATGGGATACACACTCTTTTATTTATTTATTATTATTTTTTTTTGACAGACTCTCGCTCTATTGCCAGGCTGGAGTGCAGTGGCGCAATCTTGGCTCACTGCAACCTCCGCCTCCTGGGTTCAAGCGATTCTCCTGCCTCAGCCTCTCGAGTAGCTGGGACTACAGGTGCATGCCACCACACCCAGCTATTTTTTGTATTTTTAGTAGCGATGGGGTTTCACCATGTTGGCCAGGATGGTCTCAATCTCTTGACCTTGTGATCCGCCCGCCTCACCCTCCCAAAGCGCTGGGAATACAAGCGTGAGCCACCGCGCCCGACCAGGGATACACGCTCTTAACTGCTACCCTAAGATCTACTGGCCCTCCCAGTCAGTGCTCCAGGGCTGATAACAGGCTTCCTTTAGCTTCCTGAGTCTCTGCCCTCCTCCCCTACTCTCTAGCCTGTACCCAAGTGTGTTTTCATTTCTTCTTGCAAGGCCTTGTTCTGGTAACTGCACAATAACCCTCGTCTTCTCCCAGGGCAGGGGTTCCACCCCATCCATGTTCAGTGACTGAGTCTCTTCCACCTACTCACAGACCTAGCTATGAGCAGACACACAAATATGGGCTGTTCTCAGTTTCCCAGGGCTACCTCTACCCCATTATCTTATCTTGAGGGTCCCCATCACCTGCTGCTTGCCCAGACTTCAACTACCTACTGGAGGACTGAGTCTCTCCAGTAAATCCCCACAATGAGGTCTCCCTCAATGGCTGGGTCTAAATTCAGGCTGGTCTCTCCTGCAAATTTCTGCTCAACTAACCATAACTGGCCTTGTGTGGCAAAAACCCAAGGTTGCTAAGAATGGTAATGAATCTCACTTAATGATTCCCCGTGTTCCAGGGCAGATCCTGGGTTATTTATTTGTTTCTGTTGCAATCCAACGAAGTTACATTCTCTCTAGAGGCAACACAACCCCAAGACACAGAGCCACTGTTCTGAGCTGGTGGCGTGTGTGCAGGAGCCCCCTCTTCCTGCAGGCCTCTGAGGGGTCTGCCACCTGTCAGACATTGTGCCATTAATTAGGTAACACTTGTGAAGGGTTTTGCGACACATAGCACACATGTCGTCCAGGATCTCACACATGGTGCTCCACGTTGCAAAACTCAAGAGCTATTTTTAAACTGTATCTAACAGTTGAGCAAAACTTGAGTATCTCTTATTGCAGACCACTTTAAACTCATTACTCTTCCACTGAAAACTCCTCAAAAAGAGCACACAGCTAGTGGGGATTATTAAATAGGATACAAAGGACACTTTAGGAAAAAAAGAAAAGAAAAAAAAACCTTGTTGCAATCCATGCCAAGTTTTCAGGGAAACCTCAAAGACTTTGCTTTTGTTTCATCTATTCTTTTGAAAACAAGCAATTCAAGAGGAACAGGAGGGAACAAATTGCATCTTGTCTGCCCAGATGTCATGTCCATATAGGTGAGTGAGTCACGGCACTGGTGGGCCATCTGAGGGTACACTGAAGAGGCATCTGTGATGCCTGTAACCTGCTAAGACAAAGGCCAGCTTTTCTGAAGCCCTGGCCAGACTTGCTTGGGCAGTTAACCAAATGCCTTGATGGATGTAGGCTTGAAGTGTGGGATCTCCTTTACCGCCCCACACTATAATTACACAAAGCTTTTCTGGCTTAGGGAAAAATAAAAGGTTTATTTTTAATTAATGAGGGCAGGTCCCTAATTCTCTCTTTAAAAGAGCTTCCTTTTGCCAAAGGGAATCCTCTGAATGAGTGGGTAGGTTTAATGGACTGCCTTTGGCTAAGAGGTTTGCGGGTAGTTTCCCCAAAGAGTTAAACTCCAATGACAGAGCCATGGATGTGGGCTTCCTCTTATGGCACTCCATATCATGATGGCTCTGCGGTGACCTTTGTCCTGCTGGCTCTCAGGTGATTGCTATCAATCTTTAAATTCTTGAAGTTTGCAACGGCAGGTGCTAGCATGTGTTCAAACCTATTTGTATTTATCTTTCAGATATCTGTGCTCCCAGACAACATTAATGATCATACCAAATTACTTAGTCAAACCTGAAGAGTGATCTTCCTCTGATTTAAGTGGTTTTCATTTTTTAAAGAAAACGGTCCTACAAAATTAATTTATGTATATTTCCTACAAAATTAATATTAAGTATTGCTTTATCAATCTTGTCTTCACCCCAGATGTGTGACATAACCCAGGGACCCTTTAAAGAACAGGTTGTGTCAAGCAAATGTCAGAAAAGTGATATTATTTCCTCACACTTACTATTTAATAGGAAGGAAAGGAAGCGGCACAAATACATGAAAATCAGTGCCCAGGCCCCTTTAGAGTAATCAGAACTTCCTAGACAAACAAATAATTATCACTAATGTCAGTATGTAAATTGTTCGGCTGGCGTGCACACACCAATAGCACTAATTAATTTTTTCTTTCAAATTAAAAATACTCAATACAAAGTTCTAAACTCATTTGTCAATGGAAGCCCTACTCATTTGTCATCATAAAAATAAGAAAATACTGTGCACTCTGTGAAGTCGATGGTGGTGACTCACATTGATTAAATGCACAGTCAGGCATTATACTTGGCACTTTAAAAATATTCCCTCTTGAGAAATGTATTAACTCTTCCTGGGCTCAGTAGAACGTAAGTTCCAAGAGGCTGGATGCAGTGGCTGACGCCTGTATTCCCAGCACTTTGGGAGGCCGAGGTGGGTGGATCACTTAAGGTCAGGAGTTCAAGACCAGCCTGGCCAAGAAAATACAAAAAATTAGCCCAGTATGGTAGCAGGCATCTGTAAACCCAGTTACTCGGGAGGCTGAGGCAAGAGAATGGCTTGAGCCCAGGAGGCAGAGGTTGCAGTATGCCAAAATCGCACCACTGCACTCCAGCCTGGGCGACAAAACAAGACCCTGTCTCAAAAAAATAAAAAATAAAAAATAAGAATGTAAGCTCCACAAGAGCAGACACTACCCACTTCCCTCACTGCTGCAGCTCCAGGACCTAGACCAGTGCCTGGCACGTTGTAGGCATTCAATAAGTATGTGTTGCATAAACTTTTAAATATTATTTCCCATAGTTCTCACTGCAGCCTCCAAAGGTAGGTATGGTGTTTATCTCCTTACAGAAAGAGAACCTGAAGCTCAGAGAGACTAAATCACTTGCTCATAATCACATAGCTAATAAGTGGCAACGCCAAGATTTCTACCCCAGTCTACCACCTTCCTGCATTCACCCTCGCCCTCATCCTGAACCATTCTGCTTGACTGCCTAAGAGTCTCTTACATTCAATTCTCTGCTAAAGACATTTGCATCCACAAAAGTGTCCACATGAATATACATATAGGAACACGCCAGAAATTCTTCCCATTATATTTTTTCTGACTGTGCCTTAAGACCTAATATTCAGCATGCCTTGGTTCTAGAACCTAATTATTTTAGTGCTTCTTTTATTTCCTTATATAATAATTTTTGTTTTTAGTAAATATCGTACTGACAAAAGTACAGATACAAATTTTGTAGGACAACTTGCCCCTGCTGTAAATATTACTGATGTGCTCCTGGCTAAGGAGGGTCCCAGAAGTGACCCAAGCTTCCAGTGTTTTCCATTCTCCAAAGAGGGACGGTTACCATTCTTCAATGGTTTTTACATAGACTTCCCCATATATTTATTCTTTATTTTTTTTATGCTTTGTCATCATTCTTTTCTCTTCCCTTTGGCATGTTCATACAACCAGGTTCAACTCTTCCCATAGAAAGAAGAGGGGAGCAGAAGGAGAGGCCCGGGGAAGGAATGGGAGAGGGGTAAGGGGAGAAGAGGGAAGAAGGAAGGTAGGGTGGTTCATTCTCTTATCATTGTATCCATTCCTTCAGAGCCAAAAGTGCAAACTTCTTGACTAAATGTTCTACATCAACGGCCTCCATTTACCTGGCATTGATTATTTCAGGCCACACATCAAGCTAGGTGCTAAAAGCACAATGACGAATGAGCCTAGGATGCATTTCTCTCACTCCCACCGCTTCTCTTGAGCCCGCATTCCACAAGAATGTCCCAGCAGCACCTCAAATACATATCGTAAGATGAGCTCCTGATCTTTCCCGCACATTCTCCTTCCTCCTCCTCCTTCTCCCCTGTTAACAGCCACACTCCCCTCCCAGCATCTTCAGTTAGCCCTATCCATTCCAATTTAGGTCAATCGAGACCTAAATTCCTCCAACAAAATATTTCTTCTGTTCGTTTCCTCATTTCCATTTCTACACTTAGTGTCTTTGCTCAGCCAGCAGCAATACCCTTTGGACTGCTCTTCCTCCTCCCAAGAGCATAATCCTTGGGTCATTCTCCCAATCAAAAGTTTTCCTGTGTCCCCTCTTAACAACAGAACAATGTCAAACTATTAAACTGGCATTTAAAGCTTCCACATTATGGGTGGAACCTATTCTCCAAGTCACTTAGTCTCACTAATGTAACTGAAACTGAACTTCTCTAAGTTCCCTTGAGCATCCTAAACAAGATTCGAACTAATCAAATACCAAAGTAGCTCAAATTACTAAATTAAAAGTAAAGAACTGTGCATTCGACAAGAAATCAACACAAACAACAGGTTTACAGTTTCCAAAATGGTAAATATTTCCCTACAGAGTCTCATCATTAAAACTTCAGCAATATTCTGATACACTGAGTTGCTTTAAGGAACACGACTTTTCTTTTTTCAACAGTAATGATTTTCCTATGACCCTTTCTCTGTGTTCTTTATGACTTAGCATCCCAGTGATATAGTTTGGATGTCTGTCCCCTCCAAATCTCATATTGAAATGTGATCCCCAGTGGTGGAGGTGGGGCCTGGTCGGGGGTGTTTGGGTCATGGGGGTGGATCCCTCATGAAGAACTTGCTGCCCTCCCCATGGTAATGACTGGGTTCTTGCTCTATTAGTTCACCAGAAGCCAAGCAGATTCTGGTGTTGTGCTTGTATGGCCTGAAGAACCCTGAGCCAAATACACTTTTCTTTAGAAATTATCCAGCCTCAGGTATTCCTTTATAGCAATGCGAGGCGGACTGATACGCATAGCTTTTAGGGAACTCATTGCAAACTGACGTAACTATGGTACAAATTCTAAGTTGAAAAACGAAACACTAAATGCTTCATCAAATCACTTTATATCATTTTTAAAGCAACTTTTTCTTTCATTCATGGATGCTGTAGGTGTAACTATAATTTATTAAATAATTATTCTCTCAAAACCCCACTGCCCATTTACATACCTGCTACTATTACCAGGAATAGAATGAGATACAAATTGAAATTTATGTGAAAAACAAACACTAAGTGCTAAATAAATGTAAAATAAAATAAAAATAAAAGTGATTTCTTAAGTGAACCGTAAATTTCTCAATCCTTGTATCAAAATCTAGCCAAAATAATGCTTCTGATTTGCAAAAAAATGGAACCACCTTAAACATCTTCAAATACATATATATATATATTCCTTCAACATCTCAACTACAAGTTACAACGAGTCATGAGTGGCAACATTCAGTGTGGCTTCAGGCCATGAAAGGGTTATGCAACAACATAAATTATATCAAAATGGAGATTCAGTATTTGAAAAACTGATGAAAAATCTATCAAGAGTGAAACCTCCATAGAGACTTGGGTGAATATTCCCATTATGGTTTTTGGGAATAAATTTTCAAACAACTGAGAATTTCAAGGGGGATTTTATGATTCATATTAATTTCATCAAGTTGGCTGAGCACAGTGGCTCACGCCTGTAATCTCAGCACTTTGGGAGGCCGAGGCAGGCAGATCACTTGAGGTCAGGAGTTCAAGACCAGCCCGGACAACATGGTGAAACTGCATCTCTACTAAAAGTACAAAAATTATTTGGAAGTAGTGGTGTATGCCTATAATCCCAGCTACTTGGGAGGCCAAGGCACAAGAATCACTTGAACCCGGGAAGCAAAGGTTGCGGTGAGCCAGTATCATACCATTGCACTCCAGCCTGGGCAACAGAGTAAAACTCTATCTCAAAAAAAAAAAAATAACACTAATAAATAAAATAAAAATAAAAATTCATCAAGTTTTACAGAGACAATTACTAAAAGGCCAAATGGCATTTCTGTTTTCTTTTATAGAGTTTAGATACAGCCTTGTACATGCTGAGGATTCAATATATGTTGACTGGATACAATTGCATAAGACTGAACTCCATAAATCTTGTCTTCTATGTTATGTGCGTATGTTTACTGGGGAAATATTTTTATATTGTATTTCTCTTGGTCCCTAGGGTACCTGTAAGGCTCAATCAATATTTAGTGACTGATTGAATCACAGAATTATATATGTAACTAGAACTAATGAAGTAGATAAAACAAAAATACAAAAATACAGACCTGGAAGGCCTTTTTTTTTTTTTTTTGGAGATGGAGTTTCGCTCTTGTTGTAGGCACTCAGGCTGGGGTGCAGTGGCACGATCTCAGCTCACCGCAACCTCTGCCTCCTGGGTTCAAGCAATTCTCCTGCCTCAGCCTCCCACATAGCTAGGACTACAGGCATGTGCCACCATGCCCAGCTAATTTTGTATTTTTAATAGAGATAGGGTTTCGCCATGTTGGTCAGGCTGGTCTCGAACTCCTGACTTCAGGTGATCCGCCCATCTCAGCCCTGCAAAGTGCTGGGATTACAGGCATGAGCCACTGTGCCCGGCCGCCTTTCATGTCTGTCACAGATGTGTGAGCAAAGCTTTTATATTCTACTACTGGGTAGCTTGTGGCACTACAGCGTGTTAGTTCACAGTGAGGTCCTCCTTACAACTAACCCACCTTACACTGAACACTCATATCTAATGCAACGTGGTTGTTTATTTCCTTATGAAGTTTCTGTTTACTACAGAATGTCACTTTAAGTGCAACTTATAATTAGGCTTGTCCTATAGAGAAAATGTAATCCCAAAAATTATGATTCATTGGTTTACAGGAAAATATGGCTCTTGTCTCAAGAGAACTAATTCTGAGAACTTTAAGAACTTTCTGGGATAAGAAACACCTGCTCCAGATTACTAGTAATCTCTTTTGAGATTTGAATATGCAACCATTAAATGTATCACTGTGAAGTACTGCCTTCCACAAATGTTACCTTTTCCTTATAACAAAAACATACAGCCGCCCCAACATTTCAGCAGTTTCTTACGGGGAGGGCTCATCAGGACTGCTCTGTTGGGAGGCCGAGGCAGGCAGATCACAAGGTGAGGGGTTTGAGACCAGCCTGACCAACATGGTGAAACCCCGTCTCTACTAAAAATACAAAAATTAGCTGGGCGTGGTGGCGGGCGCCTGTAATCCCAGCTACTCAGGAGGCTGAGGCAGGAGAATTGCTTGAACCCGGGAGGCGGAGGTTGCAGTGAGCCAAGATCGCGCCACTGCACTCCAGCCTGGGCAACAGAGCAAGACTCTGTCTCAAAAAAAAAAAAAAAAAAAGGACTGCTCTGGCAAACACCCTACCTAGTTCAATGTCCCTCTTGCACAGGTACCCTCACACCTTCTATTTTAAGAAGAAATCAAATTTGTGTCAAGATAAGAGCATGTTCCCTTATAGTCCGGGGTGAAAGTTATTCTCCTTTTTTGTTGTTTGTTTGTTTGAGATGGAGTCTTGCTCTGTTGCCCAGGCTGGAGTGCAGTGGTGCAATCTCGCCTCACTGCAGCCTCGCCTCTGCCTCCCCAGTTCAAGCGATTCACCTGACTCAGCCTTCCGAGTAGCTGGGATTACAGACACGTGCCACCACGCTCGGCTAATATTTGTATTTTTAGTACAGATGGGGTTTCACCATGTTTGCCAGGTTGGTCTCGAACTCCTGACCTCGTGATCCGCCCATCTAGGCCTCCCAGAATGCTGGGATTACAGGCGTGAGCCACCACGCCCAGAATTGGTCATTTGATACATGCTTTGTGACTGCTTCCAGCCGTTCACATTTATTAAAAACACAAGAAAATCTCTTTCTGTTGTCTGACTTAAAATATGGATTGCAGTTTTTAATGACAATCTTGAAGTCACTCAGGTAAGAAATTTCTTACATAGCCCTGAGGTGGTACTGGTATAAGACAGCCTCTCCTCTCTTGCCTTAGCAATATGGATGGCAGCTTTCAGAGTATTTCAGACACTTTCAAGAAAAGAAAACTGAATTTGAGAGTTGATTTACGCAGGAACTGAATAAACTTCTACATTTAATATTGTTAATCATATAATACCATCTATTTATGACTCTGTATAATTGGATATCCAGTTAATATCTGTTAAGCTTCTGCAAAATACAAGTCACCGTGAGGCACAAGGCACCATGGCATATGTTCTGAAGGACACAGAGATGCAAGTTAAACCCAGCCATCCAGATGCTTAGAATTTGGCAGAAGAGATGAGACAAGCACGTGAATAATAATGCATGGTAGGAAAGCACAGACACGACATGAGAAGTATCATAAAACTGCAATGCAGACACACAAGGCCAAGAGCCACTTAGCTTGGGGAACCAAGAAGAGCCTGCAGAGAAAGTGGCATTAGAGCAGGGTGGAGTGACAAGCATAGCAGGTGAATGTAGCCGAGTGACAAGTGTAGCGGGCAAAAAAGGTGGTGGGAGGGAGGCAGGGGCTGTTTTTCTCCATAGCAAATCACTTCAATTTATGCGACTATGTGTAAACTGCAAGATAATGAAAATAAGGGGGCACCTTACACCATATGCAAATATTAACTCAAAGTGGATCAGAGGCCTAAACGTAAGACGTAAAAGTGTAAAACTCTTACAAGACAACATAGTGAAAAAGGCTCACAACACTGGATTTGGCAATGATTTCAGTGGATATGACACCAAAAGCACAGGCAACAAAAGAATAAACTGAACTCCATCAGAATTATGAAAACGTTTGTGCATCAAAGGACACGATCCAGAGTGAAAGGCAACCCAGAGAAGTGAAGAAAATATTTGCAAATCATATCTGATAAGGGATTCATATCCAGAATGTATAAAAAACTTTATACATGGAGTTGGATTGAAATAAACTTCTTTTATACATTGAGTTGGATTGAAATAAACAATCCAACTCATAAATGGGGAAAGACTTGTGTAGACATTTCTCCAAAGAAAATACACAAATGACTAATAAGTATATGAAAAGATGTGCTAGGCGTGGTGGCTCACGCCTGTAATCCCAGCACTCTGGGAGGCTGAGGCGGGCGGATCACAAGGTCAGGAGTTCAAGACCAACCTGGCCAACACAGTGAAACCCCATCTCTACTAAAAATACAAAAATTAGCCAGGCATGGTGGCGGGCACCTGTAGTCCCTGCTACTTGGGAGGTTGAGGCAGGAGAATCGCTTGAACCCAGGAGTCGGAGGTTGCAGCGACACAGCGAGACTCTGTCTCAAAAAAAAAAAAAAAAAAAAAAAGGAAAGATGCCCAATATCACTAACATTAGGAAAATGCAAATCAAAACCATAATGAGATACCATTTTATGTCCATTAGGATAGTTATTATCAAAAAGGAAAAAAAAGTGTTAGCAAGGATGACAAGAAATTAGAACCCCTGTTCCCTCCCTGCTGGTAGGAATGTAAAATGGCATAGCCAGTATGGAGGTTCCTCAAAAATTTAAAAGTAGCTGGGTGAGGTGGCTCACGCCTGTAATCCCAGCACTTTGGGAGGCCGAGGCGGGTGGATTACCTGAGGTCAGGAGTTTGAGACCAGCCTGGCTAACATGGTGAAACCCCATCTCTACCAAAAATACAAAAATTAGCCAGGTGTGGTGGTGCGCGCCTGTAGTCCCAGCTACTCGGGAGGCTGAGACAAGAGAATTGCTTCAACTCGGGCGGCAGAGGTTGCAGTGAGCCGAGACTGCGCCACTGCACTCCAGCCGGAGTGACAGAGCAAGACTCCATCTCAAAACAAAAACGAAAAAATTAAAAGTAGAACAGCCAGATCATCCAGCAGTTCCACCTCTAGGCATATTCCCAAAAGAAATGAAAGCAGGGATTTGAAGAGCTATTTGTACACTCATGTTCATAGCAGCATTACTCACAATAGAAAAATGATGGAAGCAACCCAACTGGCTGTTGGTGGATAAATAAACAAAATGTGGTATATGGGACAAGGAAATATTATTCAGCCTCAAAAGGGAAGAAAATTCTGACACATGCTACAAGACAGATGAACGCTGAGGGCATAATGCTAAGTGAAAAAAAACAGTCACAAAAGGACAAATACTACATAATTCCACTTACAGGAGGTATTGCAAATGGTCAAATTCATACAGACAAAAGTAGAATGGTGGCTGCCAGGAGATGTGAGGAGGGGAAATAGGGAGTTGTTTAATAGGCACAGGGTTTCGGCTTTGCAAGACGGAAAGAGCTCTGTGGATGGTTGGTGGTGATGGTGGAACAACATGTGATTATGCTGTCACTGAACTGCAACTCAAAATCAGTTAGGATGGTAAATTTTACATTATGTATATTTTACTATAATTTTTTAAAATAATTTTTAAAAAAAAACTAAAATAATACAAGATAAACTCAACTTAAAAAGTTCCACCCTCTTCTATACCACTCCTGCCATGGACTAGGCTTTCCTAGACCCTTGGAGCGCCTGATTCTCTCTGCTCCTCCCTTGGAGAGCCTGATTCTCTCTGCTCCTCCCTTGGAGAGCCTGATTCTCTCTGCTCCTCTCTTGGAGCGCCTGATTCTCTCTGCTCCTCCCTTGGAGAGCCTGATTCTCTCTGCTCCTCCCTTGGAGAGCCTGATTCTCTCTGCTCCTCTCTTGGAGCGCCTGACTCTCTCTGCTCCTCCCTTGGAGCGCCTGATCCTCTCTGCTCCTCTCTTGGAGCGCCTGATTCTCTCTGCTCCTCCCTTGGAGAGCCTGATTCTCTCTGCTCCTCCCTTGGAGAGCCTGATCCTCTCTGCTCCTCCCTTGGAGAGCCTGATTCTCTCTGCTCCTCTCTTGGAGAGCCTGATTCTCTCTGCTCCTCCCTTGCAGAGCCTGATTCTCTCTGCTCCTCCCTTGCAGAGCCTGATCCTCTCTGCTCCTCCCTTGGAGAGCCTGATTCTCTCTGCTCCTCTCTTGGAGAGCCTGATTCTCTCTGCTCCTCCCTTGGAGCACCTGATCCTCTCTGCTCCTCCCTTGGAGAGCCTGATTCTCTCTGCTCCTCTCTTGGAGCACCTGATTCTCTCTGCTCCTCCCTTGCAGAGCCTGATTCTCTCTGCTCCTCCCTCGGAGAGCCTGATTCTCTCTGCTCCTCCCTCGGAGAGCCAGATTCTCTCTGCTCCTCCCTCGGAGAGCCAGATTCTCTCTGCTCCTCCCTCGGAGAGCCTGATTCTCTCTGCTCCTCTCTCGGAGCGCCTGATTCTCTCTGCTCCTCCCTTGCAGAGCCTGATTCTCTCTGCTCCTCCCTTGCAGAGCCTGATTCTCTCTGCTCCTCCCTCGGAGAGCCTGATTCTCTCTGCTCCTCCCTCGGAGAACCTGATTCTCTCTGCTCCTCCCTCGGAGAGCCTGATTCTCTCTGCTCCTCCCTTGGAGAGCCTGATTCTCTCTGCTCCTCTCTTGGAGCGCCTGATTCTCTCTGCTCCTCCCTTGGAGCACCTGATTCTCTCTGCTCCTCTCTTGGAGAGCCTGATTCTCTCTGCTCCTCTCTTGGAGAGCCTGATTCTCTCTGCTCCTCCCTTGGAGCACCTGATCCTCTCTGCTCCTCCCTTGGAGAGCCTGATTCTCTCTGCTCCTCTCTTGGAGCACCTGATTCTCTCTGCTCCTCCCTTGGAGAGCCTGATTCTCTCTGCTCCTCCCTTGCAGGGCCTGATTCTCTCTGCTCCTCCCTTGGAGAGCCTGATTCTCTCTGCTCCTCCCTTGGAGAGCCTGATTCTCTCTGCTCCTCTCTTGGAGAGCCTGATTCTCTCTGCTCCTCCCTTGGAGAGCCTGATTCTCTCTGCTCCTCCCTTGGAGAGCTTGATTCTCTCTGCTCCTCCCTTGGAGCACCTGATTCTCTCTGCTCCTCTCTTGGAAAGCCTGATTCTCTCTGCTCCTCCCTGCCTTCACTGTCATCCCTGGACTTGGCACCTTGCTTCACCTGTCTCTTGGGGCCAGACCCTGTCTTGCTTACCTGGATCCCCAAGCCCAGCATTCTGCATCTATGCTCCATGATCCCCCACAAGCTGTTGTAGAAGGTGATAGGCATACGTTGGCTGCCTTTTCTGCTGAGTGCTGATGGAGAGGACACTGTTCTAAGTTTGAACACTGGCAAGTAGGAATCTGTATGCAAACTGTAACACTATTTCACATAATGCAACAGATTAAAATAACATTAAACATATTCCAACTGCTTTTATCTACGACTTCTTTTTTTTTTATCTCTTGCAGCTCAGAAATAGATTTTACTCCTATCAGCAATGTTCACACTGGGCCCCCAAATGAAGTCCTTCAGAGGTATTCTTTGAGATTCCTATGACCAGCCAAAACAAACAAGCACAAACAAAAACAAGCAGATTGCTGAATAAATTCAAATCTGACTAAAATGCTGGCTTGTGTTCAAAATTGTCATCTCCTGGGGTCAGGGCAGGTGACTGGCACCCAGCAATGAGAAGAATGCCCATCTGACCTGTTCTACAGCCCTGCCCTGCCCTGCCCCATTCTGAAATCGGTGTGGCATAGGCACAGGGCACATCTCTGCCTGCAGAAAATGTCTCTAAGTTTTCTTTTACCACGGAGGCCACTTCCAGCACAAGAATTGGAGTCCAAAGATTACACTGTCGATTTCTGATTTTTTTTTTCTAAGTAACAAGTTGCACTTAAAAGTTAGCAAAAGAAGACACATTCCCAGGTCAAACCAGTAAGTGCAGCTTTTCTCATGATGTGCTGCGATACAGAAGTACAGAACTTATCCACCAGGCATAACAAGTTTCTATGGGAAAATGGAGTCAGGGGTCCAGCTGGGGTTTCTAAGATGAATCCACTCCACAGAGGGAAAGAGTGAGTGCATACGGCCTCAGCCTAGAGTCATTACTAGTGGCCATTTTCATCTGGGCAGTAGAGGCAGTGAGGACCCAGAAGTGAGGATGGGCTCTAGGTGGATGGAGAGCCAAGCAATATGAGGAGGGAACAAAGGCCAGAGGTAGCAAGGAAGAAGGCTCACAGGAGTGAGGTGGGGCTGTGCAGAGGAACAGATGGAAAGGGAGAAGGAGCAGACTGCCAGGGTAGTTCCTTGGTATCTTCATTCTCAGCCCTGCTAACCTGAGCCTGGAGTAGAATGCAGTGGGAACAGGGCAGAACTTTCTGTTTTCCTCTGTGCCTTTCAACCAAAACCCCCTAGTCAAGGCGGGAAGGAAGAAGGGACAAGGGTTGGAGGGGAGCTTTTTATTCTCCTTTCTTCCTGCTCCTCCTTCTCTCTTTTCCACTTCTCCTGGCAACCATTACTTGCTAATATTCTCACTGGCACACACATACATGCACACAGAGGTGATCACAAGCAGAAGGGGATGCTTAGGTGGGCACAGCTAGGAGACAGGCCTAAGAAAGGCACAGAATCACCCCATGTCCAGGGTGTGGAGTAGGAAGAGGAAAAGTAAGAGGGAAGCAGAGGCAAGAGGCAGAAGGCAGGAGCACCCCCGGTTTGAGCAGTAAGTTCTGCAAGCTTTCAGTCAAGCTGCCCTGTGAGCAGAATCAACTATCTCTTCCTAGACTGTGATGAGCTAGCTTGGTTCCACTCCGCTTCCAACACTGTATTATTATTTTTTCCTCTCTGCTATTCTGCAGCTCCTTGTGACTACACAATACACTCAGCTGTGTTAAACAAAAACACAAAAGTTGCTGCTGTCTTGGACAGTTCCCTATCAGATGAACAGAAAGGCCAACTGGGCAGAAGGCGCCAGCAACCATAGCCTGGGCTGGGGCTGGGGGTGGGGTGTTGGAGGGGGACTGGGGACTGGGATGAGGGCGAGGCTGGGGTGAGGCACGGGCTGGGAGAGGGGAACGGTGGGGCTGGGGCAGGGAGCTGGGCTTGGGGGGCAGGTGGTGGGGGTGGGGCTGGGGTTGGGATGAGGGTACGATAGGGCTGGGATGGAACTGGGACAGGAGTGAGGGTGTGGGAGGCTGGTGGTGCTGGGCTGGGGGTGGGGCAGGTGGTGGGGGTTGGGGCGGAGCAGGGATGGGCTGGGCTGGGGGTGGGTAGTAAGTCAGTTTAGAAAGGACTGAAGTGCCAAACACATTTTTTTTTCTATTGTACTGGTTTTTATGTAGTTTATCCTCAGTGGATCCTGGACATTTACATTTGTATACCCATTTTAAGACAACAGCCTATCCCTTAGAACCATATTTAAAAAATAGGTTTACATAAGCAAACTTTACAGCATGAAAGACTTTCGTCTTATCAAATACACTTTCATTGGGAGCCTTTCTTCCTCTAATTAGAAGTCTGAACTTGTTAACATATTTTATGTTTTTATTAGCCAGCAGGTTCATTCTGTAATAAAGGCATTTCTTTTCCAGAATTATACTTTCAAAACTTTCTTGCTTAAAAGATTTTTCTCATTAAATATTTATGCTTATTTTTAAAACCCAAGAGTGTAATAAGAAAGCCTCACTTTATGAGTCTAGGGATGCAAATATCTCCAGAATGCACAGCTATTGTCATTCATTCACCCCACAAAAATTTATTTGTCACCTACTATATTCAGGGGATTGTTCTGGCCATAGAGATACAGTAATGGACAACATACTCACTATAGAAAGGTGAAACAGCATTCAAAGTACTATGGAATTTTGGAATTAGGAATAAAGGTACTAACAATCACTGAATTGTACACTTAAAAGGGTGAATATTATGGTATATGAATCATATCCCAATTAAAACACTCATTTAAAAAAACACCATGGGAAGGTGGGGTGCGGTGGCTCACGCCTGTAATCCCAGCACTTTGGGAGGTCGAGGTGGGTGGATCACCTGTGGTCAGGAGTTCAAGACCAGCCTGGCCAACATAGCAAAACCCAATCTCTACTAAAAATATAAAAATCAGCCAGGGGTGGTGGCAGGCACCTGGAATCCCAGCTACTTAGGAGGCTGAGGCAGGGAGAATCACTTGCACCCAGGAGGAAGAGGTTGCGGTAAGCCGAGATTGAGCCATTGCACTCCAGCCTAGGCGACAAGAGCAAAACTTTGTCTCAAAACAAAACAAAAACCCAGCTGTTAACAATTGTTATCTTTGAGACCTGGGTATTAAGAGACGTTACAATTCTACTGTGGAATTTTTATTCAATTTTTTTACAATGAATGTATGTTGTAATTGTATAGCAAAAATTACTTTTGGCTGGGCACAGTGGCTCATGCCTGTAATCCCAGCACTTTGGGAGGCCTAGGTGGGAGGATCGCTTGAGGCCAAGAGTTCGAGGCCAGACCAGGCAACATAGTGAGACCCCATCTCTTAAAATATATATATATTCTTATATTAATATTCTATATTATATCACGCTTTATAATATAGCGTTTTGATATCATATTACCCAAGGACATAAACTAATCTGTAAATCAAGTCAACACAAACTGATTCTTCTAGAAGGCTCTGAGGAGACTCTAGAGAAGAAAATGCAAGGTTAGGGAGTGGCCAGGGAAGATTTGGCATTGGCCTCCTGGTTTCAAATCTCATCTCTGATACTTACTAGCTGTTCAACTTTTAACAAGTGCTAACTTTATAATGAATATCTCTACTATAAATAATAATATCTATGATAAGTATTCATTGAGCTCTAGCATGTACCCAGGAACTATGTCAACTCTAATGTGCTTTTTAAAATGTCGTTTTTGGGCCGGGTGCTGTGGCTCATGCCTGTAATCCCAGCACTTTGGGAGGCCGAGACAGGCAGATCACGAGGTCAGGAGATCTAGACCATCCTGGCTAACATGGTGAAACCCTGTCTCTACTAAAAAATAGAAAAAATTAGCCGGGCGTGGTGGCGGGCACCTGTAGTCCCAGCTACTCTGGAGGAAGGGGAATGGTGTGAACCCGGGAGGCGGAGCTTGCAGTGAGCCAAGATCGTGCCAGTGCATTCCAGCCTGGGCGACAGAGCGAGACTCTGTCTCCAAAAAAAAAAAAAAATGTCATTTTTGGCTGGTCGCAGTGGCTCACCCCTGTAATCCCAGCACTTTGGGAGGCCAAGGCAGGCGGATCATTTGAGGTCAAATGTTTGAGACCAGCCTGGCCAAAATGACAAAACCCTGTCTCTACTAAAAATACAAAAAAAGTCGGGCATGGTGGTACACGCCAGTAATCCTAGCTACTTGGGAGGCTGAGGCAGGAGAATCACTTAACCCGGGAGGCAGAGGTTGCAGTGAGCTGAGATCGCACCACTTCACTCCAGCCTGGGTGACAGAGCAAGACTCTTAAACAAAAAAACAAACAAACAAAAAGTCATTTTTGTGATAATTATCAGCATGGTTGTTATTACCGCCTTCCCATACTTTGTTTTTTCCTCTTTAGTTTTTGGCAGTACTTTAGGTAGCAAGGCAGATAAAGTACCGTACCCTGAGGTTTAGACATGTGAAGTGAAACTGATGATCAATGATGCAGAATAGCTTAATTGATAATTATCACATCACTAGCATTGAAAAGATTCATCAAAAATATTAAATAGTAAAACTTTCCTTAAGTTGAAATTCTCCTTTAGAAGGAAATGTTTAATCTTCATGAATCAAGTGACTGACTCCAATGAAGAATTCAGATAAAATACCCAAACAGATCCCGAAAGATGAAAGAGATCAAAGGAATATCTTGGAGAAAAGAAACCCACACCCTAAGGAGAAAGGACATACACATACAAACAAAGATACCCTTTGAAATCACAGATGAAAATCTGTCTTCCTTTTGGCATCTTTGTTAAGGAATCATGTCTCTGCTGTTGCACACATTAAAAAAAAACATACACCCCCCCCACACACACATCCAGATGTTCACGAATATTCATGATGTGCTTCCAATTTGGTTTGGACTTGCTCTTGATTTATTTTTGATTAAGTTTCAACAGCTTCTGCTGGGGCCCATGAGATGGATGGCATTGCTGTAGCACAAATTTAGAACATGTTCATATTCTAAATAATTGCTCCAGTCTCTCAAACTATCCCTTATACATAAATTACTTATGCACAGGTCTCAGAATGGCCAGAGACAGGAGCAGTGGCTTACTCCTGAACTTAGATTCTTAATACCATTCTAGAGTTGGTAAATTAAGTCTCCATTTCTAATACACAGATCGACCTGTCAAGGGAGAAAAAAAAGCAACATCTTAATTTTCTTTTTTGAGAAGTGCAGTGAAACACTAAGGGAAAGGTATGAGCTGTGCTCTGGGGTGTACTGAGATGTATTTTCCAAAGTTACCCCATGAGCTAGTGTGTGTCCTTCCTGATACTGAATAGTTGAAAAGTCAGGATAACTGATGTGACCGCATCAATTTTTTATTTTTATTTTTTGAGATAGGGTCTCATTCTGTTGCCCAGGTTGAATTGCAGTGGTGCAATCTCGGCTCACTGCAACCTCTGCCTCCTAAGCTCAAGCCATCCTCCCACCTTAACCTCCGAAGTAGCTGTGACTACAGGCATGCGCCACCATTCCCAGCTCGTTTTTGTTTTCTGGGTGTTTTTGGTAGAGGTGGGATTTCACCATGTTGCCCAGGCCAGTCTCAAACTCCTAAACTCAAGCGATCCACCAGCCTTGGCCTCCCAAAGTGCTGGGATTACAGTCATGAGCCACCACGCCTGGCCAACACCAAACAAATTTGCTCAACATTTTACCATCTTGTTTTCTTCAACTTAAAATTCTTAAAACTTCCAAACCAAAAGAAAAGACAATCCCAAATGCAAACATACTGCTGGAATGGGGGCAATGCTCTTCTAATGAGAGGGAGCGAGAGAAACCTCCCACTGATACACACGGTGATCCACAGCTCAGAGCTTAATTCTCTTTTTTTTCCCCCAGACAAAGTCTCACTCTGTCGCCCAGGCTGCAGTGTAGTGGCGCTATCATGGCTCACTGCAGCCTCAACTTCCCGGGTTTAAGTGATCCTCCCACTTCAGCCTTCCCAGTGGCTGGGACAATAGGTGTGTGCCACCATGCCCTGTTTATTTTTGTATTTTTTCGTAGAGACAGGGTTTTGCCATGTTACCCAGGCTGGTCTCAAACTCCTAGGCTCAAAGGATCCACCTGCCTCTGCCTCCCAAAGTGCTGGGATTACAGGCATGAGCCACCAGGCCCAGCCCAGAGCTCAGTTCTCTCTACTGTTAGTCATTTCGGTGCACAGGAGCTGTGGTGAGAGATCAGTCTAAAATATGGACTGCGTGCGTCAGGAGGACAATGTCAGGTGTGGTGTGTGACAACACCAGCATAGGCTCAGGGCCCTGCCTCCGCTGACTACCAGGCTGGGCCCTGCAGGTGTCTGCCTAATTCCATTCCAGATGCCAACCTGCCTCAGGCCCCACACAGGGTTCTGCAGAATAGGTGGGCCACTTGGCTTGGACCACTCAGTCATCTCCTACAGTCTCAAATGTAGACTGTTGACATCACCGCTAAATGACATAGATCCAGCTACAGAAACCCACTCTGAGGGCCTGGAAATAAGCAAACATTCACTGCACTCCTTTACATTTTGTCTCACTTCAAGATCATACTGCCTCTAGCGTGCTACAAATTAACATTTTTAAATAGCCTATAACTAGCTTCTGATTAGCCTAAATAAATTATACTATAATCTTCCATGTTAAAAATGTATATAATTGTTAAATGTAAAGGCTGAGATCACACTACAATTTTGGCATCCTGGTTTTAATATTCCAGGCTCCAAAAAGGCACCTGGCCTGGGCCTCGTTCACCCCTTGAATGGTCCTGACTCCAAAAACAGGGATGCTCCTTTCCCTCCCAAGCCCTGGCCAAGCCCTGGCCAAACCCTGGCTACCTGCTAGGTTCTGCCATCAAAGTGGCCACTTTTACCTGAGTTCCTAACTCTTCACCCCAGTTAGTGTCAATTTCCTCAACATTTAGGAATGCTGTCTGTTGTATGCAAATGGAAACAACAAAGCTCGGACTTTTTCCTTTTTGGCAAGTACTAGTATTGAAGTAGTATGCTAGTTTGGTGTTTAATCCCTCAGGTGTACTACTTTTTATTAAAGCAAGCAAACAAAAACCATTTCTAAATGTTCAGGAGCAAGACAAAAAGAAGCTGAAATTCTGTAATCCTAGCATTTTGGGGGGCTGACGCGGGTGGCTCACCTGAGGTCAGGAGTTCAAGACCAGCCTAACCAACATGGTGAAACCTCATCTCTACTAAAAATACAAAAATTAGCCGGGTGTGGTGGCGGGCACCTGTAATCCCAACTACTTGAGAACTTGAGAGGCTGAGGCAGGAGAATCACTTGAACCCGGGAGGTGGAGGTTCCAGTGAGCCGAGATCACGCCACTGAACCCCAGCCTGGCAGACAAGAGTGAAACTCAAAAAAAAAAAAAAAAAAGAAGCTGAAATTGTTGATGCACATTTGAAAAATCTGAAGCTCTCTCTACTCTTAGACTGTCATGCACAACACAGCCAACCCGGTGGTTTCCGCAAGTGCACAAACAGTCTGCAAAGGTGTCTAGTGCCTAAGTGTAAGGTTGGAAACACCTGAACTGACTGCAGGGTTAATAAAAAAGAAAAGCCTTCTTAATTACCAAAGGTATAGAATGCCAAGATCAAATCTGGCACCAAGAGATCTGTTGATGTCCACATTCCCATAGTGCCATGTGCAAAAAATGCTGACTAAATTGGAACAGGGCATTTGATTACAAATGTGACTTTGTCTGAGAGAGGCCAGAGCACAGAACTGTATTACCATCTGGCTTAAGATATAATGCCTCAGTGTATTTGACATCAAGTGTGTGAATCCCACAGCAGAATGGAGTTCAGACTCACCATCTAATGCCCACAGATACTGATCACCATCTTCAAATCAGCTGTAGCCCAAAGCTAGCAAATAATGTAAGAGAAGACAAAAGGAAACAGAACAAAAACTAATGCCATTTAGAGAAACAACGGGGCTTCAGCAGGATAACTCAGGATAGTGTGCGGCACAGTTCTCATTCTTATCCTATGGGGATAAGAATAAGAATTCAGGGACAACATAAGTCTTCTGTGTTTCTATGCTCTGGGGGCAGACCTGTGTTCCTTAAAAACAATGGTGACCTTGTAGACTGAGCTGGGCAGAGTCTCACTTTCCTGATCATTTTCTTGAATATTCAGGAAGCTCAAATGTACAACAGGAAACCTGTTTCCCACATGCTTTGCTGTCTGTAGCAAATAACAAAAGAAAAGCAGTCAGTGAAACCAAACAAAAACCCACACAGACTGGACTATGTGCACATGTCTGCGTGAAGCCACAGGCAAAGCAAGAACAAGTTCACCTTGGCCCAGCGGTCAACAATTGCAAAATGGCAATTTATTCTGTTTCGCCCTGTGAATAGGAATGAATCGGAATATTCTACTTTATCTTTTATATCATTAATAATCCAAGGACCTGTGAAAGAACAGCCTGCCTCTTTTTTCCCCTCACATCGTTTATACCATAGTTTCTAGCCACATTTACCCCTCCCTCCATTTTTGGCCTTGGATGAAACTGTGACCTCTCCCTGAAGTTACTCCCCATGGTCCACACCTCCCTCAACCAGGTCAGTCTTCCCTGTGCCTTCTGATTGGGAAGCCTGGGTTACCACTTCCTCTAAGGAGTCATCAGGGACCCTCTTCTGTACTCCTGCACAGCACGGTAAGAGTATGTTACTTGCCTCACACCCCTACTAAACTGTGGCCTCTTTGTGGGCAGGGAATACATATTTTGTCTGTGATTCTGGAAAGGCAAAATCCCACATAACAGACTTAATGCTCATTAAATATTTCAAATATATTTAAATGCTCAGTTGAATATTTACACACATGAATGAATTCAACAAATACTTATTGGGCACCTATTATGTGCCATGCACTGTTCTCTATGCAAGGGTACAGTAGTGACCAAAGCAGACCAACAAAAATCCCTGCCCTCAAACCAGGCAGGACCCACTGGAAGGGACAGGAAGCAACTTTGCAGGTGCTGAATGTGTTCTCTATTATGCTGGGCTGTGGGTGACGTGGGTATATTTATTTGATGAAGTTATACGACTGACATTTGTGCATTTAGATGTATATAAGTTATACCTCAAAACAAATTTTTTTTTGAGACGGAGTCTCACTCTGTCACCCAGGCTGCAGTGCAATAGTGCGATCTCGGCTCACTGCAACCTCCACCTCCAGTGTTCAAGCGATTCTCCTGCTTCAGCCTCCAAGTAGCTGGGACTACAGGTGCCAGCCACCACACCTGGCTAAATTTTTTTTTGTATTTTTAGTAGAGATGGGGTTTCACCATGTTGGACAAGCTGGTTTCAAACTCCTGACCTCAGGTGATCCACGTGCCTCAGCCTCCCAAAGTGCTGGGATTACAGACACGAGCCACCGTGCCAGGACAAAACAAACTTTTAAAAAACATAGTAATCATGAAGTGTGAGTGGGGTGTGAAGATGAAACAATGGCAGGATGCTGCTAGCTGTGGATGCCGGGAAACAGGCACAGGACGTTCACGGTATTATGATCTTTATAGATGTTCACATTTCCAACATAAAAAGCTATTAAAAAAATCCCTGCACTCACTTGAATAAATATTAATGAAGTACAATTAATGGATACTCTTCAGCATTACTGCAGGGATTTTTCAACACAGAACAGAAACAAACGGAAAGAAATCAACAGTTACAGTCACTTATGATGACAGCAATTTTTTTCATTTAAGCCTCTAATAACTTTGAGATACTTTACTCTCATTTTATAAATTGGGAAACTGAGGCCAGGAGAGGTTACCCCACTTGCCAGGTAAGTAAAAGAGCCAGAATTTGAACCAAGTCTGTGACTCCCTCAGCCTCTTTCCATCAATGTTTCTTACAACCTCTTGCTCACTGCAACAAGCCCGGGTAAGGGCTCTTCCTCCAGCTTGGAGAGGGGGTGGTACAGTCAAAAGAGGCTCTGACAATTAGCACTGGTTACAATGGACACTACTCTTACTGCCTCTGTCTTAATCCAGAACTATATTTGGAAGGTTTAAGTTATTAAAATTGCAAGGAATGACAAGTCATTCCTATACCATTAACAATGGTTCTCTTTCTTTTTTTTTTTTTTTTTTTTTTTTTTTGAGATGCAGTCTCACTCTGGCACCCAGGCTGGAGTAAAGCGGCATGATCTTGGCTCACTGCAACCTCGCCTCCTGGGTTCAAGCGATTCTCCTTTCTCAGCCTCCCAAGTAGCTGGGATTATAGGTGCGCACCACCACACCTGGCTAATTTTGTATTTTTGGTAGAGATGGAGTTTCACCATGTTAGCCAGGCTAGTCTTGAACTCCTGACCTCAAGTGATCTGCCCGCCTTGGCCTCCCAAAGTGCTGGGATTACAGGTGTGAGCCACTGCACCCGTCCAGCAATGGCCCTGCTATGACCTTTCACAGTTATAATATGCAATATTTTTATCGACATTCTCAGTCCTTAAAGTCCTCAGTGCATCTCCACCTGGGCTCCCTTTTCCTTGTATTCACACAGTCATGACAACAAATTGGCACAGAAGCTGGGCCAGGCTTCAGCTGCTGATGAGTATGTCATCATCAACAGAGTGCTGCTGGGGGTAGGGACTTCTCTGTCAGCTCCATGCCACATGGACAACTGCACAAACTTGTTTTCTGCCAATACCCACACAGATTCCACCTCAAGATGCTGAGGAAGCTGATACTGCCAGTTATAAGAAGCCACCTTGAGTGTGTTTCTTTCCTGACCATGGTGTCACTTTGACAGATGTCAGACTTAGCATCATTCGAGTTGGACCATTATGGACTTGGAAAGCTACTAGCATTTCTGATTGCAGCTTCTCCCAGCCAAAAAAACACATGGTGCCCAGGGATTGTGCCAAATGTGGAGAGATATGGGCAACTTCCCTGCTGTTCACAAGCACTAATGTCCCAATCCCCAGCATAGGGAAAGGCTGTGGTCCAAACACATCATTCCTGTAGGGCCCATTTGGTGCTAAATAAAAACTCTCACCACAGTTATAAATGTGAATCATAATCTCTGTTTATATTGTTGAATTTTTACCCATCTGTACTCTCTGTTGTCTTCACCAAAACTAACTGGCCCCAAAGACACTTTATCAAATGCATTATTCCAGTCAGGATCCGGGTGATTAAGTCCTAGAGAAAGAGCTTGACGTCCAGTCCAGAAAGTTAATTACTAACATAATTATCAAAACCTTTTATTTTTCAGGGTTAAGTCAAGCAACTCTGTAGGCTGAGTGTCCTTTTGTTTCATTTGTTCTCCAGTTGATACATAATTAGCTCTTAATGACAATGCATTTTTTGACTTTTTAAAGCCAAACACAAATATCTAAGTATTCTATCTGTAGACTATTTCTTCAATCTCCAAAATTCACCCAGAAGATTTAGAATGAAACAAAGCCATAAACCAATTCAACCCATCACCCAAAATTCTCTGTCCCCAAGGCTGTCTTCTAAAATGACTTTTTCTAGAGCAGATACAACAAATCTAATGCTACTTTTCCCCTATAAAATGTTTGAGGCTTCTAATATGTTACTGCATATTTCCTCTTCTGCTTTTAACAGGTTATTTCATCTCAAAGCCGTCTCGCACTCAGCTTTGACAGGGCTGCTGACAAACATAGAAAGAAACTGGCCAGTCACAGTGGCTCATGCCTATAATCCCAGCTCTTTGGGAGGCCGAGGCAGGTAGATCACCTGAGATCAGGAGTTTGAGACCAGCCTGACCAACATGGTGAAACCCCGACTCTACTAAATACAAAAAATTAGCCGGGAGTGGTGGCACACACCTGTAATCCTAGCTACTCGGGAGGCTAATGCAAGAGAATCGCTTGAACCCAGGAGGCAGAAATTGCGGTGAGCTGAGATTGCGCCAATGCACACCAGCCTGGGCAACAAAAGCGAATCTCCATCTCAAAAAAGAAAGAAAGAAAGAGAGAGAGATAGAGAAAGAGGGAAAGAAAGAAAAAAATTATTAAGCTGCAGGTCCTCAGACCTGAAGTTGTGCCAACCAAGCAGCCAGCAGGGAAGGCATATTGTTTACTTGTCTGAAGGCAGAATTGAAAGATTAGAAATATATGTAAAATTCTGATGCAATAAAAGGGAACATGACAGACTGGAAGTCACAGCTTTTCAAGGAAATGAGTTCCCATCAGGAATCAAAACTGTTAAGCACTGTGAGAGGGAACTTTCAGTAGGTTAACAGTGTTGTGTCATAGCCTAAATGATGACTAGCTTCAAAACACATCTAACATGGACATCTAGACTTTGGAGCCATGTGAGTGACACAGGAAACATCCAGCACCTAAACCCGATCCTTGCCAGTTTTAGAATTTCCCTTTTCCACTGCAACTTGTCTGGAATTTCATAGAAAGAGAATCTGAAGGCTGAGCGCAGTGACTCACGCCTGTAATCCGAGCACTTTGGGAGGCCAAGCCAGGTGGATCATCTGAGGTCGGGAGTTCGAGGCCACCCTAGCCAACATGGTAAAACCCTATCTCTACTAAAAATACAAAAATTAGCCAGGCGTGGTAGCGGGCAACTGTAATCCCAGCTACTTGGGAGGATGAGGGAAGAGAACTACTTAAACCCAGGAGGCAGAGGTTGCAGTGAGCCAAGACCATGACATTGCACTCCAGCCTGGGCAACAAGAGCAAAACTCTGTCTCAAAAAAAAAAAAGAGAATCTGAATATGCCAATTTGGGGTCTTGCTTGCTAACTACAATTTAAAGAATGAACAGTCACACTTCCAGCCTGGCTTGAATCAGCTCCCATCAATTTTACTCACCACCAAATTCTTGCACCTTTGATGGGAACTAATTAAGCTCATGTGGTGTTTTCTCCCCCCAGACTGTCTTCTGCGGTTTTGGAACAGAGCACGCCAAATTAGCCCCATCTGTTTGAATGAGAAGGAGGTTTTTAAATCTAAATAATAAATCTAAATAATAATCTAAATCCCACCGATGGGCAGACTTTCTCTCCTACCTAGAAGCTGCCTTCCAAAGTTCCCAAACACCATGGGATGATGATGGTAACCCCAACTCCTAACCAGCTAGAATCCTCAGAAGAGCAGTTTAGTGTTGTGTCAGTGGTCTGTCTTCTGCCAGTTCACAGCAATCATTTCCTCAAGCACAGTAAAATGTCTGAGGAGGCCACAGAGTCCTACCAGACTATCATTTGAGGCAAGAATTGCAACATTCTGGCCAGGCGTGGTGGCTTACGCCTGTAATCCCAGCACTTTGGGAGGCCGAGGCGGGCAGATCACCTGAGGTCAGGAGTTTGAGACCAGCCTGACCAACACGGAGAAACCCTGTCTCTGCTAAAAAAAAAAAAAAAAAAATACAAAATTAGCCGGGCATGGTGGTGGGCACCTGTAATCCCAGCTACTCGGGAGGCTGAGGCAGGAGAATCACTTGAACCCAGGAGGTGGAGGTTGCGGTGAGCCGAGATCACACCACTGCACTCCAGCCTGGGCAACAGGAGGGAAACTCCATCTCAAAAAAAAAAAAAAAAAAAAAAAATTGAAACATTCAAGAATTCAGGGCATTTTGCAATATTTAAGCTGTCCTGTGGTAATCTTGCCAAAATGAGAGTATTTTTTCATTAACTATGCTCCAACGGGAGAGCCTAATGAATTTTAAGAGTGTGAGAGTCTTTTGACACATAAAGTTACTTTCTTCAAAAGGAGGAAATAACCCCAGCATTCACACATGTCAAGGAACAAAGTTAAAAGAAAGAAGCCCTTGACAACGCTGCCGCCCACCTGGGCCAAGGCGTCAGGCCCCCGTGGTGATGGCTGTCAGCCCCTGGATGACACTTCTCAGCCTCAGTCAACTTTAAACTAACTCCCATCCCTGCAACTACTAAATTGGTGAACATAAAAGAAAGAGAATCAATTAATATTTGGCAGTCATGATATAATGTTACTCCTGATCCAAGGAATCTTTACTTGGTTAAGAAAAGAAATAATAGTACACAAGAACACCATAGTCTTACTGTGGAAACAGATTATGTTCACTTACACAATATAGGGCAGTGGTACCCAACCACTTGCTGAGTCCCTTGTATGAGAGGAGTCACAGAACCCTTGTATGTAACATAAAAATAATTATTAACGAAAGAATTATCTGTTCCTAATTAGTTCTAAATTAGTTACTTAATTATTATTTTTTTGTGTGTGCTCACCCTAAGTAGATAAACAGGAGGTGGGAGGAGGATAAATAAGGATTCAATTGAATCAGCAGTTTTCAAACTTTTTTTTTTTTTTTTTGAGACAGAGTTTCACTCTTGTTGCCCAGGCTGGAGTGCAATGGCACGATCTCGGCTCACCACAACCTCTGCCTCCCAGTTTCAAGTGATTCTCCTGCCTCAGCCTCCCGAGTAGTTGGGATTAGAGGCATGCGCCACCACGCCCGGCTAATTTTATATTTTTTTAGTAGAGACGGGGTTTCTCCGTGTTGGTCAGGCTGGTCTCAAACTCCCGACCTCAAGTGATCTGCCAGCCTCGGTCTCCCAAAGTGCTGGGATTACAGGCATGAGCCACCGCTCCCGGCTTAGTTTTCAAACATTTTTTTAAAGGCAGAGGAACTCTGTTACTTAAAACATATCCATGCAGCCCCCACTATATGAGATGGCTCAAAAGGAACAGGTCTGGATGAGGAGACAGAGGGTTGAACATTTTCCTCTGCCTCAACCCCACTTCTTGAAGAGGTCCTGAGGTTGGCATAATGAAACAAAACTATTTGAAAGGCACGGAACTGAAGTGAATCCAATAGTAAGATATTTAAACTGAGAAATGCAGACGCTTTTATGATATTTTATAGCAAATATACAATTTTGAACTACTAGTATACATATAAATTATATATATAGCACCTATGCTATTTAGTTACTGTTTATCACATACAAGTCCAAATGCGTCTCTGATTATACACATAAAGGTTTTCACAAACAGCCAAACTTATTTCAATGCACCTGAGTGAGAGGAGAATATAACCATGAAAGATGGTGATGACAAGTCTCAAGGACAAGGAATATGAGCTGCAATAAAATGTTAAGTAATAAAGGAAGAAGTTTTTTTTAAACATATAGATACAGCATTGTATCACTGATTTTTTTTTTTTTTTTTTTTTTTTATAAAAGTGTCTTTAGGCCGGACGTGGTGGCTCACGCCTGTAATCCCAACACTTTGGGAGGCCAACGCGGGTGGTCACCTGAAGTCGGGAGTTCGAGATTGGCCTGACCAACATGGAGAAACCCCGTCTCTACTAAAAATACAAAATTAGCCGGGTGTGGTGGTGCATGCTTGTAATCCCAGCCACTCGGGAGGCTGAGGGAGGAGAATCACTTGAACCTGGGAGGTGGAAGTTGTGGTGAGCCCAGATCACGCCACTGCACTCCAGCCTGGGGGACAAGAGCGAAACTCCGTCTCAAAAAAAAAAACAAGAGTGTCTTTAGTGGTGGACTAGTTTTGCTGATTTTTAAATGCCCATAAAAACACTAGAAGGATACCTGCTAAAACACCAATGTGATTATTGCTAGGTGAGAGACTACAGGTGATTTATTGTTCCTTAAAATTTTATGTTGCTTTCCAAAAGAAGAAAAGAAAAAAGGAACGAAAGCTGGAAAAAAAATTAGCCTAGACACCCTTTGGGCTTAGAGTCAATAAAAAATGTAGTATACACTGGTGAATAGTAAAAATATACTTTTCCCTTAAGTAAAAAAATAAAAATAAAAATCTATTTTTTTTTTTTTTTGAGACGGAGTCTTCCTCTGTCGCCCAGGCTGGAGTGCAGTGGCGTGATCTTGGCTCACTGCAAGCTCTGCCACCCGGGTTCACGCCATTCTCCTGCCTCAGCCTCCCGAGTAGCTGGGACTACAGGCACCCATCACCACGCCCGGCTAATTTTTTTTCTATTTTTAGTAGAGACGGGGTTTCACCGTGTTAGCGAGGATGGTCTTGATCTCCTGACCTCGTGATCCGCCCGCCTGGGCCTCCCAAAGTGCTGGGATTACAGGCGTGAGCCACAGCGCCCAGCCAAATCTGTTCTTTTAATGAGTGCAAAGGTTCGATCCTATTGCTCCAGCCAACACTCACTCAGTTTGATATCTGCGGCAGAACTGGGCCAGTCTTTTAGGGACCTGAACATTCTACCCCACACTAGTGCAGCAGCCTACAGATTGATACCCCAGGAAGAGCTAGCACTGGGATAAAGACCAAGGAAAAGCCCAAATTGGAGCAGCTCTGCTCACAGAAGCATATTCCCAGGACCCCCACTCACCACTTCCAGGTCCTGGGAAACCCGCCGTTTCCGCAGCTCCTCCATCCTCTCGCACACGTCGGAGAAACAGGTGTTGTAATAATCTGCATACTGCTGCGCCAGGTCATCGATGTTTCCAAGTGAACCATCCTGAAGGGGTGGACAAACAAAGGCGGTCAGGTCAGTCCACCCTGGAAAAGCCCACAGCCATCGGACCTCCCTCTATGCAGAGTTAATAGTAATAAAGGCTGGTATTTAAGTGGGAAACATCAAGTACCAGGTTGTTTTACATGCAGGATCTCCTAACCCTCAGGACAGCCCTCTGACAGGGGCCTGTTTTTTCCCACTTATATTGATGGGTAAACAGGAGCTCAAAGAAGTTGAGCGACTGCCCACAAATCCCAGGACTAAGAAGCACAGAGGCCAGCTCTCCAACCTCGGACGGTCTGGTGCCAACACCAAAGTCTTCAATCCCCATCTCTCTGCCTGCCTAGCAGGGCTAAGAGAGGAAACACCAGGGAAGCACCTTCAGCAAAGGCACTGTGTGAGGAAGAGGCTCCTAATGCCCAGTGTGGCCCCTGGACTGCACCACCACCTCCTGGGAAGCTCATAAAAGAGATGTCAGGACCCCTCCCAGGGATTCTGACGGGAGCCTGAGAATTCAGGAACCGACAGAGAATTGCATCTGGGACAAATCTCACTGTACCTCTCAGGAGACCCTCAGAAAAGTGGAAAATCTTTTTATTCATTTAGTCATTAGTGTTCATTAATATTCATTATTATGGTCATTAATATTCATATTATTCATTAGACTCATTATTCACTAGGCATTCCAAGTCCAGGTGCAAGAGTACATGTTACAAATTCACCTGCATAAATAAATAAACATGTCAGTTGTTTCTTCCCCAAGGCAAGTGCCACGTAATTGCTCTAGAGCTCATTCTGAGTTTCCACCCAGCTCCATAGCGCCTGGTACTGGTTAAGTGGCCTTAGGCACGTCTCTTAACCTCTGAGGAACACTGAATAATCAGAACACCTACTTCAGTGAGGACTACTGGAGTAACACGTGTGAAGCGCTTAGACTTTAGCCGGCTCATGTAGTCCACCCGGCATGTAGTAAATGCTAAAAATTTCTCGCAGTGTAATACTCACTGCAAGATTATGTTCCACACTATAGTCTTCCTTTAGAGCAATGGATTCCTAAAAACATACCTGAATACATACAGGGAGGATGACAGAATTACCTTGTACATTTGTAAGTGATGCCATTTCTTCTATCAATTCATTCAGAAAGACCTCTCCTCTCCTCCAGCTCTTTTTTTTTTTTTTTTAACCTCCCAACATTCTGCTCTTTGGTATAAATAAATGACTTTACCAAGACAACCAAGGAAAATACAACTTTTAGACCACCTAAAGCCACACACACATTTTCCATTTTACAGACTGCTCGCCAACCCCTTCAGTTATTTAATGTTGGTGCACTGCCCATAGCAACACACGCCTAACACTGCGAAGCAGGCTTAGATGCAAGCAGGGCTTGGGAGTTGGATTTCTCCCAAAGTTTCTCTGCTAAAGACCTACACCCTGGTCAGCAGGCCTGGGGCAGAGCAAGGATCATCTCTACCCTACATCTGCATTCACTGATTTTACAGAACCAAGGGAGAGGAGAAACAGAAACGGGAAAAAAATGACGCTTCAGAAAAGCTCCTTGCTTCCCCACCAATAACATGTTCTGCATTTGAGCTGATTGCCTCAAAGTTCCTAGCACAGTGTGGAGACAAGAAGGACCCTTCTAAGGCCAGTAAGATCTTTGAATGTGTCTGGACAAAAGTCACTCCTTCACTACAATCAGTCTTGTCTGTCTGAGCCCACAGCCTGGACTGACACAGCAGGCAAGGTGGGAGACCCCCTCCTCTTCAAAATGTCGTCTACTGTCAAGTGTCCAGTAGAAAAATAACAAAGGTCAAGACAGAATCTGTTGCTGCCCCTCTGAGGACATGCACCGTGGCCCTCAGCCTCCTGGCCTCTGCTGTGCTGCCTCCAGGAAAGGAAACTGCCTGAAAACAGAACCTGGGCCGGGCGCAGGGGCTCACGCCTGTAATCCCAGCACTTTGGGAGGCCAAGGCAGGGCGGGGGGGGTGGGTGGATCACCCGAGGTCAGGAGTTTGAGACCAGCCTGGCCAACATGGTGAAACCCCATCTCTACTAAAAACACAAAAATTAGCTGGGCGTGGTGGCGCAAGCCTATAATCCCAACTACTCGGGAGGCCAAAGCACAAGAATCGCCTGAAATCAGGAGGCGGTGGTTGCAGTGGGCTGAGATCGCACCACTGTACTTCAGCCTGGGTGACAGAGTGAGACTCCATCTCAAACACAAAACAAAAACCCAGAATCTGTCTTGGAAGAAGAGGGAGCCAGGACAGAATATCTTAAGGTGGGGTTCCTGAAATACGGCATGATAAACTGATATTAGGATCCTGAGGATCCTCCGACAGATCGCAACTCAACCACACATGCCCCAGGGTCACAAATCGACCAATTCCATCTACAGCCTCCCAATGGCCCAACCTTGCCCAACCTGCCACCCAAATGACCTTGCTAAAAGATCTGACGGAGTCTCCCCCACTGAGATCCTTCCATGCCCCATCACCCATCCTACAATATAAACCCCAAATGTACCAGCCTTTCAGTCTCCTTCACCTGCGGTCCCCACATCCTCCATGCAGTAGGGGCCTGAGAGGACCCAGAGAGCAACAAGCACTTCCTCCTAGAGGCACTAAGCAGGCCTTCTCCCACGCATCCCCGGTAACCCCATCAACACACACCCCCAAGAGAACTGAGGGAACTCCTGGAGGAGACTTTAAGAGAGAAGGAGGGCAAAAAAGCAGCTCCCATGGGGACATGGGTTCTGACCACCAGCTCCTGACAGCTGTGACTAGGACAGCAAAGCGCCAGCCCCTGGGAAGCAAGGGCTCGATGCCACAGCTGCCTCAGCTATTCGAGCACCTGGGGCCAGGTGTCTGGCTCACGCCTGTAATGCCAACACTCTGGAAGGCCAAGGCAGGCAGATCATTTGAGGTCAGGAGTTCAAAACCAGCCTGGCCAACATGGTGAAACCCTGCCCCTACTAAAAACGGAGCCAGGCGCAGTGGCTCACGCCTGTAATCCCAGCACTTTGGGAGGCTGAGGTGGGCGGATCACCTGCGGTCAGGAGTTCGAGACCAGCCTCACCAACATGGAGAAACCCCGTCTCTACTAAAAATACAAAATTAGCTGGGCGTGGTGGTGCATGCCTGTAATCCCAGCTACTCAGGAGGCTGAGGCAGGAGAATCACTTGAACCCGGGAGTCAGAGGTTGCGGTGAGCCAAGATTGTGCCATTGCACTCCGGCCTGGGCAACAAGAGTGAAACCCTGTCTCAAAAAAAAAAAAAAAAAAATTAGCAGGGCGCGTTAGTGGGCGCCTGTAATCCCAGCTACTCAGGAGGCTGAAGCAGGAGAATCACCTGAGCCTGGGAGGCAAAGGTTGCAGTAAGCAGAGATCGCACTATTGCTCTCCAACCTGGCCAGGGCAGCAGAGTGAAACTCCGTCAAAGAAAGAAAGAAAAGAAAAGAAAGAATGGAAAGAAAAGAAATAATTTACTAAGGATGCCAAAAGAAGGAAAGAAAGAAAGAAGGAAAGAAAGAAAGAAAGAAAGAAAGAAAGAAAGAAAGAAAGAAAGAAAGAAAGAAAAGAAAAAGAAAGAAAGAGAGAGAAGAGAGAAGGGAAGGGAAGGGAAGAGAAGAGAAGAGAAGAGAAAAGAGAAGAAAAGGGAAGAGAAGAGAAGAGAAGAAAAAAGGAAAAGAAAAGAAAGGAGGGCCGGGTGCGGTGGCTCACGCCTGTAATCCCAGCACTTTGGGAGGCAGGTGGATCATGAGGTCAGCAGTTCGAGACCAGCCTGACCAACATGGTGAAACCCCGTCTCTACTAAAAATACAAAAAAATTAGCTGGGCATGCTGGTGGGTGCCTGTAGTCCCAGCTACTTTGGAGCCTGAGGCAGGAGAATTGCTTGAAACCAGAAGGCGGAGGCTGCAGTGAGCCGAGATTGCACCACTGCACTCTAGCCTGGGCAACGAGAGCAAAATTACACCTCAAAAAAAAAAAAAAGAAAAGAAAGAAAGGAAGGAGAGAGAGAGAGAGACAGAGGGAGAAAGCAAGAAAGAAAGAGAGGGAGAAAGCAAGAAAGAAAGAGAGGGAGAAAGCAAGAAAGAGTGAGAGAAAGCAAGCAAGCACCCAGGTAGTTCCCAGGACGGAGGGAGCTGGGCTATCTTCAGCACCAGGGCATCCTCCTTGATTTACCTAGGGATGTTTGTTTGCTGATACTTCAAAGAAACAAAGTGCTCACCATCCCTGTTCACCCTGAAGCCTCTCCTAGTTTCTTAGCTCCTTTCCCCAGCCTATACTGACAAAGACAAAGGAGCTCCCCTTTGTGTGTGAGTTTGAGGGCAAAGGGGAGCAACTTAACCTGAAAGCCCATTTTAATGAGTTATAGACCTGATCCCTATCACAACCGGGGACCCTGGAAGATCCTGGGCTCTTTGGAGTTGTCTTGGTCTCAGGAACGTGATGCTGTCCTCATCCAGAAACTTCTGCCTTCATCCAGCCAGGAAACAAAACACACCTGCCACTTTGACCAAATAGAAAGTCCATGTCTCCCAACAGCCAAGTGTACTTGTTAAGGGGGTTACAGCTTACACACTACCCTGTGGCTTTCTGGTCTGGAATAGAAATCCATCACTCTCTCTGTCTCTTACACACAGAGGTCCACACTGAGGTATTCCAACATGGAATACTGGTTTCTCTCTAAAACAACCAGCTTTCACGTTTGTGAACTGTCCAACTTATCACAACCAACCGTCGTCTTGGACTAACCAAGACCACTGGGAAAAAAACTATTTATATATTATTTATGTAATTATTAATATAGCTTTGTCCAAACTACTTTCTTCCCCTTTTTCTCTTCTCTCTCATATATCCTAAGAATATTCTGATGATGTAGAAAAACCAAACTCAATGTCTTCTACAGCCTCACAACAGAGATCACTTCTGACACCAGACATGGTTGGGCAGGGGAGGTGGTTCCCCTCCCTCCACACTCCAAAGAAGCAGCAAGTTCTGCAGTGGACACTAGCTGGGTGTTTTCCAGTTCAAATCCGACACTACCGAACTGGAGACAGCCTCATAACCCACAGGCTGAAGGCTCAGTCCCACAAGAATGCTCTTCACTTCTGATGCCAGAAGCAAGCTCCAGGTTGTTTTACCTGCTACAAATTAGGGTTCCCACGACCCCCTTTTGGGGCTCAATTAATTTGCTAGAGTGGCTCGGAAAACTTGGGGAAACACTATACTTACATTTACTGACTTATTTTGAAAGAATTCACAAAGGATACCAATGAATACCAGATGAAGAGATGCACAGGGCAGAGTATTGAGGAAGGGTGTCGGAGCTTCCCTGCCCTTTCCAGACGCTCCACCCTACACAAATTTCTATGTGTTCAGCTATCCAGAAGCTCCCAGAACCCAGTCTTTTGGGGTTTTTATGGAAGCTTCATTATGCAGGCATGATTGATTAAATCAAAGGCCATTGACTATCAGCTCAACCTTCAGCCCCTCTCCCCTCCCCAGAGGTTGGGAGGTGGGGCTAAATGTCCCAACCCTCTAATCCAGCCCGGGTCTTTCCTGTGACCAGCTTCCATTCTGAAGCTACCTAGAGTGGCCAGCCATCAGTCAACTCATTAACATACAAAAAAATACACTTATCACTTTGGAGGTTCCAAGGGTTTTAGGAGTTTGCCAGAAAACAAGATTAAGACCAAATATGTATTTCACAATATCATAAAACCAACAACAAGCCAACTCTTCACTTCAGTTCTGTTTTTCCTGCGAGTGAAATTCTCTATCCCATTCCCAATCACTCAAAACTCCCCCAATAACTTGGGGACCTGAAAAATATATTTGTTGCTCCTGAGGAAAAGAGCAGCTGTTCAACTCAACTCAGGCCAAAGAAAGCCAGCATTTCACACCCTACAACATGCCATAATAGCCACTCCTCACTCCAGATAATAATTAGAAAAGGGTGGCACAGCTGCTTTTACATCTTCCCAAATTACTTTCCAGATGTGCAGTAAGTCCCCATAATTACCACTTTCATCAGTCCTGATGATTTAAATGCCAAGAAAGGCAACAGAATAGAAGAATGTATATGTGTGTTTTTAAGAGTGGGTCTTGTCTGCCATCCCACAAAAAGAATCTTTTACATTCCAATCAATGAAACCAACCACCTGATGATTTTCTTTACCCACTCAAAATTCAGGCTTTAAAAAATGAAATAATAAGAATAATCATCATTTCTATGTTATATGGGGGTGGGAGGAAACTCTGGGAATGATGGATATGTTTATGATGTTGATGGTAGTGGCATATACTTATTCCCAAACTCATCGAATTGTATACATTCAAAATGCACAGCTTTTCACTTATCAAGCATACCTCAATAAAGCAGTTTTTAAAAAGCCATGCTCTTTCAGGACTGACAGTGTTTGCATTATTTTTATTCAGCTTGTTCCTTGAGATAGCTACAGACCTACTCCATAAAAATATTTAATTTTACTAAAAATACTTGCAACATGAGTCTGCAGGAAATTTAAATAATGTAGATGAGGTTTCCATAGGATCGCATGCTGCCATCTTTACGGAAACACAAAATCTACGTCTGACTCAACCCCACCATACTAATGTCAAGCACTGATGTTGCAAAATAAACCTGTAACTATAATAAGACTTAAAATCATCTCTGCATTTATTATAATAAATATCATGATTAAAACACTGAAACGGATTCTTTTTTAAACCTTTTCTTTTAAGGTGTTCAAAAGTTTCTGGTCTGGAGTTTATTGCTTGCCTCATCTGTTTCACTTCTTTCTTATTTTCCCTCTTTGGTTCTCTGGCATTAAACTTAAGCAATATTAGTTCAAGTTTAGGAACATGGGAAAACTTTATTTCCTCAAAATAATTTTTTGAGAAAATTGTGAAATTTTGAGTCACGCGATCTTTTTATAAGAATTTTCCCACCCCTGTCTTTGAAAACAGGAAAAGAGATACATGCAGATTCAAGTTCTCTTTCCTTTTCTTCTCATAGAACCTGGTCACAGCATCTGTCCATATATATGACAATCCATTTCACTTGCTGCAGATTTAAATTAAATCTGTGGAGTCATCACCCGTGTCAGCTCAACGGACAACAAACTTGTATAATCTTCCCCCAAAGCCACAGAGCATCTTTGTCCCAAACACCCGTCTTTCATACAACCAACATAAAAATACAGAGATAAGGGGCATTGTACCGAGCAGTTCAGATTGGGTGGACTGCTGTTGCAATTAAGGAGAAAAGACACAGAGCACTGTTCCCTCAACAATCGGTTTCACAGTATTTCTGAGATTTATCCCAATTCACTTCTGTCTCTGGAAAATGGAAAACCTAAAACTACTACGAAAACAAAAGGCATTTGTATCATTACTTTTGTTATTTCTGCTCTTCTTTCCCCAGATGTCACTTCCAGTTTAGAATAAGTTGACAGATTCGGGAGAGGAAAAAAATAAAAAGAAAAAAAAGCATCTGAAAACATCAGGAGATACAATGTGATCTGTTGCATGCAGATTGTATGCAAACGAATGTGTGATCCTCCTATTTTATGTATCTATAAAGTTTTCCCCAAGGGAAAACTCATGTGTGTTGCTCTAACTCCCCAAAGTTGAGAGGAAGACAGACTGCTGACTCCTTTATTGTTTCTTTACCTTTTCCGTCCTTAATAATAAGTACATATATATTTTATATAACATAAATTCTGTTATATTTACATTGCTCCTTGTTTGAAGAGGGATGGATGGAGATATATACATCCCCTCTAAGCTAAATCCATTAAAAAAAGAAATCAGTATGGTACAATGAAACCTAACTGATTTTTTGAATGACTTCCCAAGGTGTTTTCACTCTTAATTAGCTTGTTTAAAGATTTTTAAGGTGATAAACACTTTTAGCAACCTTTCAGATGAAATTGCTACAACCATAAAAATGTCTTTAATTCTGGTTTTCTTGTTCGGCCTCATTGAATCCCTGTGATGTTACTGTTCTCACCAGCTCTGTCATCACTTCCTGCCACGTCGTCGTCGTTCTGGAGACATTCACTGACTGTAATAACTGTTGTCAAATACTTTTCTGAGGTATCATTCCCAGTGTTTCTACAGATGGGTTGAGCTGGAAGTATACTTTGTCTCAGGAAAAAGTTTTAACGTGTAACAACATATGCCAGAGGGACGTATTAGGTCATGCAAATGGCAAGCGAAGCCCCCAGGGGCACACCCATAGGGCAGATGGCTGGAGTGAGGCTTATTTCATACCTTCCATCCCCTGTCTCCAAAAACACCCAAAACCTGCCAGCACCCATGTCAAATCCTGGCTTTGGCATATATGTTCATGGTGATGCTATTGCGCACAGGTGGATCCCGGTTACCACAGATCCCCTCCTGGAGAATAAATGGCCTCCCAGAAGGCAGGATTGACAAACCCTCCTCCTCAGAGCTCTCTCAGCACCTGCTTCTAGGTCTCCAAATGTCTAAGGAAAAAAATAGCAGGAAAAAAAATTGGGGGGCCGGGCACGGTGGCTCATGCCTGTAATCCCAGCACTTTGGGAGGCCAAGGCGGGTGGATCACCTGAGGTTGGGAATTCGAGACCAGACTGACCAACATGGAGAAACCCTGTCTCTACTAAAAATACAAAAATTAGCCAGGCGTGGTGGTGGGTGCCTGTAATCCCAGCTACTCGGGAGGCTGAGGCTGGAGAATCACTTGAACCCAGGAGGCGGAGGTTGCAGTGAGCCGAGATGGCACCATCGCACTCCAACCTGGGTGACAGAGCGAGACCGTCACACTCTTCACAAGGGACCTGCACACATGGCCGAGGACACAGAAGGCGGAGATCTGGCGGGCTCTGGAGCTGTTGTGGGTTCAGATGCTGTCTCATGCCAGCAAGGTAAGCCAGCAGATCAGTGACACCATGTGGAAGCTGCCACAGTGCTTGGCATCCTACACCAACCTTCGGAGTCAAAAAAATATGCTGCTGATTCACTTCCAGCTCCCAAATCTCACACAAGGTGTCTTTTGTAAAGGTCACTAACCCAGGACCATACCAGAAAGGGTGAACGCAGTACAATCCCCCACAGAGTCTTTGGATAAATTTAAACATTTGAGACTTGCATTTGTTTAAAGGATATCACATAGCATATCAGAAGAGCACAGAAGAGGCTGGGCACAGTGGCTCACACCTGTAATTCCAGCACTTTGGGGAGGCTGAGGTGGGTGGATCACTTGAGGTCAGGAGTTTGAGACCAGCCTGGCCAACCAAAATGGTGAAACCTCATCTCTACTAAAAAAATTACAAAACTTAGCTGGGCGTGGTGGTACATGCCTGTAATCCCAGCTACTCAGGAAGCTGAGGCGAGAGAATCACTTGAGCCCAGGAGGTAGAGGCTGCAGTGAGCCAAGATTATTGCGCCACTGCACTCCAGCCTGGGCAGCAGAGCAAGACTCTGTCTCAAAAAAAAAAAAAAGAAAGCAAGAAAGGCACTGATGGAGTTCGCTTCCTAGGCAACAGCCATGGGGGCCCACACTGTCTCTGTTTTAGAACCCCACTGCCTGTGAGTTTCCCTGTCACCATCCACCCCTCCTCCTCAGCACACCCTTACATGCAATGATTCCCCAAGGTCCCCTGCATTTTTCTCTTCTTACACTCCCTGCTCCCTTGGGGAAATGTCATCTGTGGTAGGACGGAGTTAAAGTCGCGGCAGAAACACTTTCCCTCTCCTCTACTTCCAACAGGCCCAGTGCAGCCTGCTTGACCCTAGGATTCGGCAGGCTTGAGACAGGTAGCAAAAATGTTATTACCAAAATCTTATGCATGAACTAGTCATCCCCAACTACCTACTGGGAAGAAATCTGAAAAGTTTAGTCTAAATATGAACAAACTCAGTTTCCTGGCCAGGCAGAGGAGCAACTCTAATAAAAGAGATGAAGAAGAAGGCCTACTCCACATCCCTCATGCAGAGTATATGCTAGCACCTCTGCACAGCACAGTGATTGTCACGTATGATGAAGAAACTGAGGAAAGCTGTTAACATTCGCCTGTGTTTATGCCCTTCAATCATCAACAGTTCACAGGATATTTCATTAATTCAAATAATATTTACTAAACATCTACTATATTCCGAGTGTTGTGCTAGGTATTAAGTATCCAATATAAAATCAAAAAACATGAATGTTTATTTCTACTGCACAGAAGAGCAAAGTGTGGCCATTAGTTTATTTTAATGCAGTCATACGGTTAAGTCATGAGAACTTGTTGAAGGGATTTACTAAGCTGTGTGCTTAATATTAGATCTCTTTGGAACGAAAGGCTCTGAAAAATCCAATCTGCTGGCTATCAGTGGCTCAAAAGAGTATTACACAAAAACCCTAAGAACTTGAAAATGCGGAGAAAAGAATGGGAACATTGATCATTGGTTTTTAGAAAGTACAAGCCTAGATTCAGACTCAAAATGGACATTTGGATTTAGCAGATGGCAGTTTTAGACTGAACTCATTTTCCATTTTTAATCTGCCCTGAGCTTAATAGAATCACAGATTTGAAAAGCAGCACAGCTAATTGGGTGGGAATGAAGTCACAATTATAGACCACATTCACAGATCTTGATGAGCATGAATCACACTGAGTTTTCTCTGGCCGCCTTTTTGGCACACAAACGTGAGGATGTGAACATTTTCAAGCATTTGACCAACAAGATCTGAATGTGATATGACCAGAATTTTAGAAATGAAAATATTGATCTCAGAACAATCTGAAATTTCTAGTACTGTGGTTAAATGATGTACAATATTTGAGTTTTTGTGTTTTAGAAAAATTATAATCTGCCACAGCTTGACTAGAGAGCCTCGCGGTGTGACCGCCTGTGGTATGAGACTGAGCTTGACTCTGGCTGATTTCCTCACACAGCTCCCCGGCACAACTGGTAAGTGAGACGCAGGAGTCTAGACAACTCAATCAAAACTGACTGACAACAGGCATGACGCTGGTAACCCTCTGCTTTTATACAGCTAAGGTTGAAGCAACCGTTTCTTGGTGCTATTGCCAAAACTCCACATTTTTAAGAACTGACAGGTAACAACTGAAAAATACTCTTTGCGTGGCACCTACGTTCCGCATCTCACAAATGGCTGCACACGATATCCAGGACTTGCTTTAAAATCCTGGGCCTGGGAGGGGTGGTGAGTGCAGATATAGATGGAACAAGATCAGCAGTGATGGAACATGGCAGCTCTTTAACATATGCTCCCCACTTGGTATACATCTGAAATTTCCCACTGTAAGGAGTTTTTAAAAGGTGACTTATTTGTTTATGTGTTTGTTGTTACCAGGCAACTTTAGAGTTTATGAAAACTGGGAATGGATCTTATTCATTTTTATAACCTCAATATCTAACATTATTGCAACACCCAACACTTAGCAGTTACGTAATAAATACTTATCAAATGAATGAACAGATGGATGGATGGATGGATGGATGGATTGATGGATGGATGGCAGTAAAGTTGATCCCTCTCTTTCCTGAGAGTGCCATAAAATTCACTCGGTAACTAGGAATTACCAGCTAAACCAGCTTTTATATATATAATGGTGAGCTTCTAGTCACAATTCTTGTCCCTACTGACCTCACAAGAGTAATACAGTCTAATGAGACATTGATACATGAAATATATCATTAGAAACAATAACAAACGAAGATCTGAGGGAAGGGGGTAGGAAGAAGTTCCAGACAGAGGGAATATCAAATGTAATTCCTCTGAGTCCAGAGAGAGAGCTTAACATGTTCCAAGAGGTAAAGCTACCCTGGGTGACTAAAAGGTCACAATGCAGAGGTGTGGCAGGACAGGGGACTGGAGAGACAGGAAGAAACCCAGGTTTGGTGATTCCTCATGAATTCAATAGCCATAGATATTTAAGCAGGAATATAGAGGGCATGCACTTTGCTTTAAATAAAGTACAAAATTCGCTGTCATACACTTCAATGAAAACCAAACCACAGAGATTTTGAAAACTGTGACCCTGATTTCATTAACTTTGCATCCACACAAAAACCTCTCAACAGAACATACAGTTGGCACCTGTGAATTGATAGTGCCTTGTCCCTCACCAGCTAGAAAACCAAACTAACAAATGGGGATATAATCCTAGAAGCTCATCCAGCCCTTGGCCAGCTCTGTTTCATTATATTTTTGTCCAGCTGTGAATCTTAATGCTGCTGACACCAATCAAGTGAACCATTAGCATGGTGTCTGCCTCTGTGATCCTTGGCGGTAGACCCAGTCCCACCTGTGTCATGGAAGAGGCTGAACAGTGAAGACAAGATCTAAATCCACTGGGATGTTATTCCTCTTTTCAGGTATGGCCACAGCCCAACAGGAAGAGACAAGCTTCACAGAATAAGGGTGGCCTACATGAGAAAGAATGATCAACCAGGCACGGTGGCTCACGCTGATAATCACAGCACTTTAAGGCAGGCGGATCACTTGAGCCCAGGAGTTTGAGACCAACCTGAGCATCATGGTCAAACCCCAGTTCTACCAAGAAAAATATATAAAAATTAGCGGGGCATGATGGCACACGCCTGCGGCCCCAGCTACTCAGGAAGCTGAGGTGGGAGGTTCAATTAAGCCAGGGAGGCAGAGGCTGCAGTGAGCCAACATCGTGCCACTGCACTCCAGCCTGGGTGACAGAGTGAGACCCTGTCTCAAAAAAAAAAAAAAAATTGTGGCCAGGCTCAGTGGCTCATGCCTGTAATCCCAGGACTTTGGGAGGCTGAGGCGGGTGGATCACCTGAAGTCGGGAGTTTGAGACTAGCCTGGCCAACATGGTGAAACCCCGCCTTTACTGAAAATACAAAAAATTAGCCGGGCATGGTGGCGCATGCCTGTAATCCCAGCTACTCCGGAGGCTGAGGCAGGAGAATCTCTTGAATCTGGTAGGCTGAGGTTGCAGTGAGCCAAGATTGCGCCACTGCACTCCAGCCTGGGTGACAAGAGCAAAACTCCGTCAAAAAAAAAAAAAAAAATTGTGGGTGACTGAGAACTCCAGTCAATGGATCAGGAAGTTTGGCATCTGAACCCTTCTCTCTTTCTCTGCTACTTACTGACCTAGAGTAAGGTAGTTAAATGTGTACGGCCTCATTTTCCTCATCTGTAAAATGGTAATTACAAAGCTACCCCACAGGCTGTAATAGGATTAAATAAAATACTTGTAAACCCTTGACAGATCATCTGGCATTCAACAAGCACTCATGAAATAGAAGTCCTCACTCCTCCAACAGGAAGGTTAAAATTTCTCTTATTATTTGATGGGACCAAGTTATATCACATGAGTGGCACAGAATTCCAACCTATTATAAAAATAAAGATCTAGAATTTCAATACAGGGAAGGGCCTTAAATATGATCTCATTCGATAACTTCATTTCAAAGATGAATTAAGAGTAACCAAAGACCACAGGGTTTTCAGTGACTTGTCCCAAAAGACAAGAAACCAAGCCTCCTAAATCAGAGTACAGGAATTATTGATTTCTAATTATTTACATTTATTGCTGATAATTTTTAACATGTTGAGGGTCAAAGATCTTCTTGAATCCAAAGATATTTCCCACACCAAAAGGAATAAATGAAAAGTTCCTCGGTTCAATGGGCTTAATTAAAGTCTCACAATCTTCTCATATCCTGACAGAAAAAAAGCAACTAAGATTTTGAAATAAAGATAGCCCATCTAGAAGGACACTGAATACACAAGGAGCTTATCCAGAAAATCCTCAGCATTTTACTACCATCAGGGAGACCAGGAGGAATGCCACTGGTTCCCTCCACAGGTTTGAGTTTCATCTTTTGTTTTTAAAAACAGGATCTCACTCTGTCACCCAGGCTGGAATGCAGTGCTGCAACCACCGTTCACTGTAACCTCGAATTCCTGGGCTCAAGTGATCCTCCCACCTAAGGCAGCCTCCTGAGTAGCTGGGACTACAGGTCACGCCACCAGGCCCAGCTAATTTTTTGTATTTTTTGTAGAGACGGGAGTTTCACCATGTTGCCCAAGGTGGTCTTGAACTCCTGGGCTCAACGTGATGCTCTTGCCTCAGCCTCCCAAAGTGCTAGGATTACAGGCATGAGGCACCATATATGGCCTGGTTCAGGTGTTGTAAGAAAACAAATACAAGAGCAATGCTGTAGCCACGGAAAACATGCATATATTCCTTTTGTGGTGATGAGCGCTTACAATAAGCCCCACCCAGAAGCTAAAGGAAAACCTGTTTGTTTCTATTTACTAGAAACTATTTTAGAGCCCTTCATTCATATGACACCAGTTGGATAGTGTCTTTCCAAAGTCAGAAAGACGCAGGAGGCACTGTGGCTCACTCCTCTAATCCCAGCACTTTGGGAGGCCCAGGTGGGTGAATCACTTGAGGTCAGGAGTTCAAGACCAGCCTGGCCAACATGGTGAAACCCCATCTCTAGTAAAAATACAAAAAAATTAGCTAGGCATGGTGGCACACGCCTGTAATCCTAGCTACTTGGGAGGCTGAGGTGGGAGGATTGCTTGAATCCAGAAGGCAGAGGTTGCAGTGAGGTTGGAGATTGCACCACTGCACTCCAGTCTGGGTGACAGAGCAAGACTGTCTCAAAACAAAAACAAAAACAAAATCAGAAAGAAACCAGTTTACCCCCACTGTCTGGAAAAATGCCATGCAATCCCCAAACAACTCTTCACAACACACCTAACCGTCTCCAAGTACAGTGCATGAGTTAGCTTCTGGCATCTACCCTTCTGATGGCTCCTTGAACTCCAGGCCAATCACACCACACGGCTCAGTGCACTAAGGATGCCATTCAGGGACTCAGAGGCCAGCTTGTGAATGTCAGGTATAGGGGAACTCTGTGGCGTTCATCCTATACCACACTCTGATCTGTAACATACAGGAAAAATCTGATTTAGAGAATGTCAGCCCTACAAAGGAACTTTTCTTGTTCCGGCACATGTATTATCTGTATCCATATCTATGCATCTGCCCATCTATCCAGGTAACTATATAAAATATTACATATGACATGATGGCCATACTTTCATTTCCGTTTTGTGGGGGAGAAAAGTTATTTCCTAACTATATCATTTCCCCTCAAGATGATCTCAATTTTCATCATAAAAGGCTTTTACTTTTGCCAAGAAAATAATGTGAAAGTACTCTGAAAAAGCATCTGAAGCACATGAATCTGTTCTTATTCGTAGATTTAAAACATCTTGGAAGTTAATGAAATTGTCTTCCGTTAGGGATTTCTGTTAAGTAAGTAGATTTTAGCTGTTCTTGTCACCAAAAAAAAAAAAAAAGTTAACTATGTGAGATAATAGGTGTGTTAACCTCTTCACTACACTATCTAAATGTATCTCTATGTCTCTGTGTATCCCACAACATCATGTTGTGGCCAGGTGTGGTGGCTCATGCCTGTAATTCCAGCACTTTGGGAGGCTGAGGCGGGTGGATCATTTGAGCTCAGGAGTTCGAGACCAGCCTGGGCAACATGGTGAAACCCTATCTCTACAAAACATGCAAAAAATTAGATGTGTGTGGTGGTGCATGCCTGTAGTTTTAGCTATTTGGGAGGCTGAGGAGGGAGGATGACCTGAGCCCAGGAGGTTGAGGCTGCAGTGAGCTATCATTGAGCCACTGCACTCCAGCCTGAGAGACAGAGTGAGACCCTGTCTCAAAAAACAAAAAAAGGCCAGGTGTGGTGGCTCGCGCCTGTAATCCCAGCACTTTGGGAGGACAAGGCAGGCAGATCACTTGAGGCCACGTGTTCCAGACCAGCCTGGCCAACATGGCGAAACCCCGTCTCTACTAAAAATACAAAAATTAGCCACGCATGGTGGCAAGCACCTGTAATCCCAGGTACTCAGGAGGCTGAGGCAGGAGATCGCTTGAACCCAGAAGACGGAGGTTGCAGTGAGCTGAGATCGCACCACTGCACTCCAGCCTGGGTGACAAGAGTGAGACTCCATCTCCCCCCCCAAAAAAAAAAAATGCTGTAAACCTCAAATACACACAATAAAATTTACGTTTGAAAAGAACAATATCTTGGAAGTTAAGAGTGAGAGTGGAGATTATTTGCTTTGTGTCACATTCTACACAGGGTTACAATGTAAACTTGACAGTCATTTCTGCCTAAGAGAACTAAAAAAGCTGCAACGAATTCACATCATTCTCCTAACCCAATTACTGTGAGAATGAAAATACCCATTTTCTCAGTTTGCTTACAAGGTGAGAATTTATTAACATCAACACTGGCTTTTTCACTGACATCTAATACATAATTTTTTGGAAGAGCAATTCATTTCATTGAAGAATTAACATTTTTATCAGTTCATCTTGGCTAACAGTTTTACTGGTCAATGTTTGCTTGGACATTCCTACTCCCCTCCTTCCCATTCATATTCCTGGATTTACAATGAAACAATCCCTTAAAAGGAAATGAACTAGTTAAGGCATGCCTATCACCTACCCAAACTTGTTTATGCTTCTCGATTGCCCTATAAAAAGGGGTAATTTCACTTTCTTCTCTGGGATGTGGATACAAGTATTTTTATTTTAATTGTTTGACACATTATGGGAAGAAAGCCTGCAAAAAATTCAATGTACTATCAAGACGCCTAGTTTTAACGGAAAAACTGTTGATTCTGTCAGGATGGACTGTGTGTTTCCATTCTCAGAGCACAGCAGTTCAACTGTTTTTTGTTGTTGTTCTTGTTGTCGTTTTTGAGACGGAGTCTCACTCTGTCACCCAGGCTGGAGTGCAGAGTACAACAGCACCATCTCAGCTTAGTGCAACCTCCGTCTCCCAGGTTCAAGCAATTCTCCTGCCTCAGCCACCCAGGTAGCTGCGATTACAGGTGCACACCATCATGCTCAACTAATTTTTTTGTATTTTTAGTGGAGATGAGGTTTCACCATGTTGGCCAGGCTGGTCTCGAACTCCTGACCTCAAGTGATCCCCCCACCTTGGCCTCCCAAAGTGCTGGGATTACAGGTGTGAGCCACTGCGCCCGGCCCAGTTCAGCTGTATTTTATACTGGGAAATCAAATTCTGGGCTCCCCACTGTACCCTCAAGCACCCTCTAAACACAACAGTTGGAAAGATCCTGCTATCCTGTTGGAGACTAAGTCAGATCATGTCCCTCTGCTCAGAAACCTTACTCGGGCTCCTGTTTCTTTCAGAGAAAAGGCCACAGCCCCCAGGATGACACAGAAGGCTCCTCACAACTATACACCCCTACATCTTTCCTGCTTCAATGTGTGCCTCTCTCAGCCTCACTGCCCCAGCCACACTGGCCACCTTGCTACTCCTCCAACACACCAGAGCCACTCCACCTTGGCCAGGCCTTTGAACTTGCTCCTCTCTCGGCCTGCTCAGCTCTTCCCACAATTACCTACCCTCATCCTCTGCGGATATTACTCAAATACCCTCTTCTCAAGAATATCATGTCTAAAATTGCAGCTCCCTGACCTGTCCACATTGCCTCTGCCTTATATTTCTTCTTTTTTTTTTTGAGACGGAGTTTCGCTCTTGTTGCCCAGGTTGGAGTGCAATGGCGCAATCTCGGCTCACCACAACCTCCGCCTCCCAGGTTCAAGCAATTCTGCTGCCTCAGCCTCCCGAGTAGCTGGGATTACAGGCATGCACCACCATGCCTGGTTAATTTTATATTTTTAGTAGAGACAGGGTTTCTCCATGTTGAGGCTGGTCTCGAACTCCTGACCTCAGGTGATCTGCCCACCTCGTCCTCCCAAAGTGCTGGGATTACAGGAGTGAGCCACCGTGCCCGGCCCCTTATATTTCTTCTTACCGTTTTTTCACCATCTGAAATAGTTTGGATATTATTTGTGTAGGTTTTCATTGTTTCCCTCCCCTAACTAAGGTGTCAAGTCCAGGAGGGCAAAGATTTTTCTAAGTTTTCTTTTTTGTGCTTAGGACAGTATCTAGCAGGCTCTCAATATAAATGCACTGAATGAATGAATGAATGAACAAACAAATGGAATAAATGAAACAATCAATCAACATGCACCGTGCCAGGCACTAAGCTCAGGCCCTTGGGGAGATGAATATAAACAATTTATATATTGCTTTATACTTTAATTTTTTTCCCTTCTAAGTAGCATATCTACTTTTCAGTCCTCAGACCTTAAAAGTAACTAGCAAGTTTTAACTTGTAAAACATCCATGACTTCATTATAATTTTTAAAGCCAATAAGGCACTATGCTGGTGCCTTATGCATGTATATCATCCTGTTCTCTTTGTATGATTTCAAAAGAAACAAATGGAATACAGTTCAAGGTGTTAATTACATAAGCTTATTAAAAACAAACTCCTAAGAGGCGTCAGTTCTAACACCTGGCATGTCTATGTTTATGTAGTTTATTAGTTTTATATATGTGAGAAAGTAAAATGTAGGAGCATAATATTGCAAAACAGCCACTACCAAAGGAAAATTATTTCATTCCATAAACAAGCCTTATACAGAACTAGCTCTAGTGTAAGTCTGAAAGGGAAAGAGCGTGGCAGCAAAAACAGGTTTTTACATGCTAGTGTTTCTGGATTCATGGGAGGGTGGTACTGTGCTTCCTTATGTAACTGCAATCTAAACAATTTTACATAATCAGAAAATAAGTGTTTGCATTATCCCATTTTATAAAAATGAGTGAAGACCTTTTCCAGGCATTTTGCATAGCCAGGTCATAAATGATCTACATTGAGAACTCTGGATAATTTTTTGCAATTTGTAAGTGAATAACTACTACGGGGGGAAATGGTTCTGATAGTAAACATCCCAGAATAAGGCCTATGACCTCCAGGAGCAAACTCAGGCCACAAATACAGGAAATAAAGATTCTCAGTAGGCCATTAGAATTAACTGTCCTCCAAGAACTGGCAGGTACTTCACCATCCTCCTGGGTCACGGGGAGGCAGGTGCACGGAGGGGCCTGAGTGCAGGAGGTTCCCTGCCCCCACTCTGCCTTTCCTTATTTAGGACCACCATGAACCCAGAGGACATCCTGGCTCTGACCTAAACTCAAGTCAGATCTGTACCCACCTCCCTACAGACAAGAGTGGCAGTAGGGACCTGACATGACTCTCATGCTAAACTGTAGAAGAGCCAACAAGGCAGCTGAGCGCAGAGGCTCACGCCTGTAATCCCAGCACTTTGGGAAGCCAAGGCAGGTGGATCACCTGAGGTCTGGAGTTTGAGATCAGCCTGGCCAACATGATGAAATCCCATCTCTACTAAAAATACAAAAAAAAAAAAAATTTAGCTAGGTTTACTGGCGGGTGCCTGTAATCCCAGCTACTCAGGAGGCTGAGGCAGGAGAATCACTTGAACCTAGGAGGCAGAGGTTGCAGTGAGCTGAGATTGCACCACTGCACTCCAGCCTGGATTAAAAAAAAAAAAAAAGAATAGCCAACTAGGTGCTCCAGAGATATAATTCAGAAAATGCCCAAAAAGAGATCAGTCAGTTAATTTCAACTTAACTTCATTTTCTCTTAAATATTAGCCCAGTGACACTGGTCTCTTCTCTCCCCATCCTCCTCTGTGGCAACAAAGACCTTAGAAGGTAAAACATGGAGGAGGGAAGGGAGATTGGCCACTCCTGAAACACACTTCTGTGAGGCTGGTATTCTGACAGCAACATTCAAGGAGGTCGCCAAGAGAATGACAGTAAGCACAAGGCACTGGGTAAGATCCTTCACCAATTGTGTTTTCACGACAGCGTTTCACTTCTTATATAAAAAACATGTATTAGTCCTCATTTGAGAATACCTTATAAAGTCAGTACATATTTTTGAAAAAATATGAGACCCTTATTAGGTCAGAATATATTTTTGTGGGGTTTTTTTGTTTTGTCTTTTGTTTTTTTGAGACAGAGTCTCACTCAGTTGCCCAGGCTGAAGTACAGTGGCATGATCTCGGCTCACTGCAAGCTCCGCCTCCCGGGTTCACTTCATTCTCCCTGCCTCAGCCTCCCGAGTAGCTGGGACTACAGGCGCCCGTCACCACACCCAGCTAGTTTTTTGTATTTTTAGTAGACATAGGGTTTCACTGTGTTAGCCAGGATGGTCTCGATCTCCTGACCTCGTGATCTGCCTGCCTTGGCTTCCCAAAGTGCTGGGATTACAGGCGTGAGCCACCGCGCCTGGCCAGGTCAGAATATATTTTTGAAAAAGCATGAGACTCCAAAGCAAAGAGTCTTTAATAGGAGAAAACCAAGATGGCACTGTTAAGAGACAAGAAAAGGAAAAACCTGAAATTGAGATATTTCAACCTAGTGTGTTAACATAGGGATGATTCAAGGACTAGATGCTGGGACCAGTATTTCAAAACTTTCCACACACCAGTTCTGTGTAAATTTCCTCCTGATTCCAAATCTTGCCAACCATCTTTAAATCTCCAGTGATAGTTAATTACCTACTTGTTTTTTAGAGTTGTCTTGGGTTTTGTCTATGTATCACAATTTGTTTTTTAATAAAAGATGTACAGATAGACTTAAAAGGCCACAGAATACTTTGTGTAGACAGGGACATCTATCCTTCTATCTTTCCTCACCTCTGCCTTCCACTTACAAAAGAGAAAAATGCTATTTGTTATTAACAAATTATCTATTTTGAGAATTTTTTTTGAGGAGGTGGTTGGATTTTGGTTTTTGTTGGTTTGGGTTGGGATTTTCTTTCCTTTTTTTTTCTTTTTTTGTTTTTCTTTTTTTTGAGACAGTCTCGCTGTGTTGCTCACACTGGAGTGCAGTGGCGTGATCTCGGCTCATTGCAGCCTCTGCCTCTCCGGTTCAAGCGAATCTCATGCCTCAGCCTCCTGAGTAGCTGGGATTACAGGCACACACCACCACACTCGGTTAATTTTTGTATTTTTAGTAGAGATGGGGCTTCGCCATGCTGGCCAGGCTGGTCTCAAACTCCTGACCTCAAATGATCTGCCCGCCTTGACCTCCCAAAGTGCTGGGATCGCAGGCATGAGTCACCACGTCCGCCCAGGTTGGGTTTTTTGTCATGGAAAGGGAACAGCCAGTATGGTGGAGTGGTTAAGATACCAGGCTCTGACCTTAAGAAAGTTATTAAATTTTTTTGTGTCTTGGAGAGAGGTATCTGCCTCAGGTATTATTTGCATTGCTGCCAAATAAAGACATAATCCATGTAGAATACTCAGAACAGTGTCTGATACCCAGAACTCCATAACAATTACTCTTATCATTAACAATGGCCACTGTTGCTTATCATTTTAATAGACTATGATGACCAACTCTTAAACTATCTTCAAAAAACTTTCCTGCGTCATAATGAAATCACCTTTGCCTGAGTAGAAACAGTTTCAACATGTGAAGCAGATGTGACTACAGATGAAAACAGTCTGCAGAAGTCCCAGAGACTCATGACAAACCCAGCTTCCAAAACAGCCTTTTCCCCTCTCACAGCAGGGTGTGCCACTAAAGACAGATTCTCCCTCTGTGCTGCATTCCTGGAACAAGCAGCCAGTCTCTCTACCTTGCACACACTGATGATTTCTAGTTGTTTCACTTAAGCACATCCAGGTACTCTCTCCAACATGTACAGCTCTGCCAGGCCAATGCACGTGTCTGTTTCCTTCATAACTCTTTGCAGCTCCACTACAATGTTGCACAAGGCAGGCATTTACTAAAAGCTTCACAAGTGAATGGATCGGTATCTTCCAGAGTAAGAGACAGCATGCAACTTCCCACATCATATGAATGCCTTGAAAATTATTTGTTTTTGTTCCATTTGATCAAGTTTGTAAAACAAGCTAAATGCCTTCTATTGACTTCCTGATATTTGTGGATTCAGAGCCCAGGAAGATTCTTGTATCTATATCAGACAACAAATAGAACCCCGTGTGTGTGTGTGTGTGTGTGTGTGTGTGTGTGTGCATGTGGGGGAGGTTGGAAGGATGAGAATTAAGGGGAAAATTTCCATTTATTGAGCATCTGTATACCTATACTACATTGTCGGTATTCTTGTACATCATTTCAATTAATGCACAACACCAATGAGGACATCAAAGCAGGAAGGTTCCATGTCCACTGCCACATGGCTAACAAAGAGCTGGTCCTAGCTGGGAGCAGTGGCTCACACCCGTAATCCCAACACTTTGGGAGGCTGAGGCAGGTGGATCACTTGAGGTCAGGAGTTTGAGACCAGCCTGGCCAACATGGTGAAAACCTGTCTCTACTAAAAACACAAAAATTAGCTGAGTGTGGTGGCTTGCGTCTGTAATCCCAGCTACTCAGGGGGCTGAGGCAGGAGAATCACTTGAACCTGGGAGGCAGAGGTTACAGTGAGTCGAGATCGTGCCACTGCACTCCAACCTGGGCAACAGACTCTGTCTAAAAAACAGAAAAGAAAAAAGAGAGCAGATCCTGGCTTCAAATCCATTCCTGTCTACTCCAAAATCTGCCTTCACCACCACAGAAGTACGGGCTCACTGCAGTTGGGCACACAACAAGCTTAAGCTAACCTTACTGCTTATTTAAACTATAAAGCCATCTACTGAGGCCTTCCACAGAAAGTAATCCCCACCCCATAATATTTTAAAATAAAACTTAGGGTTAGTTAACAGTACTCCTGAGATGCCTACAGTGTACAGTTGAATAATTCACTTAACCTGAATTGAGGAAACATATGGCTGGGTGCTTGGCCAGGCCAAATTGCCACATCCTCCACTCCATTATTTCTTCCTGAGGCTGGGCTTGCGGTAGACCCCGGAGCCCTGAACGACTCCACCCACAGGGCCCATGGGAAAAGCTGTGACTGAAATGCTGGCACAGCCAATGCCACCCAGGCACTCGAGGCCTCCGAGGGGTGTCCCCCTCCTGGGCTTTTCACCCCAGCACTGCAGATAAGAAAATGAAATGGAAGCAAGGAGCCAGGGGAAAGGGGGCAGCAGCTCGGTCCATCCCCATCAACTCCATCACCCCAATCTGGACTTGTAACTCACAGACTAGGAAGCATAGGCCAGATACAGATAGAGGCTTCACCTCAGCTGGCTGCAGAGGGCAGGAGGGCTGCGTGTCATCACATCCTGCTTCACCCGGGTCCACCCTCCCCAAGGAAAGCTTCCTGAGGAAATCCTGACTGCTACAGAGAAATGGGTGGTTCAGCCCGAGGACGTAAACAAGAGCAATGTGTTTTGTTCTGTTTCCCTGCGGACCTGCGCAGGGCCTCTGGCTAAACAATTCTTTGGCAGCCATGCAACTAAAAAACCAAGCTAAGCGGTGGCTCAGACAACTACAACTTGTAAGTAAGAATGTGCATGGTCAGACTCAACTGAGGATTGCTAAAAGGACTGAGATGTGTTCTCACCTATGTTTTTAGCTTAAGGAAGCATAATTATAAACGGCGATTACTTTTGCACCAACCTAATACAATAACAAAAAGATACACTGTGGCCAGGTGCGGTGGCTCACGCCTGTAATCCCCGCACTTTGGGAGGCCGAGGAAGGTGGATCACCGGAGGTCAGGAGTTCGAGACCAGCCTGGCCAATGTGGTGAAACCCTGCCTCCACTAAAAATACAAAAATTAGCCAGGTATGGTGGCAGGCGCCTGGGAGGCAGAGGTTGCAGTGAGCAGAGATCACGCCATTGCACTCCAGCCTGGGCAACAGAGCAAGACTCAGTCTTAAAAAAAAAAAAAAAAAAAGCTACCCACTAGTTACAGAATCCATCAGAACCCAAAGATGATGAGAAGGAAGGGAAATTACTTGCAGAAGCGTATCCAAATGGAATCCTTGGCTTATGCCTGTAATCCCAGCACTTTGGGAGGCCGACGGGCAGATCAGGAGGTCAGGAGTTTGAGACCAGCCTGACCAATATGGTGAAACCCCGTCTCTGCCAAAAATACAAAAATTACACGGGCTTGGTGGCCTGTACCTGTAATCCCAGCTACTCAGGAGGCTGAGGCAGGAGAATCACTTGAACCTGGGAGGCAGAGGTTGCAGTAAGCTGAGATCGCACCATTGCACTCTAGCCTGGGCAACAAGAACAATACTCCATCTCAAACAAACAAACAAACAAAACAAATCCCTATTTTCTTTTAGTTTTACAAATGACAAAATTCAGGCCCAAACCTAAATACTTGCTGAGCTTATACTCAGGATCCAGACATTGCAAGTCAGACACCAGAAATGTACCATCGCCCCACCAAGTCCGGACAAGACTTTAAATGAAGTTCTTCTCGTTCTGTCGTCTGCTCGTCTCCTCCCAAGTATCCAATATTTTCTTGTGTCTATATCTTAGCAACTAAGTTCCTCAGCACAGTGTCTACCTTTCTTAAACTTCTTCTCAAAAATGATCTCTATGGGTTTTTTTTGGTTTGTGTTTTTGAGACAGGCTCTCCCTCTTTTGCCCAGGCTGGACTGCAGTGGCGCGAACACAGCTCACTGCAGCCACAATGTCCCAGGCTCAAGCAATCTTCCCACCTCAGCCCTCCAAGTAGTTGGAAATACAGGCAGCGCTACCATGCCTGGCTAATTTTTTTTTTTCTTTTCTTTTTTGAGACAGAGTTTCGCTCTATCCCCCAGGCTGGAGTGCAGTGGTGCCACCTTGGCTCACTGCAACCTCCACCTCCCAGGTTCAAGCAATTCTCCTGTCTCAGCCTCCTGAGTAGCTGGGATTACAGGCGCGCGCCACCACGCCTGGCTAATTTTTGTGTTTTTAGTAGAGATGAGGTTTCACCACTTTGGCCAGGCTGGTCTCAAACTCCTGACCTCAGGTGATCTGCCTGCCTTGGCCTCCCAAAGTGCTGGGATTACAGGCACGAGCTACCCTGCCCGGCTAATTTTTGTATTTTTTTTTTGTAGACATGGGGTTTCATCATGTTCTCCAAGCTGGTCTCGAACTCCTGAGCTCAACGATCCACCCACCTCAGCCTCCCAAAGGGCTGGGATTATAGGGATGAGCCACTACACCCAGGCAAAAATGATCTTTATATTCCTAGCTCCATCTCTCCTTCAGTTAAAGCTCCCATTATGTGAGCCATTTCAGCAAGGGAGAGCAAGACATCAAAGGTGCGTAAGGATCGATCATGGAGGATGCATCATTTGAATTCTTAAAGGGAAATATGGTCATGAGGTGGGCAAGAATGAGATGTACTTCAGTATGACCCCCTCCTCATCACCTCTACCAGGAGAACCAACACTATCTTTGCAGAGAACTCTGTGCCCTGCAAGATGTCTCAGTTAAAAAAAAAAAAAAAAAAGATAGTAAAAGAGTTTGATCCAATAAAACAAAAAATGGCCATCAGGCTTCCTAAAGACTGTAAATGTCAAATGACTGATACAAATAGTAGGTGCTAAAGAATGTGCAAAGAAAAGAAATACTGATTTTGCAATGTCAACAGACCATATGATTTAAAAAAGCAATCATGGGTTGTAAATCATACGATAATGAGGCATGACAGCTGGGAGCTAGCTTGATCACAAAGTACCTGACACAGTAAAATACTTGAAGGGAAAATTTTCTTTTTCCTTTCCTTTCTTTTTTTTTTTTGAGACAGAGTCTCACTTTGGTGCCCAGGCTGGAGTGCAGTGGCACGATCTCTGCTCACTGCAACCTCCACCTCTCAGGTTCAAGTGATTCTCCTGCCTCAGCCTCTCAAGTAGCTGGGATTACAGGCACATACCACCTTGCCTGGCTAATTTTTGTATTTTTGGTAGAGATGGGGTTTCACTATGTTGGCCAGGCTGGTCTCCCACTCCTGACCTCAGGTGATCTGTCTTCCTCAGCCTCCCAAAGTGCTGAGATTACAGGCATGAAGCACTGTGCCCGGCCGGAGGGAAAATTTTTGTTAATCATGGAATGTTCTTAATTTTTTAATATTGGTATCTTTGACTCCATGCTTCATTTGTACTATTTTGCAATGTTTCCTATGGTCAGAACCCTTGGGGATGATGCAGACTCTATCCTTGTGTTCTTCCCATTTCCCGTGGCAGAACCTATTCTCATCTTGACCTTGTATCTACAGAAACCTTCCTTTTCGACTTGAGTCATTTCCTGTCCCAACTATAGCAACTGCTAGCCTTACGTTCTTCTTGAGTATTGAATTGTGAACTCTAAACATGCTCAGGACAGGCAACTTTCACGTTTCAACTTCCACCCTACATTAGTTAGGGAGTCTACACTCTTGCTTTTGTAATCCATCGCTGAGCTTGATTCAAAATTACTGATTCCACTGTCATTCTTTTAATTGAGTATGGTCCTCTCCACACACCCCATCGACTTCCCGCAGCTAATGGTGAGTGTGTGTGTCCCCAAAGGAAAGTGGAGCAGTGGTGAGCCATCTCTCAAGACTTCAGGGGACCTTTCCCTTCGTGACCATGAATCATCTTCCTTCTCGATCTCAACGTGAAAACTTTCCTTTTCCTCTGCTAATAAGTTGTTTCTTAATAGGATGTCTGCTGGGCTGTGTAATAATCTCCAAAGGGAAGTGATGGAGGTTTTGGCATGAGTCATTGACGTGGAGCTGGAGGAAGTAATCAGCAGTAATGGACCAGAGGGAGCAGTCCTTTACCAACAGGATGGGCTGCCGATGAGCTGGGAAATTTTATTTTTCTAACTCTCCATTTTTATATTACTTGGTGAGGACATTTCTCTCAATGCATTTACTCTGAATGAATGGTGGGCATTAATATTAATTTATTCAGGGATCAGAACTTTTTAGAATGTATGTCCCATTAGAGTTTAATTAAAATGTCCAGTATAGAATCCACAGGGAATAAAATATCCTATAAGTGGTTTCCATTTTCTCCATATCCTCTTTTACTTTCATTTTTAACCCTCAGCAATCCAGCAAGGAGTGATTTCTCACTCTCCAAATCTTGTAAGATGCCTGCACATCTTACACAGCCTCAAAGACCAGGGAGTGAAGTGGTACCAGGAGGGGTCTCAAGCAGAGGTTAAGAAGAGCCTCAATCGGCCGGGCGTGGTGATTTATGCCTGTAATCCCAGCACTTTGGGAGGCCGAGGCGGGTGGATCATGAGGTCAGGAGTTCAAGACCAGCCTGGCCAAGATGGTGAAACCCCGTCTCTACTAAAAATACAGAAAATTAGCCGGGTGTGGTGGCGGGCGCCTGTAATCCCAGCTACTCAGGAGGCTGAGGCAGAGAATTGCTTGAATCCGGGAGGTGCAGGTTGCAGTGAGCGAAGATCGTGCCACTGCACTCCAGCCTTGGCAACAGACCAAGACTCCGTCTCAAAAAAAAAAGAAGTGTTGGGAGGCCCAGGCAGGCGCATCACTGGAGCCGAGGAGTTTGAGGCCAGTCTGGGCAACATGGTGAAACCCTGTCTCTACAAAAAAAAAATAAATAAAAAAAATAAAGAAGAGCCTCAATCACTCCGTCCCTAACACTATCCACCGCCACTTCCTCCAGAACACCGTGATTCATCTGATGTTGCATTCAAAGGATTGAGGACAGGGAATTCAAAGGGTGAGGCCAAGGGGTGAGGCAGGGCAGCCCTGTGTTTATGGATATCACCACCAAGGTTCCTTTGCAGCCATGCAGCCCATGCCCAAAACCCTTGGCCAGCGTCCCTGCCCCACATCAGCATATCTGCCCAGACCTAAGAAGCCACTTCAGGAATCCCTGCACCAATAAGACTTCTATGCTGCACTACAACTTTCTCTCCACATCCTCTCTCCCAGCTCTGTCCTGGGTGGCAGCTGGGATAGGTAGCAGTTGAGATTCAAAGAGGAAAACAAAGAGGTATTATCTTCTTTGGGAAACTTTAACTCAATTCCACTACTTGTATGTATATATGTATTTTTGAGGCAAGGTCTTGCTCTGTTTCCCGGGCTGGAGTGCAGTGGCACAATCATGGCTCACTGCAGCCTCGACCTCCTGGGCTAAGGTGATCCTCCTGCTTCATCCTTCCAAGTAGCTGGGACTACAGTCACACGCCACCACACCTGACTAATTTTTTATTTTTTGTAGAGAAGGGGTCTCACTATGTTACCCAGGCTCAATTCCACTATTTTAAAACAAAGATGGAAAGCATTCCTAAGCCTCCGTTTCCTCATACGACCACACCCTCACCCTCACCTCACTTTCAAAAAAAAAAAGAAAGGCATATAATAGTAAAAATGGCAAGCAGGAAAGGGGAGAAAACCAGGGGCATTAGACTGAGGCCTTGTGTGGGAGGGAAGATGGGGCACATTGCAATCTCTTCCTCATTGCTCAGTCCACATCACTGCTTATCTCATAGAACCTAGTAAGAAATGCTGGACATTTGGCCAGGCATGGTGGCACATGCCTGTAATCCCAGCTACTCGGGAGGCTGAGGCAGGAGAATCTCTTAAACCAGAGAGGCAGAGGTTGTAGTGAGCCAAGATGGCGCCACTGCACTCCAGCCTGAGCGACAAAGCAAGACTCCATCTCAAAAAAAAAAAAAAGAGGCCGGGCACGGTGGTTCACGCCTGTAATCCCAGCACTTTGGGAGGCCAAGGTGGGCGGACCACAAGGTCAGGATATCGAGACCATCCTGGCTAACACAGTGAAACCCCGTCTCTACTAAAAATACAAAAAATTAGCCGGGCGTGATCGTGGGCGCCTGTAGTCCCAGCTACTCGGGAGGCTGAGGCAGGAGAATGGCGTGAACCCGGGAGGCGGAGCTTGCAGTGAGCCGAGATCGCGCCACTGCACTCCAGCCTGGCGACAGAGTGAGACTCTGTCTCAAAAAAAAAAAAAAAGAAATACTGGACATTCATCAAGGAAACCGTGCTTCCCTCTGTCTCTGTCTCTCTTGTTGCTCACTAAGTACCTTGGAGGAGGCCCCTGTCTTCTTCATCCACAGTGGTCCAACCCATACCTGATAAATGTTTCCTGAGTAGGTTTCTATGCTGCCATGGCCAGGGTCATATTGAGGCTCTCTGCTTATCTATCTTCTCAACGTTCTTTTTCTACTGGCCAAGGTGTAGGGCTGTGCAAGGTAGGAAACCTGGAAAAAGTTCTGCTGTCCTTTTTTTCCTTTTTCTTTTTTTTTTGAGACAGAGTTTCACTCTTGTTGCCCAGGCTGGAGTGCAATGGTGCGATCAGCTCACCACAACCTCTGCCTCCCAGGTTCAAGCGATTCTCTGGCCTCGGCCTCCCGAGTAGCTGGGACTACAGGCATGCACCACCACGCTTGGCTAATTTTGTATTTTTAATAGAGACAGGGTTTCTCCATGTTGGTCAGGCTGGGCTGGTCTCAAACTCCTGACCCTCAGGTGATCCACGCGCCTTGCCCTCCCAAAGTGCTGGGATTACAGGCATGAGCCACCGCGTCTGGCCTTGCTGTCTTTATACTTTCCTCTTTCTCCCAACAGCTCAAAGCTGCTACCCTGTGGTAATAGAGCAGCCATCTGTATTGTTTCCTAGGGGCTGCCATAACAAAGCACCAACAACTGGGTGGCTTAAAACTACAGAAATGTATTGTCTCCCAGTTCTAGAGGCTAGAGGTCCTCGCCACTTCCTAGCTGCTGGGGGCTGCCAGCGATCTTCCGCATTCCTTAGCCTGCAGGTGCATCACTGCGATTCTCCACCATCACATGCTGTTCTCTGTGGGTGTCTTTACTTCATCTTCCCCCCGTGCACATCTGTGTCTGTGTCCCAGTAAGGACATCAATCATGTTGGACTAGGGCCCACCCTAATGACCTCAACTTAACTTGGCTAAATCTGAAAAGATGCCATTTCCAAACAAAGTCACACTCAGATACCAGGGATTAGGACTTTGAGGTATCCTTTTTTGTGGGAAAAAAAATCAACCCACAACCACACCTCACAGGGTCACTGTAACAACTAAATGAGTTAAGGTATGGAGAGAGCTTAGTATAGTGTTTAACACATAGTCCATGCTCCATAAATAACTGCAGCTAATATCAATATTATCCTTACTCTTATTACTAGGTCATCCATTCTTTCTGCCCCACAGCATCTTTGTTAAAAAGGCTTTAAAGCCTGGGGGTGGTGGCTCATGCCTGTAATCCCAACACTGGGGGGCCAAGGTGGCAGATCACTTGCAGTCAGGAGTTTGAGACCAGCCTGGTCAACCAAAATGGTGAAACCCTGTCTCTACTAAAAATACAAAAATTAACTGGACGTGGTAGCACACGCCTGTAATCCCAGCTATTCAGGAGACTGAGGCGAGAGAATCGCTTGAACCCAGGAGGTGGAGGTTGCAGTGAGCCAAGATCACGCCACTGCACTCCAGCCAGGGCAACAGAGCAAGACTCCATCTCAAAAAAAAAACAACAAAAAAAAACAAAGGCATTAAAAGCAAGTCCTGTGGCAGCCAAGTTTCAAAGAATATTCCAGCTATCACACAAGAATGCAACCTCCAATCCAACTCCTTGGGAAAAAATCAATTACGATGACTGACTAGATTAAAAAAAAAAATGAAGGACGTCCCTTGTTCTGTCCACTGAGCTCTGAGGCATCAAGGAAGCATGGAATGCAGAGCCATGTAGGAATCAGTAAAGGAAGTCCTCCAAAGAAGCAGGTGACAACCAAATTTCTGGTTCCTTTGGTTTGTAAAGAAAGAAAAAAAAATTCAGCCGGGTGCAGTGGCTCATGCCTGTAATCCCAGCACTTTGGGAGCCGAGGCGAGTGGATCACAAGGTCAGGAGATCAAGACCATCCTGGCTAACACGGTGAAACCCCATCTCTACTAAAAATACAAAAAATTAGCCAGGCATGGTGGCGGGCGCCTGTAGTCCCAGCTACTTGGGAGGCTGAGGCGGGAGAATGCTGTGAACCTGGAAGGTGGAGCTTGCAGTGAGCCGAGATCGCACCACTGCACTCCAGCCTGGGCAACAGAGCTAAACTCCGTCTCAAAAAAAAAAAAAAAAAAAAAAAAAAAATTCAATTCTACCTTGCACACTCTCCCCACGGTACCAAAAGGAATAGAGACAAACCTTGGTGATATTGTGGGATTAGTTCCAGACTACTACCAAAAGGCAAATATCACAATAAAGCCAGTCACATAAGTTTTTTGGTTTCCCAGTGTATATAAGAGTTATGTGTACACTATACTGTAGTCTATTGTGTCTAATAACACTATGTCTAATATATATATACACACATACACACACGCACGCACACACAGACCTTAATTTTAAAATATTGCTAAAAAATGCTAACAATTGGTGGTAGATAGAGCTCCCTCTCCCCTCTCCCCTCTCCCCTCTCCCCTCCCCCCTCCCCCCTCTCCCCTCTCCCCTCTTTCCACGGTCCCCCTCTGATGCCGAGCCGAAGCTGGACGGTACTGCTGCCATCTCAGCTCACTGCAACCTCCCTGCGCGATTCTCCTGCCTCAGCCTGCCGAGTGCCTGCAATTGCAGGCGTGCGCCGCCACGCCTGACTGGTTTTCGTATTTTTTTGGTGGAGACGGGGTTTCGATGTGTCGGCTGGGCTGGTCTCCAGCTCCTAACCGCGAGTGATCCGCCAGCCTCGGCCTCCCGAGGTGCCGGGATTGCAGACGGAGTCTCGTTAACTCAGTGCTCAATGGCGCCCAGGCTGGAGTGCAGTGGCGTGATCTCGGCTCGCTACAACCACCTCCCAGCCGCCTGCCTTGGCCTCCCTAAGTGCCGAGATTGCAGCCTCTGCCTGGCAGCCACCCCGTCTGGGAAGTGAGGAGCGTCTCCGCCTGACTGCCCATCTTCTGGGATGTGAGGAGCCCCTCTGCCTGGCTGCCCAGTCTGGAAAGTGAGGAGCGTCTCTGCCCGGCCGCCATCCCATCTAGGAAGTGAGGAGCGCCTCTTCCCGGCCGCCATCACATCTGGGAAGTGAGGAGCGTCTCTGCCCGGCCGCCCATCGTCTGAGATGTGGGGAGCACCTCTGCCCTGCTGCCCCGTCCGGGATGTGAGGAGTGTCTCTGCCCGGCCGCCCTGTCTGAGAAGTGAGGAGACACTCTGCCTGGCAACCGCCCCGTCTGAGAAGTGAGGAGCCCCTCCGCCCGGCAGCCACCCCGTCTGAGAAGTGAGGAGCGTCCTCCCTCCTCGTCTGGGAGGGAGGTGGGGGGGTCAGCCCCCCGCCCGGCCAGCCGCCCCGTCCGGGAGGTGAGGGGCACCTCTGCCCGGCCGCCCCTACCGGGAAGTGAGGAGCCCCTCTGCCCGGCCAGCCGCCTCGTCTGGGAGGGAGGTGGGGGGGTCAGCCCCCCGCCTGGCCAGCCACCCCGTCCGGGAGGCGAGGGGTGCCTCTGCCCGGCCGCCCCTACTGGGAAGTGAGGAGCCCCTCTGCCCAGCCAGCCGCCCCGTCCGGGAGGGAGGTGGGGGGGTCAGCCCCCCTCCTGGCCAGCCGCCCTATCCGGGAGGGAGGTGGGGAGGTCAGCCCCCAGCCCGGCCAGCCGCCCCGTCCGGGAGGGAGGTGGGGGGATCAGCCCCCCGCCTGGCCAGCCACCCCGTCCGGGAGGGAGGTGGGGGGATCAGCCCCCTGCCCGGCCAGCCGCCCTGTCCAGGAGGTGGGGGGGGCGCCTCTGCCCGGCCGCCCCTACTGGGAAGTGAGGAGCCCCTCTGCCCGGCCAGCCGCTCTGTCTGGGAGGGAGGTGGGGGGGTCAGCCCCCGGCCCGGCCAGCCGCCCCGTCCGGGAGGGAGGTGGGGGGGTTAGCCCCCCGCCTGGCCAGCCGCCCCATCCGGGAGGTGAGGGGCGCCTTTGCCCGGCCGCCCCTTCTGGGAAGTGAGGAGCCCCTCTGCCCGGCCAGCCGCCCCGTCCGGGAGGGAGGTGGGGGGGGTCAGCCCCCCGCCCGGCCAGCCGCCCCGTCCGGGAGGGAGGTGGGGGGATCAGCCCCCGGCCCGGCCAGCCGCCCTGTCCGGGAGGTGAGGGGCGCCTCTGCCCGGCCGCCCCTACCGGGAAGTGAGGAGCCCCTCTGCCCGGCCAGCCGCCCCCTCCGGGAGGGAGGTGGGGGGGTCAGCCCCCCGCCGGGCCAGCCGCCCCGTCGGGGAAGTGAGGGGCGCCTCTGCCCGGCCGCCCCTACTGGGAAGTGAGGAGCCCCTCTGCCTGGCCAGCCGCCCTGTCCGGGAGGGAGGTGGGGGGTCAGCCCCCCGCCCGGCCAGCCGCCCCGTCCGGGAGGGAGGTGGGGGGGTCAGCCCCCCGCCCGGCCAGCCGCCCCGTCCGGGAGGTGAGGGGTGCTTCTGCCCGGCCGCCCCTACTGGGAAGTGAGGAGCTCCTCTGCCCGGCCACCACCCCATCTGGGAGGTGTACTCAACAGCTCATTGAGAACGGGCCATGAAGACAATGGCGGTTTTGTGGAATAGAAAGGGGGGAAAGGTGGGGAAAAGATTGAGAAATCGGATGGTTGCTGTGTCTGTGTAGAAAGAGGTAGACATGGGAGACTTTTCATTTTGTTCTGTACTAAGAAAAATTCTTCTGCCTTGGGATCCTGTTGATCTGTGACCTTACCCCCAACCCTGTGCTCTCTGAAACATGTGCTGTATCCACTCAGGGTTGAATGGATTAAGGGCGGTGCAAGATGTGCTTTGTTAAACAGATGCTTGAAGGCAGCATGTTCGTTAAGAGTCATCACCACTCCTTAATCTCAAGTACCCAGGGACACAAACACTGCGGAAGGCCGCAGGGTCCTCTGCCTAGGAAAACCAGAGAACTTTGTTCACTTGTTTATCTGCTGACCTTCCCTCCACTATTGTCCTGTGACCCTGCCAAATCCCCCTCTGCGAGAAACACCCAAGAATGATCAATAAAAAAGAAAAAAAAAAAAAAAAAAAATGCTAACAATTGGCCAAGTGCGGTGGTTCATGCCTATAATCCCAGCACTTTGGGAGGCCAAGGCAGATGGCTTACATGAGCTCAGGAGGTCGAAACCAGCCTGGTCAATGTGGCAAAACCTCTCTAGTAAAAATACAGAAATTAGCCAGGTGTGGTGGCACATGCCTGTAATCCCAGCCACTCGGGAGGCTGAGGCAGGAGAATCGCTTGAACCCCGGAAGGTGGATGTTGCTGTGAGCCAAGATCACGCCACTCTACTCCAGCCTGGGTGACAGTGAGACTCTGTCTCAAAAACAAAACAAAACAAAACAAAACAAAACAAAACAAAAAAGCTAACAATTATCTGAGCCCTCAGCAAGTTGGAATCTTTTTGCTGGTGGAGGGGGTTGCCTCCATGTTGATGGCTGTTGACTGATCATGGCAGTGGCTGCTGAAGGTTGGGGTGGCTGTGGTAGTTTTAAAAAATAAGACAACAGGCTGGGAGCCGTGGCTCATGCCTGTAATCCCAGCATTTTGGAAGGCAGAGGCGGGTGGATCACTTGCAATCAGGAGTTCAAGACCAGCCTGACCAAGATGGTGCAACCCGGTCTCTACTAAAAATACAAAAATTACCTAGGTGTGGTGGCGGGAGCCTGTAATCCCAGCTACTCAGGAGGCTGAGGCAGGAGATTCACTTGAATCCGGGAGGCAAAGGTTGCAGTGAGCTGAGATTGCACCACTGCACTCCAGCCTTGGCGACAGAGTGACTCTATCTCAGAAAAATAAAATAAAATAAAGACAATAAAGAAATCTGCTGCATCAAGGGACTCTTCCTTTCACGAAAGATTTCTCCTTAACATACTATACTGTGTGATAGCACTTTACCCACAGCAGAACCTCTTTCAAAATAGGAATCAATCCTCTTAAACCCTGATACTACTTTATCAACTAAGTTTATGGAATATCCAAAATCCTTTGTTGTCATTTTAACAATGTTCACATCTTCTTCACCAGGAGTAGTTTCCAGCTCAAGAAACCACTTTCTTTACTTATCCATAAGAAGCAACTCCACATCTGTTCAGGTTTAATCATGAGATTGCAGCAATTCAGCCTCAAAATGTGACATAGGGACTCAAAATGAGCGCACGGTATTGGAAAAATGGCACCAAAAATCTTGCTCAACACAGGGTTGCCACAAACCTTCAATTTGTTAAAAAAAAAAAAAAAAAACCGGCCAGGCACAATGGCTCATGCCTGTAATCCCAGCTACTCAGGAGGCCGAGGCAGGAGAATCACTTGAGCCCAGGAGGCGGAGGTTACAGTGAGCTGAGATGGCGCAGCTGCACTTCAGCTTGGACAACAGAGCGAGACACTGTCTCAAGAAAAACAAAAACAAAAACAGAAACAAGCCATAACTGCAAAGTGCATAAAATGAAGTATGCCTATATATACATACTTGTATTTTTTTTTATTTTTAAATAAAAATTCCAAGGACCATAGATGTTTAAACATGGCATTAGGGCCGGGTGTAGTGGCTCACGCCTGTAATCCCTGCACTTTGGGAGGCCAAGGCAGGCGGATCACAAGGTCAGGAGATCATGACCATCCTGGCTAACACGGTGAAACCCCGTCTCTACTAAAAATACAAAAAATTAGCCGGGTGTGGTGATGGGCGCTTGTAGTCCCAGCTACTAGGGAGGCTGAGGCAGGAGAATGGCGTGAACCCGGGAGGCGGAGCTTGCAGTGAGCCGAGATCACGCCACTGCACTCCAGCCTGGGTGATGAAGGGAGACTCCATCTCAAAAAAAAAAAAACATGGCATTAGAAAACAGGAAACCAAAGAACCAACCAAGCAACTAAGGAGGGGTGACTTAAATTTAAAGCAAAACAATAAAGGTAATCACTTCTAGTTTTAAAAGATATTTAAGAGTCTGGCCATATCCCTAGTTGTACAACAGTGACTATCTGTCACAACCAAGGCACTGGTACAATATCAATGTGCTTCTCTCTGCCTTCATAAAACTTATTTTGAAACAGACCCTCCTGGGACCCCAGAAGGTAGTGTGTCACTATTCCCTCCCCTCATTCATTTTGCTAAGTCGTTTTTCTGCCAAAACAACACTCCGAGCCGCTTCAATCCTCCCTGCCAACTGCATTGCATAATTCAGTGCTTACTTCTCTTGAGCCAACCAGCAAATGCAAGATTCAAACCAATCTGCTTTCACTTGCTCATTGGTCTCTGGCTGATCCTTGGGAGCCATCGGTGACCTACAGTCCTTGAGCAACTCTCACCCTGGATTATCTTCTTTATACATCAAGACTTGAAATAGAACATACTCAAACTTGCCTGCAAGTCTGTCTGCAGGTGTACAAATAACAGGTTTATGTGTCTTCAAATCTTGATTTTTTTTTTTTTAAGTCAAACCTAAGATAAAACCTAACTGCTCTGCAGCTTGAATTTTTTTTTTTTTTTTTTTTTGAGACGGAGTTTTGCTCTTGTTGCCCAGTCTGGAGTGCAGCGGTGCAATCTCAGCTCACTGCAACCTCTGCCTCCCAGGTTCAAGCGATTCTCCTGTTGCACCCTCCCGAGTAGCTGGGATTACAGGCACATGCCACCACACCCGGCTAATTTTTGTATTTTTAGTAGAGATGGGGTTTCATCATATTGGTCAGGTTGGTCTCGAACGCCTGACCTCAGGTGATCCATCCACCTCAGTCTCCCAAAGTGCTGGGATCACAGGTGTGAGCCACTGTGCCTGGCCGAAAATCTTTTCGGTGACAACAGGAGGCTGACTTTCCCGATGTCGTGGAAGTAGGCCTTTCTATTTTCTACAATAAAGAACAAAGTGGACAGTCATGGGTGCTGTTCTGGAGCCTGTCTCAAGCTGGTTACAATGAGGAGTAGGAGTCTGTGCTTCTCTCCACCACCTTGGAATTGATGGACCTGCAAATGCAAAGCCTTAGGTGTTTGCCACACTGACCCACACTGGCATCCAAGACATCAGGATCCAGGGAGCCTGGGTGGAAACTGGGAAAACCCAGACTGTGGGAGACTTTCTGGCTTTACCATCAAACTCTGCTCAAAGAGCAGAGGCCAAATCCATCTGGGTCTGGTCCACCCTGTGGGGCAGTGTGCAAAGATATATAAGCTCAGTATTTTACCTGTTTTACAGGTAAAACAGATGAGTTTGGAAGTCTAAAATCTGCAGAAGCCAAAGTCAGCCAGCAATTGTTGAATTATGGTTATTGAATAAAATGTGGGTGTGTTTGAAAGGAAACCAGGAACCCTACATTATTTACATGGCCAAAGGATGCCAACAACAGGAAGTTTCTAGTAGCTCTGAGGGCATAAATCCAATCAGCATATGTGCACAGCAAAAGAAATAATCAGCAGAGTAAACAGACAACCCACAGAGTGGGAGAAAATTTTCGCAAACTATACACCCAACAAAGAACTAATATCCAGAATCTACAAGGAACTCAAACAAATCAGCAAGAAAAACAAATAATCCCATCAAAAAGTGGGCTAAGTACATGAATAGACAATTCTCAAAAGAAGATATACAAACGGCCAACAAACAAAGGAAAAAAATGCTCAACATCACTATCAGGGAAATACAAATCAAAACCCCAATGTAATACTACCTTACTCCTGCAAGAATGGCCATAATCAAAAAATAATAGATGTGGGTATGGATGTGGTGAAAAGGGAAAACACTTTTACACTGCTGGTGGGAATGTAAACTAGTACAACCACTATGGAGATTCCTTAAACAACTAAAAGTAGGCCAGGCGTGGTGGCTCACGCTGTAATCCTAGCACTTTGGGAGGCCAAGGCGGGAGGATCACCTGAGGTCAGGAGCTCGAGACCAGCCTGGCCTGTCTCTACTAAAAATACAAAAATTAGCTGGGTGTGGTGGTGGGTGCCTGTAATCCCACCTACTTGGGAGGTTGAGGCAGGAGAATCGCTTGAACCCAGGAGGCAGAGTTTGAGGTGAGCCAAGACAAGAGCAAAACCCAGTCTCAAAAAAAAAAAAAAAAAAAAAGAACTAAAAGTAGATCTACCATTTGATGCAGCAATCCCACTCCTGGGGGTATCTACCCAGAGGAAAAGAAGTCATTATATGAAAAAGACACTTGCACAGGCATCCTCATGGGCTGTGTGTGGTGGCTCATGCCTGTAATCCCAGCACTTTGGGAGGCTGAGGCACGCGGATCACCTAAGGTCAGGAGTTCGAGACCAGCCTGGCCAACATGGTGAAACTCTGTCTCTACTAAAAATACAAGAATTAGCCGGGTATGGTGGTGTGTGCCTGTAATCCCAGCTACCCAGGAGGCTGAGGCAGGAGGATCACTGGAACCTGGGAGGCAGAAGCTGCAGTGAGCAGAGATCACGCCACTGCACTCCAGCCTGGGGGATAGAGCAAGACTCCATCTCAAAAAAGAAAAGAAAAAAAAAAAAACAGAATGATAAAATGGATTTTGGGGACTTGGGGGGAAGCGTGGAAGAGGATGAGGTATAAAAGACTGCACACTGAGTGCTGTGTACACTCCTCAAGTGATGGGTTTACCAAAATCTCAGAAATTACCCCTAAAGAACTTATTCATGTAACCAAATACTACCTGACCTGTTCCCCAAAAACTATTGAAATTTTTTTAACCTGTATTCAAAAATAAAATAAAATAAAACCAATCAGCATATGTAAAAGCACATATGAAGTGCAAGAAATCATACCAATGTAAATATGATCATTCTAATCTCTAGAGCAGCACTTCTTAGATTAAGGGATGTGACCTGGTAAGCTTCTCTCGAGGTTTAAGGAATGTGTTCATTCTATTCGTCTCCCCTCCTGGTCTCTATGGAAGCTCTTCCACTATAGAAGGCATCCTGCTTTCTAAAGACCCAGACTCAGAATATGCAGCCACTCAGGGACACGACAAACCAAAGAGTTCTTGATACAAAATATTAACATGGGGTAACTAGCTGACATTTTCTTCTGTTGAAAAAGGAGCCAGTTCTTTGATAATGCTAAAGTTACATCATGAAGATTTTATAATATCTTCTACATATCATTTAGGAATCATTTGACACCTATTTAATGCTCATCATGAAGTCCCAGTTTCACAATCCTCTAATCAAGGCAAATTGCTACTACACATCAGTGTTATGACGCTCTTCCAGTAAATCACCACCTGGGCGTCACATGTTAGGTGAGTTACAACAACATGTTGCAGAAGACAGTAATGACCATACCCCAGCAGACTATGTCTTAATGCCATGCATTCTGAGAAGGTTTTTTTAAAAAAACTGTAATTCACAATAAAATGAGCCTTAAAAATGAAATGTTTTACCTTTTCAGAATAAATGTTTATGGTCTTTACAGCCTTTCCCAAAGATTTCAAATTCCTGTGGGCTCTCTTTAGATTCATAACTAAATCATCCCAAAATAACAATTTATGTAAGTGGCAAGTTTGGCCGGGCGCGGTGGCTCATGCCTGTAATCCCAGCACTGCGGGAGGCCGAGGCAGGCGGATCACCTGAGGTCAGGAGTTCGAGACCAGCCTGGCCAACACGGTGAAACCCCATCTTTACTAAAATACAAAAATCAGACGGGGGTGGTGGCATATGCCCCTAATCCCAGCTACTTGGGAGGCTGAGGGAGGAGAATTGCTTGAATGCAGGAGGTGGAGGTTGCAGTGAGCCGAGATTGCGCCACTGCACTTCAGCCTGGGTGACAGAGCAAGACTCCATCTTGGGGGAAAATAAAATAAAATAAGTGGCAGGTTTATTCATTACAGGCTTATAGTTCTTCCTCAAACCACAATGATTCCCACTTTCTGCCATATTCACACTGAAATGTGTGGTCAAGTTTTTCATAAGTCTGGTGGGGCCATTGTTATATGATGGCTTTATAAATTCTTGACTGGAAACCTAAGACTCTTAATTAAAGCTCAAAGATGCAGAATGAGTGATTTGCAGAAAATAGCTCATAAAAAATAGCTGCTAACTGAATGAAACCCTGGGAAAAGAGTCTACAAAACAAAACAAAAAAAACACAAAAAAATCAGGATTATAAAAACCAATTTAGTACATTCATGAATCCATCACTCAAAAAATGAAATCATAAGTGAATGCTTTTAATATTTTACATGTTTCTAAATAAGCAAACTATTCAAAAGCTCTCTTATATTATTGTGCCACTTAGACACATAAAAAAACTAAAAATGGCAATGTGGGTACCACTTAAACAGAAAATATACTTTTATTACAAGCATTTTCTTGTTTTCAGAAAATCTTGGCTATTCAAAAGCATTCATATTTTCTCTCTTTTTTTCTTTCTTTTTTGTTCTGTTTTACTTTGTTTTGACACAATGTCTTGCTCCATCACCCAGGCTGGAGTGCAATGGTGCCATCACAACTCACTGCAGCCTTGACCTCATAGGATCAAGGGATCCTCCTGACTCAGCCTCCCAAGTAGCTGGGACTACAGGTCCATGCCTGGTTACTCTTTTAAATTTTTTTTGTAGAGGTGTGGTCTCTCCATCTTGCTCAGGCCAGTCTTGAACTCCTGGCCTCAAGCAACTCTCCTGCCTTGGCCTCCCAAAGCACTGGGATTACAGGAGTGAACCACTGTACACAGCCTTTTTCTCTTGTGAGTATAGAAAATATTTTAAACACATATTTCTCAATATGTAAACTGAAGGTTAATACCTTGAAGCAATTTATGTACTTATTTTTAAGCTACATATTAAAAAGGGCATATTACCTCAATCAAATCAATAGTTAAGATCAATTGGCCAGGTGCGGTGGCTCACGCCTGTAATCCCAGCACTTTGGGAGGCCAAGGCAGGTGGATCACCTGAGGTCAGGAGTTCGAGACCAGCCTGGCCAACATGGCAAAACCCCATCTCTACTAAAAATACAAAAATTAGCCAGATATGGTGGTGCATGCCTGTAATCCCAGCTACTCAGGAGGCTGAGGCAGGAGAATCATTTGAATCTGGGAGGCAGAGGTTGCAGTGAGCCGAGATCGCGCCACTGCACTCCAGCGTGGGAGACAGCAAGACTCTGTCCAAAAAAAAAAAAAAAAAAAAAAAATCAATCTTAAATTGAACATGTAGAATCAGAACATCATCCCTTCATTTAAAAATGAAAAATTAGTAAAGCAGTGGTTCACACTTGTAATCCCATCCCTTTAGGAAGTTAAGTTGGGAGGACTGCTTGAGGCCAAGAGTTCAAGATCAGCCTGTGCAACAAAAAGAGACCCCTCCAATGCTAGAAAAAATAAGAAAAATATAATAAGCTGAGCGTGGTAATGCACGCCTATAGTCTCAGCTACTGGGAGGCTGAGGCAGGTGAATCCCTTGAGCACAGGGAAGCGAGGCAGCAGTGAGTCTTGATTACACCACTGCACTCCAGCCTGCGTGACACAGGGAGACCCTGCCTCTGAAAAACAAAAAATAAAAAATTAAAAAGATTAAAATAAAGATATATTAATTCATATTCTAAATAAAGAGATTCAACTATTGTTAGTAGTTAATAATAACTCACTTTTTTTTCTTTGGAGACAGAGACTTGCTCTGTCGCCCAGGCTGGCATACAGTAGCACGATCTCAGCTCACTGCAACCTCCACCTCCCAGGTTCAAGCAATTCTCCCTGCCTCAGCCTCCCAAGTAGCTGGGATTACAAGTGCCCACTACCACACCTGGCTAATTTTTGTATTTTTAGTAGAGGTGGGGTTTCGCCATGTTGGCCAGGCCGGTCTTGAACTCCTGACAGGTGATCCACCTGCCTCGGCCTCCCAAAGTGCTGGAATTACAGGCATGAGCCACCACACCCAGCCAATAACTCACATTTATGAACTGCTCATCGTATGTCATGCACAGTTCTATTTATTTATTTATTTATTTATTTATTTATAAGAAGGAGTCTCACTCTGTCTCCCAGGCTGGAGTACGGTGGTGTGATCTTGGCTCACTGCAACCTCCACCTCCTGGGTTCAAGCAATCCTCCTGCCTCAGCCTCTTAAGTAGCTGGGATTACAGGCGCCTGCCACTATGCCTGGCTAATTTTTGTATTTTTGGTAGAGATGGGGTTTCACTATGTTGGCCAGGGTGGTCTCGAACTCCTGACTTCAGGTGATCCACCGCCTTGGCCTCCCAAAATGCTGGGATTACAGGCGTGAGCCACCAAGCCTGGCCTTTGTTCTCATTATTTAAATAATCCTCATGAGAACCCAATGATGTTGGTGACTGTTAACCTCATTTTACAGATAAGGAAACTGAGGTACAGAATAATTAAATAACTCACCCAGGTCACATGTCCGGTAAGGGTTAAAGCCACAATTTGAACTCAAACAACCTAAAATAGTTCCTTTGCTCTTAACTACTTTACTATTCTACCTATCAGTTTTCTAAGAGATGTTCAATTAACTTTTGTTTGTTTGTTTCTAAATGTTTTAACTCACAGATTAAGGTTGTTACTCTTCTCTTTCAAAACTGTTTTTTTAAAGACTGGGCATTTCCAAACAAGGAATGCTACAAAGTTGTTAATGGTTTATTTTACAAAGGAGGTCTTTAAAATCCTATGAAAACAGACAAAGACAAACTCCTATAGCAAAGATACATATTCTTGAACTAGAGTATTCCTTTCCTCTACAAATAATTTAATGTTGAAACACTATATTTTTAAAGCACACACACACAAAAACACATAAACATGTTTTAGCTCTAGGTTAAAAACAATTGTTGGCTGACAGCAAGACCAATACAAAATTATTATTAAAGTCAACAAAGTCAAGGGTGCTTAGGATACATTTTAAAGGAAACTAGGTCCTACTAGATTAAGGGCAGTTCAAAAAAAAAAAAAAAAAAAAAAAAGCAGGGAGTAACTAGGGCTCAGGGCATATCCCAAGATTTTTTATTCTGCTCCTCAATGGCTCTTTACTTAAAAATCATGTGATTCTTATAATGCTTTTATTTTCTTTCTTACTACCTCATGTTAGGAGAAAGAAGGAAGCCACAACCAGGCAGAGTGATGGGTGGACACATGGAAACTTCCTCACTCACTACTTGCTGCAAAAGGAAACTAGCAAATAGTGAATGAAACATCAAAATCAACCATGAATGGAACTTGCATCAGACGCCCAAGGAGAACTGCAACGTATCTCTGTGAACACAGAGAACCCTAGTCTGAAGAGCAAACATAAATACAAATATATTTCCGTTTTCACCAATCATCTTGAAAAACAAACATAAATACAAATATATTTCCATTTTCACCAATCATCTTGAAAGCCATAGAAGAGCCTTTCAGAAAAAAACAAACAAACAAACAAACAAAAACAAACTACTATCGCAGAAAGGAAATACTAGCCCTTTCTCAAGCGTTTGTCTTCTGAGTCTCAGAGTTACCATAATGCCTGGATACCCAGTCTCCAGGATGGAGATGTCTATATTACATGACTTGACATGGCAGGAAAGATACAAGATAGGTTATCTCTATGAAGCATCTCTCCTCATAAAGAATTAATGCTGCCCAGTGAAACACTTCGGAGAACAAAAGAAGGGACATTCAACATCTGGCTAGGAGCAAAGCTAATGAGGAACAGACCTACCATTTTCAGGTCTTCTTACAAAAGTGAATTAATAAATAGATGAGCATATCATTTGAAAAATGACAATTTATGTAGTCGAAAAATACATTTTATCTCAAAAATAGTCTGAAGGTTTAGTTAATTCTTGTAGTCTCAGTCTGTACTCACAGGTATTAAATGGTATCACTGATAGTGAGAGTCAGTCTCTGTCCATTTAGATTCACTCTTTTGAGACCAATTTCATTTTTACTAATGCCAAGAATGTGTGTCAACCACGGGTAGGCACATCGTCTATTACAGTGGGATTATGACAGTCAAGTCTTAGACAGGAAACAATCAAGTAGCACCACAGCACTCTTAAAAAGGACACATTAGATAAACGATAGTTTTTCCTCTTACATCCTTTGTAAAATTGAGCTACGGATTTGCAAATGAATAAATTTGCATTGAACTACATATTTCCCACTATTTCACTGTACTCTACAATTCGCTTTTAAAAGAATGATTTAAAGATCTTTCAGTGGTGTGCATATTGTTATAAATAATAATTCCCCCTTTTAAGGAACCACATTCTATCAGTATAGAGAGACAGGTATACAAATATTTGTACATATATACATGGATAGATACTTTTTTCTTTTTTCTTTAATAAGAATTACAGATGAGGTCTCGCTATGTTACCCAGGCTGGTCTAACTCCTGGCCTCAAGCGATCCTCCAGCCTTGGCCTCCCAAAGCAGTGGGATTACAGGTGTGAGGCGCTGTGCCTGGCCGCCTTTTCCTTTAGAGAGAAAGAAAATCGGCCGGGCGCGGTGGCTCACACCTGTAATACCAACACTTTGGGAGGCCGAGGTGAGTGGATCACGAGGTCAGGAGATCGAGACCATCCTGGCTAACACGGTGAAACCCCGTCTCTACTAAAAATACAAAAAATTAGCCGGGCGTGGTGGCAGGCGCCTGTAGTCCCAGCTGCGCAGGAGGCTGAGGCAGGAGAATGACATGAACCCGGGAGGAGGAGCTTGCAGCGAGTCGAGATCACACCACTGTACTCCAGCCTGGGCGACAGAGCGAGACTCCGTCTCAAAAAAAAAAAAAAGAAAGAAAGAAAATCACAAGGCATACGACATCTCTAAAATGTCTTGCATTAACTCAGCCCACTCTTGAGCATAAAAGAATTATCAAAAGAAAGTTACCATGGAGCAGTCCTGATTACTTTAGAGACTGTACAAAGTGTTGGGCCTCAGGAAGCCAGAGGACAGGTAATGACGTGACACAGAAACATCTGGTTGGGGCTCTCACTATCCCTGCCTGGGTCACTAAAGTAGTCTCCTTCCTTCCAACCTCATTGCCACCCCATCGCCTACAAAAGTTACTTTTCTGGCCGGGCGGGCGTCGTGGCTCACGCCTGTAATCCCAGCACTTTGGGAGGGCGAGGCAGGCAGATCACCTTAGGTCAGGAGTTCAAGACCAGCCTGGACAACATGGTGAAAACCCATTTCTACTAAAAATACAAAAATTAGCCGGGCATGGTGGCGGATGCCTGTAATCCCAGCCACTTGGGAGGCTGAGGCAGGAGAATCGCTTGAACCTGGAAGGTGGAGGGTTGCAGTGAGCCGAGATCGCGCCACTGTAACTCCAGCCTGGGCAACAGAGTTTGACTCACTCAAAAAAAAAAAAAAAAGAAAAGAAAGAATGAAATAAAAAAGTTACTTTTCCAAAACACAGACGCAATTAGGTCCCATGCCCAATGGCCTCTTTTACCGGTGCCCACAAACCTTATCCAGCAACATCAGCACCCAGATCTGGGAGATCTGTGCCCTTCCACCTTTGTCCCTCTTTGCTCTGTGGGGAAGGGCCCACCTCGCACCTTCCTTTTTATCCCTCTCACTAGAAAAGACCTCTCTGGGAACTCCTACTTATCCCTCAGGGCCCAAATCCAAAGGTATGTCTGATAGGGGCCGCCCAGACGCTCCTGGGTTGCTGATCCTGAGTGAAGGGATCCTACCGCCTTTGGGGCGCTCTGCCCACCGCCCTGTGAGGTTGGGTATGTACTCAGCGACCGTGGGGCTGAGGCTTTTGCAGCAAAACTAACCTTTTGTAGAAGTCAAGGGCAAGTATCGCTAATAGCTCAATAGCTTAAACAAACAAAAGTTAGCAGCCAATAAACGTCTGAAGAAGATGTGTGAAAGAATGAACTATATACAGTTGCAAATGGAATTCAGTTTCAGGGAAATACATGATCCAACTCTCAGCTTCCCCATCTACTATCTGCATGACTTAGGACACAGACGTTTACATCTGAACTGTAAAATGAGGGCAAGAATACTCACTGACCACACCTCCTACAAGGATCAAGTAAGGAAATGTATGCGCAAGATCCAGCACAGCCCCAGGACTCTACACAGGAGCACTGCCTCTCACTCCGTCCCCATAGAGCTGCATGCAAAGGACCTCAGTAAGAAGCCAGGTGGCAGAGGGAAGGGTTGTATGGCTGAGCAAAAGAAAGACAAGGTAGAGAACAGCAAATAAAGGCAGAAAGGCAGGAGAAGGGAATCATGGAAGAAGGTCACTTAAGCTTAAGGGGTCTCCTTTAGCAGGAAAAGATTCGGCAACCCCAACCAAAATTATCAAAGCCGGCCAGGCGCAGTGGCTCACGCCTGTAATCCCAGCACTTTGGGAGACCGAGGTGGGTGGATCACTTGTGGCCAGGGATTTGAGACCAGCCTAAACCCTGTCTCTACTAAAAATACAAAAATTAGCCAGGTGTGGTGGCAGACGCCTGTAATCCCAGCTACTTGGGAGGCTGAGGCAGGAGAATCGCTTGAACTCGGGAGGCAGAGGTTGCAGTGACCGGAGATTGCACCACTGCACTCCAGCCTGGGAGACAGAGTGAGACTCCTTCTCAAAAATAAATAAATAAATAAATAAATAAATAAATAAATAAATAAAATTATGAAAGCCATTGACTTAGTCTTTGCCAAAGAAGTGAACATCCAGACGCCTGAGTTCTGCCTCCTCTCTGTTACCCTGAGTAAGTCTTTTCCACCCGGAAGCCCTCCAAACCCTTCTCTCTAAATGAGAGTTGAGGGTGCATTTCCAAGGGCGCTTCAATCCCTTCCAGTACATAACCCTGCAACTTCTCCACGTAGAGAGGCCACAAGGCTTTCTTCAGTGGGCTAAAAGGAACATCATAAAATTAAGGTGAAGTCAGAATATTTGAAATGGGCTTGACTCTCAAATTCCAAGACGTAAAATTAATTAAGTCATTAGCTGATAGGCACAACTCAAGACACCTCCCAAGAGAACATGTAAATTAACTGCTTTCAAAGGAGTTAGCATTTTAAAAGCCCCCTCAGGATCTCACTAACATCTCCCCTCCCCACACTTGGCCTAAAACAACAAAGGAAAAGAGGGAGACATTTTGTTTGTTTGTTTTAGGGGTTTTCTTGTTAATTTTTTAGGAATGGAGTAAATAGTAAGATAGGATGAATATAACAGTTCTGTGGACTGATGCCTGCCTTTCTGTAGCTTGCACAGGAATTAGGGTAGGGGAAGGTTCGGAGTATCTCTATACAATGGATATTTTTTAGGCATGCTGGGAAATGGGTGTAAATTGTAGAAATAGAGCAAAAACAGAGGAAATTTCAGGTTTGGGGGAGGTGCATCTTGCAGGATCCTGCAAACAATAGGCACTTACTAACCCCCTTCCCAGTTAACAAGTAGATTTAAAGGCTTCTAAGGCTTTGCCTTAGAAGTCCTCAAATCCTGTAGGCAGAAGCTGAAGAACCATCACAATTTAGCAAATGGATAAATCAGTTCTGAAAAAAGGATCTACCACACCTAACTGTATCAACAACCTTAGCAATTCCTGCTCTTAAAAACAACTTCCCTCCCCTACCTAAAAAAAGGAATGCCGTGTCTGCCAACTATGGAGTAAAGAAAAAAGGGTAAAATTCCACAGGATTCTAACTCAGTTTTGCACTTCTCAATAGAAGTCTACACATGTCACAGGGAGAGGTGACATGCTTTGAAAACCCTGGCCTACCACATGTCGTAGTGTTAGTGAACAGAATGGCACATTTCACAAGAACGCCAAGGTTTAATAGCTCGGGGCTTATAAACATGTTGCAATTTACCATTAGTTTCCAGTGGAAGCACCGGGATTTTAATTTGCACGATGAAACTGCCCAAAATGTAGTTTCGGCCAGAGCAGAATGTATTCACATCTTTATAAATGTACCCCATTATATTACAGCAGGCACATGTGTCTTGACAGAACAATGCTTTGATGTGACTCCTGCATTTAAGAAATACATACTTTTCCCCTTTTTCTTTCAACGAAGCCATGTTCTCAGCACCCAGTTAAGTCAGGAGCACTGGAGATAGAAAAATGAGTAAGACACTGACCCTGCCCTCCAGGCACTCACAATCTAGTTAATTTTTTTTTTTTTTTGCAAGCTTGTTTTCTCTTAATTCTATATCCATTTATATATTCACTTATTAGCATTTATTTATTCTAGCACTGCTCAAACATTTTCATGCCGTAAATTATACTATTATTTCTTTTCTAAATGAGCACTTTGTTAACAATTATCTGAAAGCAACTATTTGGTGCTTAACTGTGCATGGACTGAATTAATCTAAATGCAAAATGTGTCCTAATGAACTCAAACAACCATCCTGTATTTACTGAGATCCATGACTCTGGGGCAATACTTTCACTGGGTTATAACCAACAAAATCCCCTGGGGGACAACTGCTCAATAGTGCTCATTCACCCAAAAATGTTTTCACTTACTAAGCTGTGAGTTTTGTCATTTCAAAGTTCCACACACAGTATTGATAAGCTGTGTGGTTTGATTTCCACAATTAGAATAATCTGAAAAAGTAAAGTAGAACTGTGTCTGAAATCTGTTAAGGATAATGTTCAGATGTGTAATTTCCCGACTACCTCTACTGTCCTCTTCAAGTTCAGTACGGAAAAAGAATCTTGTAAGTCACATTTTACCTAAAACACACAGGATTTCTAAATGTACTGAACTACATTTCTACTGAATTCATCTGAGAGTTAACTATGGAGCGTCATGACATCAGGATCCCTACTGGAGGGGCCAGCGACCGGGGACAAGTCTAACATTGTCACTGACATGGTATGTGCCATTGGCCAAGTCACTTCACCTGTCTAGATTGATAGATGATTGCAAAATCTCATATTTTAAGTAAAAAAGGAAGGAAATGGTGTCTCTTGTTTCAGTGAGAATAAAGTCAACTGTTAATTTTGTGTCTTGATGTATTTCCCCAAAGACTCAGTTTGTATAAACACTTGGATAACAGCTTTCCCTCCCTTTTAGCCTGGTGTCTCCCTGCAAGACATCTACAAAGGAGCAGTAAGCCATGTCTTCCTCTGAATTTACTAAGGAACAATCTCCATGCCTGTTTACCCCAGATAAACAAGAGGAAAACATGAGCAAACACAACCTGTCTGGGACAGGCTTTACGTTCTTCCCAGCCTGATCCTGAATAATTAGCTGAAGTACATATTTTCTTTGCTCCTGCATCTGCCCTTTCAATAGCAGGTTTGAGCTTCTGAAGCCCCACCCCATCTTTTAACTCAGCCAAAGAACACTCCACTACAACTGACCCAACAGTGCCGGAATCTGCCAGGGAAGGGAAAGCAAATCTGCAGAAAATGCCACTGGCCAACCCTCTTCCCCAAAAGAACCCTCAGCCCAAGTTTCATTTAAACAGGCCCCCAATCCTCCCCGCCCCCAGCCCAACGCCCTAGAGTAAGGGATACAATGGGATATTATCAAACCAATTTCCTCAGTGACTGAAAACTTAGAACTGGATCTAGACAAGAAATAACAAGATAACTTAAAAACAGTCTATCGGCCGGGCGCGGTGGCTCACGCCTGTAATCCCAGCACTTTGGGAGGCCGAGGTGGGCGGATCACAAGGTCAGGAGTTCGAGACCAGCCTGGCTAACATGGTGAAACCCCGTCTCTACTAAAAATACAAAAATCAGCCAGATGTAGTGTTGCGCGCCTGTAATCCCAGCTACTCAGCAGGCTGAGGCAGGAAAATTGCTTGAACTCAGGAGGCGGAGGTTGCAGTGAGCTGAGCTCGTGCCACTGCACCCCAGCCTGGGCAACGGAGCAAGACTTCGTCTCAAAAAAAAAAAAAAGAAAAAGTTTATCACAACTTTAAAATGTCCATTAGGTTTTCTGGAACTTCAGTCAAGGATCATATTCATCTGTATACTTCAGAAAATGCAAAAACAAAACCTTTTAAATCTAAAATATATATTAGATTTAGGTATATTATATACGTGTGCTATATATAGTATGTAAATATACATTGCATGCATATTTATATACATTTTTCAATACTGGAGAGTGACAAGAGCAGATAGAAATCTTTAACCAACGCTCGCTGGTTCTCTGTATAGTAAGAATCATAAATACCAATGGTCACCTGAAAATGGAGTAACTGGGCTTTTAGGATGTCTAGAAGGAAGAGACAGGAGACTTTGCAGGAAACAAATAAAACCTGAAAGACAGCTACACTTACTGAGCCTCTGCTATATGCTATACAGTCTGCTGAGTACTTGATACACACATCAACCCAGCTAAATCTCAGAAACCCCAAGAAGCAAGTCTTCTTTTCTTCAATTTTCAGGTGATGAAACTGAGGATCAGAGAGGTTGAATGACTTGGCCAAGATCATGTAAACAGTCAATTGGAGAGCTGGCATTTGACCTAGTATAACTTACTTTGAAGCCCAAGAGTTTAATCACTGTGCTAAAAACTGTACACGGTTTATCATTCCCAAAGAAGAACTTCTTTCACTCCATCTCCTCCCACTCAAAAAATATAAGATCTCAAAGCAAATCTAGAGACTTTTCTGATAATCTGCACATCTGGCCATTCCAAGTCTTTAAACTAAAGTTGTCTTTTATGTATGGATTAAGATGTCTGACTGTAATAACCCTCGCCCATCTGATTCCAGTCTACCTGCCTAACTACAACTCCACCAAAGCAAATCTATTACTTCCCCAAGGTATTCAACCCTGAGCAGGTTAAAACTTCACCCTCCATACAGAAGAACTGCTTCCCAGAGACTATGCCAAATCCAGGGGCGCTTTTAGTCACTGGACATTTCAAAATACATGACAGCACAGATTTAGCAAAATAAGTCCTATTGTTTTAGCCCCAAACATATAAAACAAATATCCTGTAACTCCACAAATTGAAAAACTGCAAAAAAAAGTAGGCAAACATTTTGGCAGTTCTGAGTAAGGAAATGTTTGTTTTCCCTCTTGTGGTCACACAACAAATGGTGAAGAGATAAACATCAGTAACATCAGCCTTTTCCCTAATCCAGCACCAACCAAATATTTATTTGCATCTACTTTTTGAAGGCCTCTTTCTCGCCTTTTCCACACCAACATGTCAGCAGGTGTCCCAGATTAAACTGTTGAATATCATACCCGATTGTTTAAAAAACACCTTTTGACGGGACCTGTGGCTGGTTATTTTTTAATTAGGGTTTGAAATCCTATACTGTGTGTATTTAGCCCCCTAAGAACTAGAGCCAGAGAAGGACGCCTCTGCGGAGTGGGTTGCCCAGTGGGTGGGCGAGAAGGGAGCCCCCGGTTTCAGAGGGGCTGCTGAGAACTGTACTTCCTGCGCCGCCCCCTCCCCAGGTAACTTACCAGGATACCCATCACGTCGGTCCAGAGTCGGGAGAACGCTTCGGATGTACCAGCACCCGGCTTGGGCTCCGGTTCCGGCTCCGGCGCGGGCTCAGGCTCGGGCTCGGGCTCCGGCTCGGGCTCCGGCTCGGGCTCGGGCTCCGGCTCCGGCCCCGGGCCAGCTGCTCCCGCGTCCTCCATGGCCGTGTCCCGCGCGCGGGCCGTGCGTCCCAGTCCCCGCGGCGCCCGCGCCCTCGCCCCGCACCCGCGCGCAGCCTGCCCGGATGCCGGGTCCCCGCCCGCGGCGTCACCGAGCCGCGCCCCCGCGCTACATGCCCCGGCCGCCCCGGCCACCCCGCGGGGGCCCTTCGCAGGCGCCCGCACCTCGGGTCTAGGTGGCCACGGGCTGCGCGACTGACAACTCCAGAAACTTTCCCACCCCGCTCGGCGCAGCAACAGGGTAGCAGGAGGCAAAGTCCGCACCACTGAGTTGTACGGCGGGGAATTCGCTCGGCCCAGAAGCAATTAAACCCACTGCAAAGGCGTTTCTTCCTGTGACGGGAACCAACTAACTAAGGCACGCGACTCGTTCCTTCTAGCAAGTCTTGGCAGGACCCGTCAGGGGTGGCCGCGGAGCCTCTACATCTTGGAGGGAGCTCCCCGGGACCCCTCTCTTCAAAATGAGCTCTTCCAGCTCCACATGACTCTCTCCCTCGAGGCTAAAGAAAGCGTTTAGCAACAAAAGGTGCTCTGATGTCAGGCTCTTTGCATGGAAATGAGCCTCGGACAGGAGAACAAATCGCCTGTTGAAAGAGCAGCCGCGCCGCGGTCTCCGGCCCGCACAAGTTTCCAATCACGCTATTCACGGAAACGCTTTTGGTCACGGAAACCCGAGAAAGTTAATCTTTAAGCGACTCCCGCCCAAAGGCTTCACAAGTAGTCCGTGTCGCTACAATGCATACCTCGCCCCTCGTGAAGTCAAGCGACCCAAGGAATTACAATCCTGCCTCTGCCAGCCAAGACTTCTCTGCAAAACAAGTGTGAAAGCTTGGGCACGAGCCATTGTTTGGATCATTTTTTATGAGTGGGGGCATTTTGGCTCCTGAATGCCCACAATGCCATGCATTGCTAGGGCTTTCGGCTAATTAAGGGAAATGCGCTTTGGGTTTTAATTATTCCTTTACATTAGGGACACAGGGAAGGGCTATTTTCGAAACTAAATTCAAATGATTGTGTAGCCAGTCAGCCTACACACACTTGGGGCCCTGTGTGTGTTTTTCCAAGGGGAAGCCCCAGGACGGATTTATTTTATAAGGGAACTAGCCCTGGAGAGGTGATTTTCCCTTTTGTGATTCTATCTTTCAAAACTACTCAGAGTTTTCCTTGGAAGGTGACAATGCACGTCACATTCGATTTGGTGATTGATCACTTTTGAAACAGTTAAGAAACCACATGGAGTTTGCTCCTCTGTTAGGGCCTTGTGGTTTAAAAGGAAAAAAAAAAAAGTGAGATGCCCCAGGGAGAGAGCCCTGCTTGTTTTGAGGCCTCTCCTGTTTCTTGTTGATTGTGGGGTTTTTTTTGTTTGTTTGTTTTGTTTTGTTTTGTTTTCCTTCTGAGTCCACTTGAAAGGGGATAAGAGCATGTCCTTGAATTCCCCTTGCTCAAGTATTAAGTGCTGTGAGCACCAATCAATGCAATGGGTGAATAGTCCTTACAGGAAAGTTCAAAATGTAAAAACATTTTCAAAAGTAACTAAATTTATAAACACAATCCCTGATAATTTTTGTGTGTTTTTGGCGGGTGCGGGGCTGGCGCCTGTAATCCCAGCACTTTGGGAGGCTGAGGCGGGCGAATCACTTGAGGCCAGGATTTTGAGAACAGCCTGGTTAACACAGCAAAACCCTGTCTCTACTAAAAATACAAAAAAAAAAAAAAAAAACATAGCAAGAGTGTTGGAGCATGCCTGTAATCCCACCTACTCAGGAGGCTGAGGCAGGAGAATAGCTTGAACCCAGGAGGCGAAGGTTACAGTGAGGTCCTGCCGCTGCACTCCAGCCTGGGTGACAGAGGAAGACTTTCTGTCTCCAAAAAAAAAAAAGAAAAAAAAAGTATGCTGAAAAATTTTTTTAGAGACAAGGTCCTGCTCTCTCACCCCGGCAGTGCAGTGCTGCAATCGTAGCTCACTGTGGCCTTGAACTCCTGGGCTCAAGCAATCCTCCTGCCTCAACCACCTGAGTAGCAGGGACTACAGGCACACCGCTGCACCAGACTAATTTTTAAAATTTTTTATAGAGACATGATCTCTTGCTGTTGCCCAAGGTGGTCTCAAACTCCTGGACTCAAGGGATCCTCCCTCCTTGGTCTCCTCAAGTGCTGGGATTATAGGCATGAGCCACTGCGCACAGTCCCTGACGTAATGTTTGTGAAAGGAAACCAAAAGAATTATTAAATTTCTCCTTAATAGCATTGAGGCATTGTGTTGAAGTAGAAAGAGCACTGAACTATGAGTCAGTACAGCCAGGTCTTGTGCTTTCCTAGGCTGATGCCGGAGTTAGGCCAGATGGGTTTTCAAGGCTCCCTCGTGCTCTGTGATATTTTGAATAAAAATAAATTCAGTTAAGGCTGATGAGGTTTTTTTAATTGTCATTTCTATAAACAGATAAATATAAGTAAATGATAGGAAAAGATAAATAGCCTTTACAGTTGACTGTATTGGTATATTTAAGAATTTGAATTTATTCACCACGTGATACTTTTTTTTTTTTTTGAGACAGAGTCTTGCTCTGTCACCCTGTCGCCCAGGCTGGAGTGCAGTGGCACCATCTTGGTTCACTGCAACCTCTGCCTCCTAGGTTCAAGCGATTCTCCTGCCTCAGCCTCCTGAGTAGCTGGGATTACAGGCACGCACCACCACGCCTGGCTAATTTTTGTATTTTTAGTAGAGATGGGGTTTCACCATATTGGTCAGGCTGGTCTCGAACTCCTGACCTCATGATCCACCCGCCTCAGCCTCCCAAAGTGCTGGGATTACAGGCATGAGCCACCGTGCCTGGCCTGGTACTTTCTTAAATTTAAGAAGATGCAGAGGACTGTGCTGCTTCCAAGGGGCAGCCTGTTCTCTACATAAACACTTTCCAGCAAATAACTCAGCAAGGAGCCAGGCAAGCCGGGCAGTGGGGGCTGGGGTTAGGATGAAGCCTGACTCTCCAGCACCAATCCAGAATCATTTTCTTCTTGACTCATCAGATGACCTGGGGCAAAGCATTTGACCTGGTGCTAGTTTCCCCATCCAAGATGAGGCAAGGCCATACTAATGGCCACCTGCTTCTTCACAGGTTATAATATGTTTCAGGGTCATCTAAAGACACGTACAGTTTAGTGACAACACATACCCGCATCAGTGTAATTAAACGGGCCGGGCATGGTGGCTCACGCCTGTAATCTCAGCACTTTGGGAGACTGAGGCAGGCACATCACTTGAGGCCAGGAGTTCGAGACCAGCCTGGCCAACATGACAAAACCCCATCTCTACTAAAAATATAAAACTTAGCCAGGCATGGTGGCACACACCTGTAGTCCCAGCTACTTGGGAGGCTGAGGCAGGAGAATCGCTTAAACCTGGGAAGTGGAGGTTGCAGTGAGCCACTGCACTCAGCCTGGACGACAGAGTGAGACTCCATCTCAAAAAATACATCTATATAGATATTTATATAGATATCTATATTTATAATTATATATCTATATATATACACACACATATAATTAAACCTTAGCCAGCATTTTGGCACTTATAGAAATCAACATATTCTAGATATTTAAGCTGTTTTTCCTGGTGCTTCTTAATCAATGGATAGGGAAATGAGATAATGTTTTGGGAGAAATGTTGATGCCTATACATAGAATGTGAAATTTGAGGCCAGGCATGGTTACTCATTCCTGTAATCCCAGCACTTTGGGAGGCCGAGGCAGAAGGATCATCTGAGGTCAGCAGTTTGAGACCATCCTGGCCAACATGGTGAAACCTCGTCTCTACTAGAAATACAAAAATTAGCTGGGCATGGCAGCATGTGGCCTGTAGTCCCAGCTACTTTCTGCTTACCAATTTCCATGTGTTAACTCAACATGATCTGATTACCACTCCCAAGATTGACGACTCTTTTCTCTCTTAGTTAATGTCACTTGTCACTCCTTTCTTCTAAAATTTCCTTCAGGGGCTTTTTATCTCTCTCTCTCTTTTTTTTTTTTTTTTTTTTAAAGACAGAGTCTCGCTCATTGCCCAGGCTGGAGTGCAGTGGCCCGATTTCGGCTCACTGCAATCTCCGCCTCCTGGGTTCAAGCAATTCTCCTGCCTCATCCTCCCAAGTAGCTGGGACTACAGGAGCCTGCCACCATGCCCGGCTAATTTTTGGATTTTTAGTAGAAATGGGGTTTCACCATGTTGGCCAGGCTGGCCTCAAACTCCTGACCTCAGGTGATCCACCTGCCTCGGCCTCCCAAAGTGCTGGGATTACAGAGATGAGCCAAGGCTCCTGGCCCTTCAGGGGCTTTTTAACAAAGTTGTCCTTTCCTTATAAAGAAATCACCATCATCATCATCATCACAACTTCAGAGTCATATAGGATATCATTTACCAAGAACGTTTTATATTAGAATTCTACCTCATGGAAATGGAAAAGGGCCTCGAAAAAGATCTAGGTCAAATCCTTCATTTTACAGATGAGGAAGTAGGCTCCAGAGAACTTGAATGATGAGTCCAAGTGAACACAGCTACATGGGGCAGAATCAAAGTAAGAACAAACTGATTTATATTATCATCTTTTTTTTTTTTTTTTGAGATGGAGTCTCACTCTGTTGCCCAGGATGTAGTGCAGTGGCGTGATCTTGGCTCACTGCAACCTCTGTCTCCCGGGTTCAAGTGATTCTTGTGCCTCAGTCTCCCAAGTAGCTAGGATTACAGGCGTGTGCCACCACGCCAGGCTAATTTTTGTATTTTTAGTAGAGACCAGATTTCACCATGTTGGCCAGGCTGGTCTCGAACTCCTGACCCCAAGTGATCCGCCCACCTTGGCCTCCCAAAGTGGTGGGATTACAGGCGTGAGCCACTGCACCAGACCCAAACTGATTATTTTAAAAGTCTTCTCATCTGTATCATACTCCATTTGATTCCCACAAAGTTCTTCAAGGCAGGGAAGTGTAGATATTCCATTGAAGATGGGTATACCAGAATCCTACTCCCCTTTTTCTCTTACCATCAGGAATCTCATCCAATTCATTGAAATCGTCCTTCTGTGGGTGAGTGAATTCCAAGGAAAGTGACGTAGAAGATTTTTCTAGACTTCTAGTAGAGACGCAAAAGTTGATTACCGAATCAATTCTGTGGCTCATAATAAACATTTGTTGTCACAAATGAGTGAAAACTATCACCATAATGCATTCATTAAGAATATTGATAATGTAGCAATCTCTGTTATTTATTGGAAATCAGTCTCCATCATATTGTTGCACAGATAAGTGTACAACACATATATACATATACACAGGTACGTACAGATAAATGTTTACACTGGCTTGCTTTGTAAAAACTTGTTCTTAGGGCCAGGCACAGTGGCTCACGTCTGTAATCCCGGCACTTTGAGAGGCCCAGGCAGGCGGATCCCCTGAGCTCAGGAGTTCAAGACCAGTCTGGCCAACATGGTGAACCTCGTCTCTATAAAAAATACAAAAATTAAGGGCCAGGCATGGTGGCTCACGTCTGTAATCCCACCACTTTGGGAGGCCGAGGTGGGCGGATCACGAGGTCAGGAGATCGAGACCATCCTGGCTAACGTGGTGAAACCCCATCTCTAAAAATACAAAAAAATTTGCCAGGCGTGGTGGCGGGCGCCTGTAGTCCCAGCTATTCGGGAGGCTGAGGCAGAAGAATGGCATGAACCTGGGAGGCGGAGCTTGCAGTGAACCGAGATTGCGTCATTGCACTGCAGCCTGGGTGACAGAGCGAGACTCCATCTCAAAAAAAAAAAAAAAAAAAATTAGCTGGATGTAGTGGTGGGCACCTGTGGTCCCAGCTACGGGAGGCTGAGGCTGGAGGATCACTTTAGCCCGAGAGGCGGAGGTTGCATTGAGCCGAGATTGCGCCATTGCACTGCAGCCTGGCAACAGAGCGAGACTCTGTCCCAAACAAAACAAAACAAAAACTTGTTCTTAACTGTGGGCCAGAATTACAAAAGTTTAAAAGCCATTAGTCTACAAGTTGTGGGGTATTTAGAGTATAGGTACAGCCTATTTAGGTCATTATGTCAACATACGAAACGTAATTAGTTTTCCGCTGGGCAGGGTTAAAGTAAGGTAAAATAGAGATCAGGCCTGCAGAATCCCTGCGAAGACAAAACCACTTAGTGAACTCAACCTTTCTTGATTTGCAAACCTAAGGAAAACTTAACTTGAGCTAACTCTTACAAATGCCTGTATTACAGAAAAACAGAACTTAAGCTCAACCAATCAGAGGTAGCCAACAAACTTTCATAATTAGGAACTTTCATAGGAGATCAGTCAAATAAGGCAATTGTGTAATTATATCCAATCAAATGTTTGCTTTGCTTTACCTCTGTTTCTGTCTTATAAAAGCCTCCCCATAGATTCCCTTGGTGGAGTTCCTGAACCACTTCTGATTTAGAGCTGTCAAGTCCATGAAATGTTGTTTGCTCAAATAAACTCTATTAAAATGTTTATTGTGCCCCCATTTACCTCTTTAGCAGCAGTAAAGATATAGTTTCAGGGCCGGGCATGGTGGCTCACGCCTGTAATCCCAGCACTTTGGGAGGCTGAGGCGGGCGGATCACCTGAGGTCGGGAGTTTGAGACCAGCCTGGCCAACATGGTAAAACCCCGTTTCTACTAAAAATACAAAAAAATTTAATGGGCGTGGAGGCAGGCACCTGTAATCCCAGCTACTCGGGAGGCTGAGGCAGGAGAATCTCTTGAACCAGGTAGGTAGAGCTCGCAGTGAGCCGAGATCTTGCCACTGCACTCCAGCCTGGGTGAGACTCTGTCTCAAAAAAAAAAAAAAAAAAAAAAAGATGCAGTTTCATAATAGAAAGCACAAATGTAATGAGGTCAAGACAAAGCTAGGTTTTCCGTTTTTACTCAAGTTCCTATATTGGGCGAGTTGTTTATCTTATCTGTGAAATGGGAAAATTCCACTTATTTGATACAGTTGTGAGGTTATCTGTGATGACACAGGCACCTTGATAAATTATAATTCATCATTATAACCTTTCTCTTTTTACCCTCTTTTTGTTTTTCCTTCCCCTACCACTCATCCAATGAGGCTGTATCTATAAATAGGAAATTTCCTTGTTCATACCTCCGTCTCTGTGATCATGAAGAGGAGTCAACTCTAGCTCTGGAATGCCATTGCTGAGTAATGGAGCTGGGAGTTTACCTCGGGTGGGGCGGGGTGGTTAGGATGCTTCAGTTTTCATAGTAAAGGTATTTACAGCAGCAGTAACCATCGCTGTCATCATTTATGGAAAACCTACTCTCTGCCAGGCATTGAGCTGAGGTTCAGATGTATTTCAGTGAAACTTTAACATTCCTCAAATGGAATTTATGATTTCCCACCATGATCTAACCCTCCCTCCCTGCTCCTTTCTTGCTTCAGTCTTCGGATATATCCATTCATTTATTCAAACTACCAACTTCATCCTTCCCTTCCCTCACCATCACTGTGATCTAAACCACAGATAAGCCCTGCTGATTTGAATTCTTTTTTTTTTTTTTTTTTGAGACAGAGTCTAACGCTGTTGCCCAGGCTGGAGTGCAATGGCGCGATCTCGGCTCACTGCAACCTCCACCTCCCGGGTTCAAGCAATTCCCCTGCCTCAGCCTCCTGAGTAGCAGGAATTACAGGTGACCCCTACCATGCCCGGCTAATTTTTTTTTTTTTTTTCCTGAGACAGAGTCTTGCTCTGTTGCCCAAGCTGGAGTGCAGTGGTGCGATCTCAGCTCACTGCAACCTCTGCTTCCCGGGTTCAAATGATTCTCCTGCCTCAGCCTCGCAAGTAGCTAGGATTACAGGCACATGCCACCACACCTGGCTAATGTTTGTATTTTTAGTACAGACAGGGTTTCACCATGTTGGCCAGGCTGGTCTCAAACTCCCGACCTCAGGTGATCCACCTGCCTCAGCCTCCCATAGTGCTGGGATTACAAGTGTGAGCTACCACGCCCGGCCTCAAATTCTTTTTTTCTTTTCTTTTTTTTTTTTTTGAGATGGAGTCTCACTCTGTTGCCCAGGCTGGAGTGCAGTGGTGTGATCTCGGCTCACTGCAACTCTGCCTCCTGGGTTCAAGTGATTCTCCCTACCTCAGCCTCCCGAGTAGCTGGAATTACAGGTGCCCGCTACCATACCTGGCTAATTTTTTTTTTCCTGAGATGGAGTGTTGCTCTGTTGCCCAGGCTGGAGTACGGTGGTGCGATCTCGGCTCACTGCAACCTCTGCTTCCCGGGTTCAAGTGATTCTCCTGCCTCAGCCTCCCCAGTAGCTAGGATTACAGGCGCGTGCCACCACACCTGGCTAATTTTTGTATTTTTAGTAGAGATGGGGTTTCACCATGTTGGCCAGGCTGGTCTCGAAGTCCTGACCTCAGGTGATCCGCCTGCCTCGGCCTCCCGAAGTGCTGGGATTACAGGTGTGAGCCACTGCACCTGGCCTCGAATTCTTAAATTAGGCCAAAGTCATCCACTTCCCTTCACCTCCATTACCACCACTGGAGACCACACTGCTATCATCTCTTAAGATATTTTATTGCAGGTGGCTCACACCTGTAATCCCAGCACTTTGGGAGGCTGAGGCAGGCAGATCACGAGGTCAGCAGATCGAGACCATCCTGGCTAACACGGTGAACCCCCGTCTCTACTAAAAATACAAAAAATTAGCCAGTCGTGGTGGTGGGCGCCTATAGTCCCAGCTACTTGAGAGGTTGAGGCAGGAGAATTGCTTGAACCCAAGAGGCAGAGCTTGCAGTGAGCCGAGATCACGCCACTGCACTCCAGCCTGGGCGACACAGCGTGACTCTGTCTAAAAAAGAAGGATATTTTATCTAGCTGGGTGCAGTGGCAGATCACCTGAGGTCGGGAGTTTGAGACCAGCCTGACCAACATGGAGAAACCCCATCTCTACTGAAAATACAAAATTAGCCAGGTGTGGTGGTGCATGCCTGTAATCCCAGCTACTTGGGAGGCTGAGGCAGGAGAACCGCTTAAACCCGGCAGGCAGAGGTTGTGGTGAGCCGAGACCGCGCCATTGCACTCCAGCCTGGGCGACAGAGTAAGACTCCATCTCAACAACAACAACAGCGACAACAATATTTTATCTAGAGCAGTGCTTCTCAAAGTACACACCCACAACTCAATCATTAGCATCACCAAGGAATTTGTTACAAATGCAAATTTCCCGGACCCACCTCAAGCCTTCTACTGAGTCACTCTGGGAGTGGTACCACCAATTTGTTTTTTGATTTTTTGTTTGTTTCAGGAAGGGTCTCCCTCTGTCACCCAGTCTGGAGTGCAGTGGCTTGAACACCTGGGCTCAAGGGATCCTCCCACCTTAGCCTCCCAAGTAGCTGGAACTACAGGCATGCACTACCATGCCTGGCTAATTTTATTATTATTATTATTATTATTTTTTGTAGACACAGAGTCTCCCTATGTTGCCCAGGCTGGTCTCGAACTCCTTGGGCTAAAGCAAGCAATCTGTTTTTTAACAAGCTCCCCAGAGGATAGTGACTAGTGCTCAAATTTGAAAGCCCTTGCAGACTATAGGTATGTCAGAGTAAGGAAGAGGAGCTGAGGAAATGTGAAGTTTTAAAATAGGATACAGTGTATTAAAAAATCTATACCAGCAGATTGTTTTTATTTTTATTTCTTCATGTATTTTTTGAGATGGAGTCTTGCTCTGTTGCCTAGCCTGGAGTACAGTGCCACGATCTCGGCTCACCGCAACCTCCACCTCCCGGGTTCAAGGGATTCTCCTGCCTCAGTGTCTTAAGTAGTTGGGATTACAGGTGCACGCCACCAAGCCCAGCTAATTTTTTGTATTTTTAGTAGAGATGGGGTTTTACCATGTTGGTCTGGCTGGTCTCGAACTCCTGACCTCGGTGATCCGCCCGCCTCAGCCTCCCAAAGTGCTGGAATTACATGCATGAGCCACCGCACCCGGCCAGTAGATTATTTTTAAAAACTCACTGGCAAAATAACTAACTTACCATGAGACAAGTGAATGAAGAAATCAGGTATTTGGAGATATTTGGTTGTATCCTTTTTTTTTTAAAGCTCTGTTGGATTTGAGATACTTGGTTTTAAAGGGCAGACAATTAAATATTGAAATTAAAATGCATTCTCCCTTAGAATAGCATATGTTTTAGGAACACAGATTCATTTAAATACTTGTTATTTGTTACAGACGACAACAACACATTTTCTGCTTATAGCAGAGATTAAATCTGAAAGATTATAAATAGTCCAATTTATTTTTTACCATAGTGCCTGCTGCTGAAATTGAGCAATGAAAGTATATAAGCTCATTTAATTTTTGCCTACAGTCAGCAATCCTTTCTGGCACTCCTACATGGGGCATTCCACAATGCCTTGGGGGAACTGACTTGAAGGAAAGACTGATATGTTAAAACATTTTCCCCATCACAAATCCACACCATTTTTTTTCCCCCCCACAAATGCCTTACAGGTGAGCCAAACCCATGCTAAAGCATTACCTGTTAAAAAGCCCTTCATCAGGGAGTGTTTGGTGAAAGAAGTGGGAGAAGAGCTAAGAGCAAACCAAAGAGAAATTAAAACAAAGTGCAGACAGCACAACAGGCTAGGGAGAGAAGGGAAATAAACAAAGTGAGGCTGCAGGGATGTAAATCCTTTTCTCTGGGCTGGGTAGGGCAGGGGGGCACACGCCTGTAATCCCAGCACTTTGGGAGTCTGAGGAAGGAGGATCACTTGAGCCTGGGAGTTCCAGACCAGCCTGGGCAACAAAGTGAGATCCCGTCTCTATAAAAAATTAACCAGGCACTATAGCATGTCCCTGTAGTCCTAGCTACTGGGGAGGCTGAGGTGGGAGGATCACCTGAGCCTGAGAGGTCAAGGCTGCAATGAGCCATGATTGTACCACTGCAGTTCAAGTTGGGTCACAAAGCAGAAAATTTTTCTCTGAAATTTTTTATTCTACTCTGATAGGCAATAGCCAGTTAGGTTTTCATCTGCGTTGATGCTATGTAAAGACCAAGTTCTGGCCGGGTGCGGTGGCTGACACCTGTAATCCTAGCACTTTGGGAGGCTGAGGTGGGCGGATCACGAGGTCAGGAGTTAGAGACCAGCCTGGCCAACATGATGAAACCCTGTCTCTACTGAAAATACAAAAACTTAGCGGGGCGTGGTGGCAGGAACCTGTAATCCCAGCTACTTGGGAGGCTGAGGCAGGAGAATCACTTGAACCCGGGAGGCAGAGGTTGCAGTGAGCCAAGACTGTGCCATTGCACCCCAGCCTGGGTGACAGAGTGAGACTCCAGTCTCAAACAAACAAACAAACAAACAAACAAAAACACAAGTTCTGCCTGGGAATTATTCCATCAATAATATCACAACAGGTATTTATTTTATTATACACAGCAGGTTCAGACTAGATTTCTAAAGCCACTTGTAATTCTGAACTATGAAGATTCGGAAAAATTTGATAACACGTTATAGACAAGAAGCAAATTTCTGGCAAGATCTATACAGATGCCCATGAGGATCAAAAAAGTGGGCTATGTGAATTGCATCCCATACTGTTTAAGGCAGGAACCAAGAGACTTCAACTCACCATTGAGTTACTTCTGAATTAAGATGAGAACAGCCTCTCCTACAGAGAACCGTAAGATTATATGAAAGCCACCTGACACTTAGAAGAAAAAAAGGAAACACTGAGGGAAATGATCTTTAGAATCACACTTCCTGCTATTTCTCTTTTTTGCTTAGGAGATACAAAAAATTAAAAAGGGGCCAGGCACGGTAGCTCACGCCTGTAATCCCAGCACTTTGGGAGGCCGAGGCTGGCAGATCACCTGAGGTCAGGAGTTCGAGACCAGCCTGGCCAACATGGCGAAACCCCATCTCTGCTAAAAATAAAAAAATTAGCCGGTCGTGGTGGCAGGCGCCTCTAATCCTAGCTACTTGGGAGGCTGAGGCAGGAGAATCGCTTGAACTGGGGAAGTGGAGGTTGCAGTGAGCAGAGATCGTGCCATTGCATTCCAGCCTGGGCGACAAGAGGGAAACTCCATCTCAGAAAAAATAAAAAAGTAAAAATAAAAAGGAATGTGTTAATAAGAGACCAGAGATTGTTAACTGTTTCCAAGTTATGTAAGAAAAGACTTAAAAGTGCAGCTGGGAAGTATCCATCAACTAAATTGATTTATCAATCTTGTCTTCTAGTAAACTTTACCCTATGAGAATGTCCACTTCGCTGTCTCTCTTGCTCTTAAACATGGTTATGAAAAATATTTTTTTCCAATAAATTTTAAAGCTCCAGTTAAAACTCTTGCTCTGCTTCTTTGAGGTGCCATCGTGTTATGTGCATAGAACAAAAGATTCTCACTCACGTAATTAATCCCAGGAAACAGGATCATTACAGTCTTATCCAGAGTTGATGTATGCTTGCACAATACTTTGGGTGAACAAAACCACCACACGTATAATTAATGACATTTGCATGAGTATTTTTTAAAAAGGCAGTCAGCTGAATATAACATTCTGGGAAAAGTATGTGTTGAGTCATTATAAAGCAAAGTTCGATATCCTTTTTTACTACTCATTTTTTAAGTCACAGATCTACCAGATAATTACTTGAGGAAGACCCATGAGTGCCAGATGCATGGTGGAGCCCTGAGGTTAACCCTGTTTGTGTCTGTTCTCTGTCTTTCATGGAAATGCCAACATTTTTGTATCAGAGTAGCGTGATTTTTATACTAGTAAAATTCATCTGCCAGCCCTTACAAAGAGACACTCCCATTCCTGTTCCTGAAAAAAAAAAGAAAGAAAACTCAACTTTTCCCTCAGCTGTAAAATTCCACTGTTTCAGAATCTCAGAAACATATATCTTTCTTTTCACGCCATCTAACTCTTCTCCTTACCAAATATAGTAAGTCATAGGGACTCGCCCCTGTTGTTGAAGGCCATGTTCCTCTCTAGAGTACTTTCCTTCTAATTGCACTTTTTGTGACACACACAGATGCACAGACACACACACATACACACTCACACACACAAAGGCTTAGTTATCTCAGTTCTTCTGAGCTGTCTTATACAATTGAAGATATAAATAAATGAACTCTATGAAGAAATCATCAAAAGACGTGGCACTGTGGCAATGTCTTCAATGAGTTTCTCACATATGGAGAGAGAAGCTTCAAGTGACAGGACATTGGGGTCATGGTTACTTCTTTAAATAGTGCCTTGGTCTAACTTAGTGAAACAATTCCCTGTTAAGGGAAGTACATAGCATGCTCTGCTCCTATGGCTAGTGCTGGCCTGAATGAGGTTTGAAATCTAAAAGACATATTAATATGGGTGAGCAGGCACCAGATTTTCTGCACCATTTCCCTCTCAATGAACACAATTCTTTTTTAAATGGATTGTCTAGGCATAATTTTTTTCCTATGCCTTATAAATGAAACAACTAGGTGCTAGCTATCTAATGAATGTTCTCAAAAATCAGATGATGTTGATTCCAATAGCAAAGAGACACTTAACAAAGAAGCCTTGTTCTAGAAATGAGGTCATTTGGACAGTCTATCCATTAAGAAAAAGCCTATTTTGCTTTCAGAGGTCACCTATTGGGGCAGGAAATCCATCTTTCAGCCAGTGAACTAACATCTGGCCTAAGTCTTCTAAGCTGAAATGTCAATTTCCTGATCTGAATGGAACACACATGAAAGGAAGAAGATGAAAAATACAGATCCTCATGTGCTGAAGAATTCTTCAGCAGCAGCACAGATAAAGATTCTCCAAAAAAGAGCTACTTTTTAGTGATCAAAACCAACAAAAACAGTAAAATGCTTGTATGAAATATTTTCTTCTGTAATAATGTAAAGATAAATGACAGCAAGGGGACAAATCAATCATTCACTGGTAAATCAAAAAATAAATCTACTTTAATTTAGACCAACTAATCACAATTTATGGTGGTTTATCCCAGGCTGGGTAAGTTTTACTTCTGTGCTGAGAAATGGGAGCAGGAGCAAGCTTACTAGGTGCAAAAGTAATCACAGGTCTTGCCACTATTTTTTTTTTTTTTTTTTTTTGAGATGGAGTCTTGCTCTGTCACCCAGGCTGGAGTGCAGTGGCAAGATCTTGACTCACTGCAACCTCCACCTCCCGGGTTCAAGCAATTCTCCTGCCTCAGCCTCCTGAGTATCTGGGATTACAGGTGCCCACCACTGCGCCTGGCTAATTTTTGTATTTTTAGTAGAGATGGGGTTTCACCATGTTGGCCAGGCCGGTCTCGAACTCCTGACCTTGTGATCTGCCTGCCTTTGCCAAAGTGCTGGGATTACAGGCGTGAGCCACCGCGCCCGGCCTCACTATTTTTAACTAATAATTAAATTACTAGGATATAACTTGAAGAGAACTGAGAAGGTCTTTAACCTACATAAGAAAGTAATTTTTAAAAGCTGTTTAAAAGTGCCATAAAATAGCCAGGCACAGCACGCCTGTAGTCCCAACTACTTGGGAGGTTAAGGCTGGAGAATCACTCGAGGCCAACAGTTCAAGGCTGCAGTGTGCTCTAATCGCATGTGTGAGTAGTCACCGCACGCCAGCCTAGGCAACAAAGTGAGACCCCATCCCTTAAACGAAAAACTGCCATAAAACACTTCACGTATAAGTCTCTAATTTGCCACTCAGTTTACTTTTTGTGTTCTTTTTTCTTTTTCTTTTTTTTTTTTTTTGAGACAGAGCCTTGCTCTGTCACCCAGGCTGGAGTGCAGTGGTGCGACCTTGGCTCACTGCAAACTCTACCTCCTGGGTTCAAGTGATTCTCCTGTTTCAGCATCCAGAGTAGCTGGGATTATAGGCATGTGCCACCACCCCCAGCTAATTTTTGTATTTTTAGTAGAGACGGGGTTTTGCCATGTTGGCCAGGCTGGTCTCGAACTCCTGACCTCAGGTGATCTGCCCACCTCAGCCTCCCAAAGTGTTGGGATTACAGGCGTGAGCCACTGCACCTGGCCACTTTTTGTGTGCTTTAAACATATTCCATAATTTTGACTAATCTTTCTTCTACCAGTGTACATTATAGAAATTTCTGGCCGGGTGCAGTGGCTCACGCCTGTAATCCCAGCACTTTGGGAGGCCAAGGCGGGTGGATCACAAGGTCAGGAGTTCGAGACCAGCCTGGCCAAGATGGTGAAACCCTGTCTCTACTAAAAATAAAAATATTAGCCGGGCATGGTGGCAGGCGCCTACGGTCCCAGCTACTTGGGAGGCTGAGGCAGGAGAATTCCTTGAACCTCGGAGGCGGAGGTTGCAGTGAGCCGAGATCGTGCTATTGCACTCTAGCCTGGGCGACAGAGCGAGACTCCATCTCAAAAAAAAAAAAAAAAAAAAAAAAGAAATTTATATTGTATGTGTCATTCATTCATTCATTCATTCGTCCGTTCGTTCCTCCATGTAACAAATACTGATTGAGGACCAATTATGTCTCACATGTGCCAGGTCTGGAGTTCAGGATCACTTAGTCTAGTAAAGGAGATAGAAAAGTAAATAATAGGCATATATACCCCATAAAGAGGTGCTCAGAGGAGAGAATGGCCAATATTGGTGAGGAGCAAGAATTGTTCATGAAGGGGTTGAACCCCTTACGAAGGGATTGAGGAGCACAAGATTCACCAGCCAGTAGGGGAAGTGAAAGGAAAGATTTTCAAGGCAAAAGGAAAAGTCTGGAGATGTTAAAAATTGTAAAGTCCTAGTGTGGAGGGCAGGATGTGACGGTGGAGGTAGGAAGCAGTAATGAGTATGGCCCCATATGCCAAGCTCGGAGGGAGGATTTTATTATGTATGCCTCATTTAGTGGCATGCAGTGCTCTAACTTCACCCTCTTTTATCCTTCAAGCAAGGAAAGCTGAGTAGTAATCCGAGTGAATGATAAAATCTCATTATGTTTTAACAGTTACTGTGATAAGAGCAATATGGCAGCCAGGCGAGGTGGCTCATGCCTGTAATCCCAGCACTTTGGAAGGCCGACGCAGGCGGATCACCTGAGGTCAGGAGTTCAAGACCAGCCTGGCCAACATGGTGAAACCCCGTCTCTATTAAAAATACAATTAGCTGGCCACGGTGGCGCGTGGCTGTAATCCCAGCTACTCAGAAGACCAAGGCACGAGAATTGCTTGAACCCGGGAGGCAGTGGTTGCAGTGAGCCGAGATCACGCCATTGCACTCTAGCCTGGGCAACAGAGTGAGACCCTGTCTCAAAAAAAGGAAAAGAAAAGAAAAGAAAAGAAAAAAATGTATATATATATGTATATATATATATATATGCATATGCATGCGGTGGCTCACTCCAGTAATCCCAGCACTTTGGGAGGCTGAGGCAAGTGGATCACCTGAGGTCAGGAGTTCGAGACCAGCCTTGTCGGCATGGTGAAACCCCATCTCTACTAAAAATACAAAAATTAGCCAGGCATGATGGTGGGCACCTGTAATCCCAGCTACTTGGGAGGCTGAGGCAGGAGAATTGCTTGAACCCAGGAGATGGAGATTGCAGTGAGTGGAGATCGTGCCGTTACACTCCAGCCTGGGTGACAGAGTGAGACTGTCTCAAAAAAAAAAAGTTCAAGAGCAATGTGGAATCACTGAGGATTATAAATGCGGAAATGCTAACCTGCCTCATGTAGGTTCATTTAAAAATTAATGGCCATAAGGAACCTAACCTAGAAGAAGATGAAATTTGAGACAAGACAATTTGCAAGAGTCATGCTACTAATCCAGGCAAGAGGTTACCATGGCATCGGGGCAAATACTGTGGATTGGCTCACCTAACATCCATTCTGACTCCTGTCTAGCATGTAGGGGCTAAAAAGTACATTTTTCAGGGTTTCCTTGCAACTGAGGTTGATATGGTTTGACTGTGTCCCCACCCAAATCTCATCTTGAATTGTAGTTGCCATAATCCCCATGTGTCCTGTGAGGGACCCAGTGGGAGATAATTGAATCATGGGGGTGGTTACCTCCGTGCTATTCTCGTGATGGTGAGTTCTCGTAAGATCTGATGGTTTTATAAGAGGCTTTTCTAGCCAGGCACAGTGGGTCATGCCTGTAATCTCAGCACTTTGGGAGGCTGAGGCGGGTGAATCACCTGAGGTCAGGAGTTCAAGAGCAGCCTGGCCAGCTTGGTAAAATCCTGCTAAAAATATTTTAAAAATTAGCTGGGCGTGGTGGCATGCACCTGTAAACCCAGTTACTTGGGAGGCTGAGGCAGGAGAATCACTTGAACCTGGGAGGCAGAGGTTGCAGTGAGCCAAAATCGCGACACTTGCACTCCAGCCTGGGCAACAGAGCAAGACTCTGTCTCAAAAACAACAACAACAACAGCAACAACAACAACAACAAAAGAGGCTTTTCCTCTATTTCACTCTGCACTTCTCATTCCTGGTATCATGTGAACAACGACGTGTTTCCTTCCCTTTCCGCAATGATTGTAAGTTTTCTGAGCCTCCCCAGCCATGCAGAACTGTGAGCCAATTAAACCTCTTTTCTTTATAAATTACCCAGTCTAGGGTAGTTCTTTATAGCAGAGTGAGAATGGACTAATACAGAGGTCAAGGATGGAATTGAGGTTCTACCAAGTTAACACAATTGTCTAAGGCTTTTATTGGTAACTGGGGAGTAGCTCAGTGCACATGTGGCTGGCACAGATGGAAGCAGAAGCACCATCATCCCACAGCACTGGCTTCCTGATTTGGAGGCTGCCTGATGGCAGCAGAGGCATCGGTGGCCCAGTTCCGGGTGAGTTAGCAGACTTAGGGTGCCCAGCCGTCCTAGTTTGACCAGAACTACCACAGTTTTAGCACTGGAAATCCTGCATTCTGAAAAGCCCTCATACTCAGGCTAACTAGGACTGTTAGTCATCCTATAAAATTGCATTATTCCTGAAAGCTCAGCCCAGAGTCTATTTCTTTATTCTTCCCAAAAATTCAAGCCATCTATGTATCTTAATAAATACCTTAAAAAGAAAACACTAAAGAATCTACTTTTTTCTGCAGCTGAGAACTTGGAGGAAGACAGCAAGAGCAATGGCTATAAGGCTGGAGTGGAGAAGAAGAATCTGAGAACATTCCCAAGCTGAATTGGAAGGACTGGGTGATTCATTGGATGGCAGAGTTGGAGAAAGGGAAGGAATCAAGGCTAATGTCAGGTTTCTGGCTTGTGCAACCAGGCAGGGGACAGTGCTACTCACTGAGGCAGGGAACACAGATGTGGGAGCAGGTTTGAGAGGGAAAAGAATGAGTCCAGTTTGACTTGTGTGGAATTTTAACTGTTTTTGGAATAACCATGTCCACAGCTCATGGATAATCTAGAACTCAGGAGAGCAGTTTGGGCCAGAGATGTGTCCTGACTACAAAGGAATCCTTAAATGATTTTCTACCACTCTTCTCCTCAGTTCTTCATCACTTGATCCTTCCAGCCTGCTGCCCTCCCATTTGCCATTCTTGAGTTATACCTCACTTATGCTTGGTTTTTTTTTTTTTGAGACAGAGTCTTGCTCTGTCACCAGGCTGGCGTGCAGTGGCATGACATCGGCTCCCTGCAACCTCCGCCTCCCGGGTTCAAGCGATTCTCCTGCCTCAGCCTCCTGAGTAGCTGGGACTACAGGCGTGTTCTGCCCAGCTAATTTTTGTATTTTTAGTAGAGACAGAGTTTCGTCATGTTGGCCAGCATAGTCTTGATCTCCTGACTTCGTGATCCTCCCTGCCTCAGCCTCCCAAAGTGCTGGGATTACAGGCATGAGCCACCGCGCCCTGCCATGCTTGTTTTTAATGGAGAGCCTCAGTCTTCTATTCATGTGGGTCACACATGTAGCCTCCATACATGTGGCTCATGTATGCCTGAGCAGTGCCTCCCTTTAATTGGTATCAACGTGCATGCATGTCATCCAGGAAGCTTTCCCTGGCGTTTCTCAGCCTCCTCTGCATCTCTGTAACACCCAGCTATTTTCCTATCACAGCAGTTATCCTACTTCTTTGTAATTGCTTACTGAGTTGGATCTCTCATGTTTAATTGCAAGCTCTGTGAAGGGAGGGGCCATGGAGTCTTACTCACTGCTAATACTCCAGTGACTAGCGTCAGCCTGGTCCATAGTAGAGATTCATATATTATGTATTTGATAAAGGAAATAACCAATGGAGACAAGACAGAGCAGTGACTATCAAATGAGTGTACACATTAGAATCACTGTGACACTTTAAAAAAGTACAGGTGTCCAGGCCCTAGCTAGAACTATGTCAGAATCATTGGAGATGGGACTCAGGTATGTTTATTTTTTATTTTTTGAAAGAGCCACCGTTGGCCAGGCATGGGGCTCACGCCTGTAATCTCAGCACTTTGGGAGGCCGAGGCGGGCAGATCACTTCAGGTCAGGAGTTCGAGACCAGCCTGGCCAATGCGGCGAAACTCCACCTCTACTAAAAGTACAAAAATTAGCTGGGCATGGTGGTACATGCCTGTAATCCCAGCTACTTGGGAGGCTAGGGCAGGAGAATCACTTAAGCCCGGGAGGCAGAGGTTGCAGTGAGCTGAGATCCTGGGTGACGGAGCTAGAACCCTGCCTCAAAAAAAAGAGGAAGAAAGAAAAGGAGAGAAGAAAGAAAGAGAGAGAGAGAAAGAGAAAGGGAGGGAGGGAAGGAGAGAAGGAGGGAGGGAGGAAGGAAGGAAGGAAAGAAGGAAGGAAAAGAAAGAGAGAAAGAAAAAAGAAAGAAAGAGAGAGAAAGAAAGAAGAAAGAAAGAAAGATGATTTGGATGGGTGGTCAGGGATGAAATCCATCTGTGTAAGTGAGAGTGGAAAACTGTGAAAGGCAAAAGATGGAGAACATCAGAGTCAAAAGAATGAAGAAAAATGACACAATGTCTGAGAGAGAGAGAGACTGGTTCTAGAAGTAGGAGAATTATCACGGCATGATGCCAAGGGAGGTGAGAATGACAGCAAGGAGTAAGGGATCCGCAGTGTCCAAAGCAAGAGAAGAGTCACAGCAGCAAGAAACGTCAGCTGAGCATGCATTTTGGAGTCAATGGTAACCCTACCCAGCCTCTGCAATTTCAGGGTCAGGGGAAGGAATAGAAACTGGATTGCAGCAGACTGAAGGATGACTGGGAGAAAAATAGGTAAACAAATGTGAAGAAGCCCAAGAAGATGGTTAAGAATGTGAAAGAGTTGAGCAAATTTATAAATTAAGCCGAAAAGAACTATGTAGAGAAGGATAGATGGAAGATGTCTTTTTATTTTATTTTATTTTTTTATTTTATTTGAGACTGAGTCTTGCTCTATTGCCCAGGCTGGAGTGCAGTGGCGCAGTCTCGGCTCAATGCAATCTCCATTTCCCGGGTTCAACTGATTCTCATGCCCTCAGCCTCCCAAGTAGCTGGGATTACAGGCACCCGCCACCATGCCTGGCTAATTGTTGTATTTTTAGTAGAGACGGAGTTTCACCATGTTGGCCAGGCTGGTCTCGAACTCCTGACCTCAAATGATCTGCTTGCCTCGGCCTCCCAAAGTGCTAGGATTACAGGCATGGGCCACTGTGCCTGGCTGAGAGATGGAAGATTTAAGAGATGCTACTGTTAGACCAAGATTCCAGAGGAGATGAAGGTGGTAATACTATTATCACCATCATTTATACATATATTTTAATAAATGTATATGTATACCATTTATATATGAAAGTTAAAAATTTACACATAGAAGAAATTATCACTGTAGGACTTTTCTCTTTTAAAGATCAAATAGACTCCTCCTTTCCTATTAACACATTTTTCTTACCCAATCATAACAACAGAATTGATCAGACCTTCTAAGTAAGGAGGTAAGGACTGCATTCTAATTACATTTCCCTGATGCTATGCCTAGACCATCTTTGATGGATTTCAGTTCAGTAAATACTTACTAAGTGTCAATTTTGTGCTAAGCATTGGGAATGTGAAAATAAGTTGTAAATCCTGATTTTGATGAGCTTAGTCTAGTGAGGGAGACAGACACATAAGTAGGCTGGTATGAACGTAATCACAGTTTTTGCCATTACTTTCAAAGAGTGCAGTCAGCCAGGTGCCATGTTTGATCACCATTATATTCCTGAAGGCAGAAATGGCAGTATTTTTAAGCACAGCAATCCCAGGGGTTCCTCTATTTCAGTAGCTCATAGGACAAAGAGCTTCATTTTGATCTTTCATGCACATACATCCATTTGCCATTACTTTTTTTTTTTTTTTTTAAGACAGAGTTTCACTCTTGTTACCCAGGCTGGAGTGCAGTGGTGCAATCTCAGCTCACTGCAACCTCCGTCTCTGGGTTCAAGAGATTCTCGTGCCTCAGCTTCCCAAGTAGGTGGGATTACAGGCATGCGCCACCACGCCAGGCTCATTTTTTGTATTTAGTAGAGATGGTGTTTCACCACATTGGCCAGGCTGGTCTTGAACTCCTGACCTCAAGTGATCTGCCTGCCTTGGCCTCACAAGGCGTGGGATTACAGATGTGAGCCACCGCGCCTGGCCTGCCATTACTTTCAATGGTAAAAACCGTGATTATGTTTGCACCAACCTAATACTATCAATCCTGTGTGATAAAGGAACGCACAAGGTGCTTTATGAACAAAGAGACTGGACGGTTAGTGCAGCCTTGAGGCATTATGGAAGACTTCTTGTAAGAGGCTTCATCTGAGTTAGTAAGAAGTACTGAAGGAAGAATCAAAATTATGCAGCCATGTGGTGGCTAAACTGGACTCAGACTATGAGAACAATGGGAGCAAAGGCACAAAGACATAAAATGACATTAAGTGTTGGAGGGACTTGAAGCTCTCTGTTTTAAAAAACACAAGTGAAGTCTGGGTACGGTGGCTCACGCCTGTAATACCAACACTTTGGGAGGCTGGAGGAGGAGAATCTCTTGAGCCCAGGAGTTCCAGACCAATACAAGTGGGAGAATGGCTGAACCCAAAGCTCAAGGCTGATGGATGGTCAAACACTTTCCACCTTGTAGGCTGTAAGCGAAGGAGGTTGGACTTAAAGACCTGAAAGAACCCACCCTTTGTCTTTTGGTTCTTCCTAATTTCCTCTTTGGGATGGTAATCTTCACTTTATTTTGAAGAGCACCATGTACCAGGGACAGTCCCTTGGCTGAGTAGATGATTCCAAAGCCTGCTGTAATAGAATACACACATTAGGGAGAGAGGGAGTAAAATTTGGAACACTTCACTAATGTGCAGGTCATACCTGCCCAAAGGCCAGCCAGAAGCGGTGCCGCTATCAAGGGGGGCGGCCCATACACCAATAATGTACCTTGATATTTTCTAGCAGCAGCACCAATCAGCTCTTTTCAGAGGGTCTTGTCCAGATCTTTCCACCGGCTCTGCGATCTGAAGTAAAGTATTCTCCCTTTATCCTTAGGGGATAGATTCCCCGACCCCCAGTGAATTCCTGAAACCATGGATGGTACTGAACCCTATAGATATTATGTTTTTTCTCATACATACATACTTATGATAAAGTTTAATTTATAACTTAGGCACCGTAATACATTAACAACTAACGATAAAATAGAACAATTATAACTATATGCCAGCATCACTGCTCTTGTACTTTGGGGCCATTATGAGGCAAAATAAGGGTGACTTCAACAGCAATATGGTGATAGTCAATCTGATAACTGAGTCAGCTACTAAACAACTACTGTGTAGACCACATGGATACAATGGACAGAGGGAGGAGTCACATCCTGGGAGGGATGTTGCTGGACAGCACAAGATTTCATTATGTCCCTCAGAATGGCGTGCAATTTAAAACTTATACATCGGGCCCGGTGCGGTGGCTCATGCCTGTAATCCCAGCACTTTGGGAGGCCAAGACTTGCGGATCACCTGAGATCGGGAATTCGAGACCAGCCTGACCAACATGGAGAAACCCTGTCTCTACCAAAAATACAAAATTAGTCGGGCGTGGTGGCGCATGCCTGCAATCCCAGCTACTCGGGAGCCTGAGGCTGGGAATTGCTTGAACCCGGGAGGGGAGGTTGTGGTGAGCCGAGATCATGCCATTGCACTCCAGCCTGGGCAACAAGAGCAAAACTCCATCTCAAAAAAACAAAAAACAAAAAACAAACAAAAATCTTATACATATTTATTTATTGAGTTTTCCATTTAATATTTTAGGACTAAAATGTGGGTAACTAAAATTGAGGAAAAAGAAACCATGAATAAGGGAGGACTACGGTGATTCACAATCTCCCAGGTTCCTTAACTCCAAATTGAAGCGGGTAAAAAAAGATAAATGGGGCTGGGCGCGGTGGCTCACGCCTGTAATCCCAGCACTTTGGGAGGCCGAGGCGGGTGGATCATGAGGTCAGGAGATCGAGACCATCCTGGCAAAACACGGTGAAACCCCGTCTCCACTAAAAAATACAAAAGAATTAGCCGGACGTGGTGGTGGGCGCCTGTGGTCCCAGCTACTCGGGAGGCTGAGGCAGGAGAATGGCATGAACTTGGGAGGCGGAGCTTGCAGTGAGCCGAGATAGCACCACTGCACTCCAGCCTGGGCTACAGAGCCAGACTCCGTCTCAAAAAAAAAAAAAAAAAAAAAAAAAAAGAAGATAAATGGGGCTTCTTCCATATTCCATAACAGGAGAATGGTCAAATAAATGATGATATGATGTCTTGAAGGAATAATATCTACAGATTAAATTGTTAAAACTGTATAAAATATGTAACAGCATGGGAAAATATTCTCTGTGTGAAAAATTTTAAGAAATTAGTAGTATAGCTGGGTGTGGAGGCTCACGCCTGTAATCCCAGCACTTTGGGAGGCTGAGGCGGGCGGATCACAAGGTCAAGAGATCGAGACCATCCTGGTCAACGTGGTGAAACCCCGTCTCTATTAAAAGTATAAAAATTAGCTGAGCGTGGTGGCGGGCGCCTGTAGTCCGAGCTACTCGTGAGGCTGAGGCAGGAGAATAGCTTGAACCCGGGAGGCGGAGCTTGCAGTGAGCCGAGATCATGCCATTGCACTCCAGCCTGGGCGACAGAAAGAGACGCCGTCTCAAAAAAAAAAAAAAAAAAAAAAAGAAAGAAATTAGTAGTATATGTGCCCACAAAAGGTGAGAAAAGAAGCTGCCAATGTTCTATGGCCATGTTTGCAGTACAGTAAGGAGCTCAATAAATATTTTTTGAACAAACAAATAAATGAATGTCAAATGAAAGCTGTTGATGCATTCAGATGGTATGATTTTGAACTAAACTATCTGAAAATTTTTCTATACTGTTACTATGCTGTTTAATGATAAGCATAATGTTAATAAAGAACACTGATTATTTACTGTATACAGGTACTGCCCTGTATATTAAATATTTTGTAATGCTACCTATTCATTGCCTGGCAAAACATGCCTGCTGTTTGTCTATTTCCAGACTCAAGCATTCATGGAGACAAATTCAATGCCAGCCAGACATAGAAGTGTTCTAAAAATTGGTCTGGTGAATGAAAGAATGAATGAATGCCTCCATGAACGACAGTGGCAGAAACTGAGGGTCTCTGTGTGATGCATGGGGATGAATTCTCAGTCTAAGTCCTGGGCTTTTAGATTCTTTATGTAAATAATTGCTAGTATTAGAATGACTGAGTTCCTGAAGCTGAGAGACAAGTGTTCTTTTCTAAACAGTTTCAGAAAGCACAACCTTTCACATAACTTATGGTAGTTCCTGAATGCCTCACTGTTAAATAATGGAATGCATTGCTAAAGGTTGAGATATTACAGCATTTCCAAAAAGGCAGGAATGCACTATGGCAAATATTTCATGAATGGAACCTGAATGGATCCAGTATCCAACAAAAGCAAGAAGATGTTGGGAGTCCCATTAAAAATTTTTTTCCTCGGCCGGGCCCCGTGGCTCACGACTGTAATCCCAGCACTTTGGGAGGCCGAGGCAGGCGGATCACAAGGTCAGGAGATTGAGACCATCCTGGCCAACATGGTGAAACCCCGTCTCTACTAAAAATACAAAAAAATTAGCCGGATGTGGTGGCACATGCCTGTAATCCCAGCTACTCGGGAGGCTGAGGCAGGAGAATCGCTTGAGCCCAGGAGGCGGAGGTTGCGGTGAGTCGAGGTCGTGCCATTGCACTCCAGCCTTGGCAACAAGAGTGAAACTCCATCTCAAAAACAAAAAAAAAAAATTTTTTTTAAATAATAAATAAATTTTTTTCCTAAATAATAACAAATATTTAGGAACCACTTCTTTTGATCCACCCATAGTGTTTAACTTTCCTGGTTTTCCAGGTTTCATGATAAACATGGTGTCACAGATGAACAAGAGCTCTTTATTGGACCAAATTTTATCACTGGCTTATGCATGCAAGGGTTCAGTAGAGACCACTGGAATTTCTTGTCTTCATCCAAGAGAAGTATTTAGCCTTTGGTCAGTAATATAAGCAATTTCACCCTTGATTTTTCTTGGATACAGAGTCTACCTTCTTTGCTATTCATCTCTAGATTTTCCAATGAAAGCCACTATTTTTGAAGTTGTTTTGTGCCGTTGGCTATTTCTCCTGATTCCTTCCCTTTCCAGCTAACTCAGAACGGAGTGCAAAGTCAGCCAGGTGCCATGTCTGATCACCATTATATTCCTCAAGGCAGAAATGGCAGTATTTTTAAGCACAGCAGTCTCAGAGGTTCTTCTATTTCAGTAGCTCATATATGACAAAGAGCTTCATTTTGATCTTTCATGCACATTTACACCCAAGATACACACCTTTTCTCATAATTCTATAACCCCTGACATACCAGAGCTGAGGCACCTCTGTATAGCAATCATAAATACTACCTGTATCATCTCAACATATGGTGACTGATTGCTCTCAAAAACATTTATAATCTATGAAGAAAAAATAGCAAAACATTTCATAAACCAATGGTGTCAAATGCCACTACTCTCTTGGTGTATAAAACAAAATGTCTAACTTTCAGTGCCTAGGAGGAGAAAAATGGAGACTCCAGATAATGCGCTGCCCAGCATTTCCTGAGAGCTTTCTTCTAATCATAGATGCATTCTGGGCAAGCCAATTAATCTGGGCATGATGCCCTGAAGTGGGCCGTGTGCTGTTCGAAGTCAATAACAGTGTGACATATATCTATGCTCTGTACCCATTTAATTTGTCCCTGGCTGGAATACATGAACTTTTATTTGTGCTATTATCATCATATCCTGTCTACACAGAAAACAGCTTCAGAGTGGCTCCCTTCATATTCAGTGCATTACAAATAAAGAGGCCAGTCTGCCCCACGCTGCCTATGCTTGGGACTCTGGTGGGTTCCCTCTCAGCCTCTCTCATTGAAAACAGCAGAAACAGAGGGAAGACTGTGGAAGCTGCTGCCAACTGGGAACACCTAGATAAGGGTAAAACTTGACAAGAAATTGTAAACATTGCACTCTGACTCCAGTAATATTATATTCTCAGTAAATCATTTGGAAAAATAATAAAGGTTTTACATCAAGCTAGGCAGAAGTAATGTTTGGACTATGTTTTGATTCTATTTTCAAAACATTGGTGCTCCAGGAAATCAATGAACAAAAGGAGGACTGTATCTCAAGGCTGTGAGGGGAAGAATCTATTGGTCATAGCACAGTGATTTAGGAAGGTTGAAATGCCCGTGGGTGTGGCAGGCTGGTCTTAGTTTCGAGGCTTTTATTTTTTCCTTGACACAGGGTCTTGATCTATGGCTCAGGCTGGAGTGTAGTGGCAAAATCGTGACTCACTGAAACCTCGACCTCCCAGGCTCAAGTGATCCTTCTATCTCAGCCTCCTGAACAGCTGGGACTACAAGCGTGCACCACCACGCCCAGCTAATTTTTAATTTTTCTGTAGAGATGGGGTCTCACTATGTTGCCCAGGCAGGTCTGGAATTCCTGGGCTCAAGCAATCCTCTCGCCTGGGCCTCCCAAAGTACTGAGATTACAGGCAGGAGCCACTGTGCCTGGCCTAGTTTTGAGATTTTGACAGGGTAAGAAAGCTCCCATAACTAAAGCGAGGAAATCTCTTAAATTTAAGAAAGTTTGAATTTATATAAAACTGATCAACTAGCGGGGTTACCTGCATCATAAAAAAGTACGGTCTTTTAAAGATTCATCAAGGAATCTAAGGTAGTGGTTGAACAGATTGGCTTTGGCTTCAGACAAACTTCAACTCCCAGCAAGTTACTCTCTAAGGTTCACTTTCTTAGTTATTAAATGGGGTCAATAACAGAGTCTCTGACATAGTGTTGATAAGACAGATAAAAAAGTTAGTTTGCAAAGAACTGAACACCATGAGTGCCACATAGCAAATGATCAATAAAAACATATTAGGTACTTTAAAAATTATTATGTGGAAAAGTGCTTACTATAATCTCTATCTGGCATAAAGGGAGCAGTCACAGTCAATATATGATCATGGTTGTTATTCAATTTTTCATTTAAATTCTATTTAATAACAGTAATAAATAGTAGCAAATTTAATCCCTTAAATGCTTGCAGATCATTAACTGCTTTAAAAATCATTTATACGGGGCTGAGTACAGTGGCTCATGCCTGTAATCCCAGCACTTTGGGAGGCCAAGTTGGGTGGATCACCTGAGGTCAGGAGTTCGAGACCAGCCTGACCAACATGGTGAAACACCAGCTCTACTAAAAATACAAAAAATTAGCCAGGCATGATGGCAGGCACCTGTAATCCCAGCTATTCGGGAGGCTGAGGCAGGAGAATCACTTCAACCCAGGAGGCAGAGGTTGCAGTGAGCCAAGATCGCGCCACTGCACTCTAGCCTGGGCTTAACAGCCTGGGCTCCATCTCAAAAAAAAAAAAAAAAAAAAGTTATTTATACCATTTTTCATTAATAGACTTGAAACTTAGGAGAGCAAAAGGAATTCTAAACCCACCCTCTCGTTCTTGTCCCTCCTCTTGAACTAAAGACAGTAATGATGTTGGGTGGAGACGCAAGAAAGAAAATACAAAGAATGCCTATTTCCAAACTTTTGTTTGAGGGCCTAAAATGAAAACTTATGCTGTAGATTAGAGGGAAATGACCGTGAATGTCTTAGAAATAACTCCTAGATTCAGGCACAATGTAATGCATTCAGCGGGCTCAGTAAATTCCTCATTACCATATAAATTGTTTTCAAATCTGATCTAATAGGATATGATTAATAATTGGGATTTGTTTTCTTCAAGAAGCTGAATGATTGAAGGGAACCTGATACAGTTTAAAGGGCCATTTCTCAACTGATCAAGTACTTTTTGTTTTGTATAAACAAAAGTATTCTGATTAGAATTAGAATGAGCTCCTTGTGGATACTGAGTGGGGAAGTGTGTAGCTGTGGCCTTGGAGTTGCGTGAGTTCACCACAGGAAGTGGGGCTGCATCCACTCACCATATGGCTTTTAAAGTGAGAATTACAAAAATAATGGCTGCTCCGGGACAGGACTTCTAACTCCATGTTGTTTATCCTCTGATTAGAATACCTGGTAAGGCTCCCAGTGTCGCTTGGGCTACATCCCACTCCTTTTTGTTTTCTCTCTAGACCATGTCTGAGATGCAAAAGCTTGTTTCTGGTGTAAATTGAATGCAACCTGACTTGCTTATGAAAAGCTGGACAGGAAAACACTGAGCTTATGCTAAAGGTGATTTTCAGAGGAACAAGGTTTCCTTGTTGAAGTTGACCAAAAATCAGAGCTATGCAAGGGGGAGGGAAGGATTAGCAAGTTAAGGAAAATAAAACCAGCAAAATAAGTCCTCTGATGAGGAATTAATGCAATGTGTTCAAGCCAGTTGACACAATTACAGCTCCCACTTCTCTGCCAGAAGGAGCAGGTAGCAGTATCTAATTCCATTCCCCACCCTACACCCGGCATGTAGCCGCACGTGCCACAGCCACCGAGGCCCCTGTCAATTAGAAACAGCATTAAAATGACATGCCATCTGCTCTACAAATGTCATCGAGCTCGTGCCACCTGTTGAGGGGTTGTGGGGGCAGTGGAAGGGTAAAAAGTCTCGACATAGGTTTGTGTATTTATACAAACAAAGAGCCATTTGATTCAATGTCCTCCCTCTCCCACCACCCTCTCCTACCCTCCTTTGCCAGAAATCTTTTTGAATAGTGTTGCAGCAGTATTTTCTACCCAGAAGAACATTTAAATACCATGCCCCAGGAATCACAGGACATGGAAAAATATGTGATGTACCCCAATTAGTAGGGAAAGTAATAGCTTGAAGCTACTCTTGAGCCATCCCCCACTTGCATTCACAAATAAACATGAAGGAAAAGTGCAGCCAAGAGGATTTGCGCTTAATGAATTTTCTCCCCGGGTGACTACTAAGACACCAGAATGGGTATACAGGAGATTATGAAAGCTCTTTTCCAAAGATCTGGACATTAGGAATAGTATGTCCAAATCAGGACATCATGTCAGCTTCCATAAGCTTCCCTCCTAGTCTCTGCTAATGTAGTTCCCCACTTCTACAATATCTGTGCCCAAGTTTGAGGATTGGCTCAGTTGGTCTCTCCTCTCTCTGCCACTAACTCCTAAGACTTCTTTTTTGTTGGGAAGGGGTGTTGTTTTGTTTTGCTGGTGTCATTTAGTGAATCTCCCTCCTCAATCCTTCCATGTCCCACTGAATCTCTGTTGACACTTCTACCTGTCCTTTAAGACACAATCTGATGCCACCTCCCCAGGAAGCTTTTCTTGACTGTCTCTTCTCATCTAGCAACAGCCACAGCCTCCTTCTCCTCCTCCTTCTCCTCCTCTTCTTATCCCTATAGGACAATAGAACCTATCTCCTAAGGCTGGAATTAACTTATATAATGAATATAAGGCACATCTAAAACCTAGCATAGAGTAAATGGTCAATAAACTTTAGCAAATTTTACTTTATGCATCAGGTAGTTTAATTCTCAGAGCATATTTTTATTCGGT